>NC_081414.1:325292518-325614268 GCF_030272615.1 Cryptomeria japonica | reverse complement strand
TGTTGTTTGCCTAGGCAGTTATGTTAATTAATCAAAAAATTTATGCCTTGTATATTTATCTTCTAAAGTTGTCGGGCCCAGTAACTAGTGCGCATCTCATGGATGGATCCACGGCTCGCGCTATTTCGCTAGGCGAAGTTGCGCATAGTTTAAAACCAGCGAAGTTGCGAAAACCACATGGCACGCCACATAGATGATCCAGCTAGTTGTTGACAGTGAGTAAAATGGTGGCACGTGGCACAAATCACAACAGTCAGCAGGTCAGGATTAAAGGCTGAAAGGCGGGCCCCAGAGTTGAGTCAAGTCACAGGCGGAGATGACCTGGTAGGTACAGCTGTTAACAATTTATTGAGGCCCCGTGGTTTCCTTCTGGCGAATGACAGAGTGACAAGTCAGCTCCGCAGGTGATAGGATGCCAGGTGTTCACGAAGAGTCAGTAGGCCCACCCCTCCTGAGAGCCTTTTCAAAAGATTAAATGTCAATCAGCTTATGAGATGATCCAACGGTCGGCGCTATTTCGCAAGGGTAAAGTGCTCACTCTTTATGCCCACGAAATAGCGAGAATGAACAAGAGCCGTCCACGTGTCATGATGATGACCTGGACGATAGAGCTGTTGAGACAAAAGTGGGGCCACTGTGGTTTCCTTCTGGCGAATGACAGAGTGACAAGTCAGCTCCGCAGGTGACAAGATGCCAGGTGTTCACGAAGAGTCAACGGGCCCACCCCTCCTGAGAGCCTTTTCAAAGGATTAAATGTCGATCAGCTTATGAGATGATCCAATGGTCGGCGCTATTTCACAAGGGTAAAGTGCTCACTCTTTATGCCCACGAAATAGTGAGAATGAACGAGAGCCGTCCACATGTCATGGTGACACGTGGTCTAAGAAGAAAGTATGGGCCCGCCAAGGTGGAAACGTCGGTATAAAAGAAAGACACGCGGCTAGTATCAAGTGGAATGCGAAGGAAATTTCAAGACCAATGATTCGACGCCATGTGGTATTATGTAGTCAATAAAAAGCGGGACCCAGAAAAAGGCCAAAGTCATCAGTTAATCTAACGCCCGATCAAGTTTCTTTTGATCGAACGGTTGGCGCTATTTCGCAGGACTAAGTTGCCCAATAGTTATGCTTCGCGAAGTTGCGAAAGAGAAAAATGGAACACTTGCAGGAATTTTGTGACCCGTTGGAGCGAAAAATATGAATTCTCGTATGAATTCAATTTCAAAGGGACGGCCGGAGCATATGGAATCAATGTTATAGTTAAGGCCCTGAGTACAAATATTTGATTTCCTAGCTACCAAGTGAAGATATCTTTTAAAAGATTTTGCAGAAGAGCAGATGCAGAGTTATCTTCTTCAGATACAGAGCAAGTCGGTTCAGTTGCAAAGAAAATTCCTTCAAGAAAAGATCAGGTTCTCTCATAATTTTGTAGCAATTCTTGTGTGGTGTTCTAAGTAAGATAATTCTTCTGTTGCAGGATTGTTTAAGAGTGTGTGGGGGAAAAAGTGACACTAAGCAAACATGCCCTAATCTCACTTTCAATCACACACTTGTGGAATACGAAAGAGCCTAGAGGTATCACACAATTGGCTACTTCTTTTTGTAGAAGAGAGAGCCACGGGCTACCTATTAGGATTTCTATTCCTTTGTTGCAAATGATAGATAAAATGATGCAAGTTCAACTACTAGCCCTAGAGTGCAAGTATGAACTAGTAACAAGATTGCAAGATTGAGATTAAGTGATGAAAAGCTGTAAACACAAGGATAAAAGGAGAATGCAGATGTGTACCTGGGGTTAAAATCTGAGTGGAAATGTTTGGGACGGGGGCACGGGCACCACTGTCCTGATTCTGCACCTGAAATTGTTGTTTTGCAACCTGAAAAGTTGTCAAAAAAATGCTGAAACTTGCTGTCTGACAGAAGGACCAGGGTGCCCAGCGCCCCTGTCTCGGTAGGACCAGCGCACCCCATGCCCCTATCCTAGCTTTCTGGGCTGGAATTTGGTGTGAAGTTCAGTTTCTGTCTACTTCCGTCGGATCTGCAATTTACGGTGTCGTCCGAATCCCAAAACCTGCACTTATATCTGAAAAGGTAGGTGGGCGGCTATATAGGGTTTTGCCTTAGTCAAACCCCCGCTTTGGTGATTTCCACCTCCACGAATAGCCAAGTTGTATTGTAAAAGTAGTGTGTGTGCAGACCTTGTATGTGTGCAAGATCCTAAAATGCAAGTAAGCAAACTAGAGCAACCTAGAAAGTAAACCCTAATTGCTTGTAAATGATAATGTAAATGCTCCAAATCAAGATGTAAAGAGATCTAAAGCATGAATACAAGTGATATAATGAGGCTTATGCAAAGACATGAAAACAACATGAAATCATACCCAACCCCAAGGGAGGAGTACAAGCCAATCTTCAGTCGGTGATCCCCTATTGCTCTTCAATGTCTTCAAAGCCCTAAATGGATGAATGAATTTGATGAATGCTTGATGGATGGATGTTGAATGTTGTTGACGTCTTCAAAGATCTGCTCTTTCGCTGCATAGAAGGTCCTTGAAACCAAAAAAATCTCGTCCTTTCAAATGAAGAAAGAGAGCTCTTATATATGAAACCCTAGGTCTTAATTTCAACTTTTGGCCGACCTAGAGATTGAATCTCCCGCCAATTTCTTGGGGTTAAGCTTTATTTTATGATTGGATCGTGCTCCTAAAATTTCGAGAAAAATGTCCGAGACCATGTGCACGCCGGGCGCCATGGTCCCGACAACTTTTTACCAAATTTTCAGGGCCGTCGGATATGATGATTTTAGAGCGAATCCCGAAGTTATAGCTGATTTTGAGATGTTTTGACCCCCGAAATCAAGCCCCCAAGTTCAAAATAGGACCTAATTAGGGTTTTTGATTAAATGATGTATTGGGAGAATAAAATGAAAGGGGCACACTTTAATGAAAAGGGCCCAACTTTATGATATGGGAGATGATAAAATAGAACCCTAGACCTAATTAATTTAATTAATTAAGTGCTAAGGGGAAATGCAATGCAAAATGCAAAATGCGCCAAGGCGGGTGCTAAACTAGGTGTGAAATTGTACCACCCTAGCAAGTGCATACAATTTATGATGCTACATTTAGCCCCCACTTTAGCGGTCATATGAACACTACGTGCATATGCAAGCTAAAGTACAGAAAAGTAAACATTATTTGAAAAAGGATATATCCATAAGTCTGTCGAACGAAGCCCCCAGCGGTATCTGCAGTACACAGTTAGGAACCGCACCCTACAAAACACACATTAGATCACAAAATCACCTAATCCTTACTAAGGAAGGTGATGAAAATTCGAGGGTAGCTATATGCCCCCCCTGTTTCGGCTTGCTAATTTTAGTGAGTTGAAACAGGGTATCACGTTTACCACTTCGAATTGTTAAAGAATATTAATGACAAATTCTCACAAGAGGATTTGATATGAGATCAAAAAATAATGGAGAATCATTTGGTAAGAAAGAGGACCAAATCTCAATTCCAACACAACAAAGAGTGTGAGGATTTGAGAGTTCTCTAACACAAGATGAAGGATGTAAATGGAAACAAAATGCAAAGAGAAGAAAAGAAAGGAAAAAAAGCATGAATACACACATTGGTGATCCATGAGAAGAATAGTGAGAGAGAAAACATGGACTTCTCGCCCCTAGATCTTGTCTAGGTGATCCATGGGACAAAGGACATGGAAAACTAGCCCCTAGAGTCTGTCTAGGTGATCCATGTAAGGGAGGAAAGTGAGAAAGTCTAGCCTTATGCCGCTAGTTCCACTCAACCTCGTGCATGTGTGTGTAAGGGAGGTTAGAAGCACCTCATAGGAGTCTATGCCCGAGTATGCTACAACCTGTATATGTATAGTACAAAAGCATGACATCTCACTCTAAGAGTCTGTGCTCTGGTTCCGAGAATAATCACCTTGCATAAAAGAAAAATGGAGACATCTCGCTCTAAGAGTCTGTGCTCTGGTTCTGAGAATGACCCATTGCTCAAAAAGTGTAATGTTTATGTCATAAGCAAAGTAGAACAAGGATACCTACCTTCATCACAAAAGAAGATACCCCAAAAATGCAACAATGTCATAGATCCAAGCAAGAGAGTTTTTTACTCTTTAAGCAAGGATAAGATAGTTGAAAAGGGATATCTTGTAGTATGTGTAAAGGAGATCCTTAGAGGAGAAGAGATCTTTGTACAAAAGACACCTATCCCTGAGAGGAATTGTCTTAGACAAATATAACTTTTTCTAGAATAAGACAAAGAAGAGAATAAGACTGCAATACTTCCTTCTTTTGCAAGGTGAAAATGATTCTTAATGAAGGATGACGCTCTTTTTAACCCAATTGGGAGAGTGAATTCATTATGGATGTATTTTACCAAGTGCAAAAGAGGTTGTAGTCAAGGACTTACACATTTTGTAAGAGAGAATCCTTGAACAATCAACAAATGCATACAAGGAATAACATCAAGTAATAAAGTTCACACCATCCACGAAATAGGAAAAAGTGGATCCTTAGATAAAAATAAGGAAAGATCATTTTCCTCCCAAGGATAAGGACAATGAGAAGGACTTACACAATCTTCTAGGGAGAGATTTAGACATAAGCAAAATGTACTACATACTCACATGAGTTCATGCAAGCAAGATATTAGTGTATGTAAAATGCTCCTTACAAGAAGTTTGTAGGATAAGAAAGAGAATACACATCTTCTCCCATATCTAGAAAAAAGAGGATTCTAAAGCAAAGATGATCAATATTTCCACACTATTACCCCATAGGAACAAGAGATAACATAGAAAAATTAGGCTATTATGTTGCTTCAAAAATATGATTGCACTTGAAATTGTACCATCATGAATGACAATGAGCCCCCAGTAAATGAGCTACCAATGTCACATAATGATGAGCAACATAATAGCCATTAATGTTATTTAAAGACATGATAGATTGAATGAGGTATTTGAATATGACATGCTGAATGCTCAACCATAAGTGAGATCAAAAACATGTATAAAATGATAAAAATTGAAGAAGGAAAGTTACGAGAAATCTTAGAAGAGAGATGAGTGTAATTTATTAGAGCCTTATCCCTGGAGGAAAGGACTTTATGATGAATAGGAGATAAAGATTCATAAGTGGATTTAGAAATTTGAGGGGAGTCATAAAGAGATTTGTTCATCGCCAATATTTCCTTATGAGGGGAATGAGAGTTGATAGAAGTAGAAGATGATTTAGTTGAAGTGAGATCATCATCACTACTAAATATAGCATTCACATTGAGAGATGGTCTTTTAGATGCTTTGGTGGGCTTAGAAAGATTATATCCAAGTCCAAATGAATATTCATGCATGTTATGTTCTAAAGGAACTTTAATTCCTTGTTCATTTGTGCCACAACCATTTCCACTATAGCCACTCTTAGCCAAAATATGAAAACCACGACCATAACGATTAGCCATTTCAGAAAGAAAAGGTGGTTTTTCATAAGACAAAGAATCAAATTCTTCAGAATTAGAGGTGTGAGGAGAAGAAGTTTGAGAAGCAGCCACAAAATTATTGCTCATAGGTTCAAGTAAGACTGATTGATCTCTAGTTTCTTCCTTCTTTTTAACTTTAAGCTCTCTAGGAGGAACCCTATACTCACCTACAAAGGTGGGACTGAAATCAAGAGATCCCCAATCGTCTTCTGCGAGAACCTTCTCAGGATCAAAAGCCTTTTCATGTGTAGATTCAAGTTGAGAAGAATCTTCTTCAGGAACTTCAAACTCATCCAAAGAATTTTGATTATCAGAGGGTGATGATTCATCCATAGGTATCTTGTTTAACGAGTCATCACTAGAAGAGGAAGGCTTAGAAGAACTCCCTTTGGAAGTAGATGTTTGCAAAAAAGCTTGAAAATTAGTATCACCTATCAAGGTATATGTCTTATTATTATAAATAAATTTAACTTTTTTATGCAATGTAGAGGGGACAACTTACATACTATGAATCCAAGGTCTCCCTAATAACAAGTTGTATGTTAGATTTCCCGACATAACATGGATAGGAGTAGGTAAAGTAATAGGTCCCACTGTGATGGGTAAGGTGATAATACCTAATGAAGACTTAGCCACATTATCAAAGCCTTGAATGGGATGAGAGTCAGGCTCTATAAGGGATGTATCCACATTCATCTTATGCAATAGATTAATGCTACACACATTAAGGCCAGAACCATTATCTACCAGTGTTTGTCTTATAGCAGTGTCATTTATGATAACCACAATCATCAAGGGATCATATTGATGTTGAATTTCCCTATTAGGCAACTCATCTTGAGTAAACACAATTTGAGCTTTAGGATTCATCACAGAGTTAACCAAAGACACTATATTACTAGATGTATTAGGTGGAGGAACATTCAAATCTTTCAAGGCATCTTGTAACATTCCATGATGAGCGGAAGAAGTTTGGATCAAATCCCAAAGGGATATCTTAGCAGGGGTAGCTTTAAGTTGTTCTATGAGATCATATTCCTTACCAAGAACTTGTGAAATACGAGGAGCTTGAGGAAGAATAGGTTGGGAAGGAGGAAGTGAAGTTGGGATAACTGGAGGAGGATTAGGCTGCCTATTATTTCTAGTATTATAGGTATGAGCAACCGCATTATAACTCTCTCTAGTCAGTTGCTTAGCATACTCATAAGGGCTCTTAGTAGATAACCTCCTTGCACAGTAATAATAGGTTTGTTAGGAGTGAAAAAAGAATCATTAGCATAACCACCTTGAACCACTAAGATAGGCTTATTTAAAGGTTGAGAATTTTGAGAAGGACAACCACCTTGGACAGTGAAGAGAGGTTTGTTAGGTGTTTCATTCACACATATCAAATTGATCGAGCATGGTTTAGAGGAATGAACAAAAGTGTTGGAAGAATTATTGATAGTCTTCTCTTGCACTAAAATCTTATCACATATTAAATCAATTTTAGGAGAGAGACAAGGGGTAGGCATTGATGTTCTAGTAGGAAGAGTAATACTAGGAAAGGTCATATCATTCTCTATCATCAAAGGATCTACATGGGGAATAAACTCTCTAGGAGAAGGATCAACATTACTCTCTAAAGTCTCACTTTTGAGAGGGAGATCTTTGAAAGAGATGTTTACCATCTTGCTTTGAACTAGGGTATCCTTACGAGTAGAACCAAGTTGAGGAGAGGGAGAATAATTGAGATTCAAGGAAGGTGAGAAACTATCAAGGGAGTTTTCAATCTTGATTTCATCCCCTTTGGGTAGGGTTCTCTCATGGGGTAGAAAATAATCTACACCTTCTGCTAATGGTTCATCCCAAATAGTGAAGTTGTTGAAAGGAATGTTTGAAGTATTGTCAATTTCGGGAGAGGAGATAACATTGTTTATTAATTCCTCATCCTTAGGAGGGAGAGCATCAATAGATGTGTTAAACTCATCCTCTTTCCTCAAAATATGTTCAATATGATCTTTAGGGGAGAGAGAATTAAGGAAATTGCTTATTATTTCATCCTCTTTCTCTAAGGGATGCTTATGGGTAAGACAAACTTTAGGAGAAGGGTAAGCATTTATCATTAATTCATCATCTCTAGTGGGAATTTTGTTGGAAAAGGAAATGCCATCACTAGGAAATGTAGGGATAATGTCATCTTCTTGCACAAAAGGATCCTCATGAAGGGAGTATTTTTTAGGAGGAACATGAACATATTTCTCCAAAGATTCATGCTTAGGAAGGAGATCTTTGAAAGAAGTGTTCATAACCTCTCGTTGCACTAACATGCCCCCATTGGAAGGACCAACTTTACGAGAAAATAAGTCAATGTCAACCAATACCTTTTCACTTAGAGAGGAATCATGTAAGGAAGATGAAGTAACATTAAGAAAGGTGTTTATGATATCATTCTCTTCCTCTAGGATAGCTAAATAGGAAGGGCACATTTTAGGAGAATTGTCAAGATCACTCTTAAAGTCTTCATCCTTAGAGCATGGGAGAGTCTCAAAGGGATTGGTAGCAACTCTTTCAGGCACTAAAATGTTGTTATATATCGGGGGAGGTTCTTTAGGAGAAGGAAAAATTGAAACAAGGGAAGCTAACCCATTATCACATCTATGAAATGAATGCATCATGACAACAATTTTCCTCTTTCAAATGATAACACATGCAAAATAGAAGGAAATGTTTAATTTTAACCAATGCAAGCACTTAGAATGTAGATTTAGAAAATGAAATTTATGATTCAAATGAGTTCCTAAATCAGATTTGAAATTATTGATCCCAATTAAGCTATCCACAAGTTCAACTTTGAATTGAAAAATTAGGGTTTTAGCAAAAAATTTCCTCTAAATTTTTTAATCTTGCAAGAAATTAAAACTTGTAAATACAAATTTGAATTTGGAATATCATAAACACTCAAATTTGAAAACATAAATCAGAATTAGAGAAGATTGGAGTTCACGTCGGGTTCACCAAAATGTGTGGGGGAAAAAGTGACACTAAGCAAACATGCCCTAATCTCACTTTCAATCACACACTTGTGGAATACGAAAGAGCCTAGAGGTATCACACAATTGGATACTTCTTTTTGTAGAAGAGAGAGCCACGGGCTACCTATTAGGATTTCTATTCCTTTGTTGCAAATGATAGATAAAATGATGCAAGTTCAACTACTAGCCCTAGAGTACAAGTATGAACTAGTAATAAGATTGCAAGATTGAGATTAAGTGATGAAAAGCTATAAACACAAGGATAAAAGGAGAATGCAGATGTGTACCTGGGGTTAAAATCTGAGTGGAAATGTTCGGGACAGGGGTGTGGGCGCCACTGTCCTGATTCTGCACCTGAAATTGTTGTTTTGCAACCTGAAAAGTTGTTGGAAAAATGCTGAAACTTGCTATCTGACAGAAGGACCAGGGCGCCCAGCGCCCCTGACCTGGTAGGACCAGGGCGCCCCATGCCCTTGTCCTAGCTTTCTGGGCTGGAATTTGGTGTGAAGTTCAGTTTCTGTCTGCTTCTGCCGGATCTGCAATTTGCGGTGTCGTCCAAATCCCGAAACCTGCACTTATATCTGAAAAGGTATGGTGGGCGGCTATATAGGGTTTTGCCTTAGTCAAACCCCCACTTTGGTGATTTCCACCTCCACGAATAGCCAAGTTGTATTGTAAAAGTAGTGTGTGTGCAGACCTTGTGTGTGTGCAAGATCCTAAAATGCAAGTAAGCAAACTAGAGCAACCTAGAAAGTAAACCCTAATTGCTTGTAAATGATAATGTAAATGCTCCAAATCAAGATGTAAAGAGATCTAAAGCATGAATACAAGTGATATAATGAGGCTTATGCAAAGACATGAAAACAACATGAAATCATACCCAACCCCAAGGGAGGAGTACAAGCCAATCTTCAGTCTGTGATCCCCTATTGCTCTTCAATGTCTTCAAAGCCCTAAATGGATGAATGAATTTGATGAATGCTTGATGGATGGATGTTGAATGTTGTTGAAGTCTTCAAAGATCTGCTCTTTCGCTGCATAGAAGGTCCTTGAAACCAAAAAAATCCCGTCCTTTCAAATGAAGAAAGAGAGCTCTTATATATGAAACCCTAGGTCTTAATTTCAACTTTTGGCCGACCTAGAGATTGAATCTCCCGCCAATTTCTTGGGTTTAAGCTTTATTTTATGATTGGATCGTGCTCCTAAAATTTTGAGAAAAATGTCCGGGACCATGTGCACGCCGGGCACCATGGTCCTGACAACTTTTTACCAAATTTTCAGGGCCGTCGGATATGATGATTTTAGAGTGAATCCCGAAGTTACAGCTGATTTCGAGATGTTTTGACCCCCAAAATCAAGCCCCCAAGTTCAAAATAGGACCTAATTAGGGTTTTTGATTAAATGATTTATTGGGAGAACAAAATGAAAGGGGCACACTTTAATGAAAAACGCCCAACTTTATGATATGGGAGATGATAAAATAGAACCCTAGACCTAATTAATTTAATTAATTAAGTGCTAAGGGGAAATGCAATGCAAAATGCAAAATGCGCCAAGGCGGGTGCTAAACTAGGTGTGAAATTGTACCACCCTAGCAAGTGCGTACAATTTACGACGCTACAAAGAGTGATATTCATTTTCTTGCATTTTCAAAATGGCTCCTAAAAGGGAATTTTCCGGCAAGGTTAACTATTTAGAAAGAAGTGTATGTGATGATTTTTTAGAACAGTTAACGTTATCAACCAATCAGGCATCAAAGGTCAAAGAGTTAGTACCCAGAGCTCCCCGTCTGAAGATAGGAGAAGGATTGTATGATAAAGGTAATTGGCTGAGAGACCCACAGGTTGGGCTGTCCGGGTTGGGGTTGTTTAAAGTTGGATTTGGAATGAGAAATTCTCCTGCTCCTCAAAACAGTATCTGGGAACTAGATGTTCGGAAATTAGTAGTCCCAGGGGTATTCATGGATACAGGCCTACTAACCCAAATGGCATTAAACTATGATCCAATCACAAGATGCATCCGGGATGTAAATGGGAAAACCCTTGTGGAAATTAATGGTGAAGAATTTAGGACAGCATTTGGACTTAATGAGTTCACAAATTTCCTGGAACCTATAAATTTTACAGCATTAGCCCAAGTTTACGGTGCACAGAGGAGTCATCTCAGGAATGGGCCTCTCAAGGAACTTTTTGTGAAAATAGGAGGGTTAACAGTTGTAGGACCCAACATGCAAGAGCCTTTCTCATTAAGTATGTTTACCCTAAGGGCTAAAGGAATGTATTGGGCACTTTGTCAAGTTCTAGGAGAGGATGCTGAAGCAAATATGCCCAATCATTACTTGCTAATGATTGCCCAGATTTTGAATCCTTCTCTTGCTATCACATTTGATTATGCCTCTTTCATTGCCGATTCTATCCATGGAGGATTGATAGGGATAAAGAATGGAAAGGTGGATAGACCTTTCGGACGGTATTCACTCTTAATGCACCTTTTTCTCTTCAAAGGTGGTGATTATTTTGCCAGTGGACTAGACCTGGTTAAGGAGAAGGAAGGAGAAAAAATGCCAGTACAATTATGGAGTACTGTGTTGTCATGGGACAGAGAGGATGCTAGTTTCTTAAAGTTTGATAAATATTTTGCATCCAAAATAAGGACTCTCCTCTGCTCTGATAACCCAAGAGTCCCCAAGGTTCTTCTGGAATTCATAAGGCCAAAAGAATTCGTAGAGAACATCAAAATTGTTCATAACTGGGGCGACATCTATTTATATCAGGTCTCCACAATTTTCAGAGTTTTTGGTTTCAGGGGTACTCCATTTTTGTTACCTTACCAGGTCCCTCTCAAAGTGGGGATAGCAGAGATCCTTAGGCAAATTGGTGGCCTACAAGAAGCAGAGTTGACAGGCAGAGGTAAAGGGACTATTTTCCCTGCAGCTACCATAGCCCACCAATTCGTAATAACAAAGGGAGGCTGGAACTGCTTTGAGGATTTCCTCAAACCTTATCATTTATCCACTGCAGTGTCCAGGTGTGCTGATCCAGAGGACTTCTTCAATGGTGTGTTTAGGAAGAAGGTAGCATGCAGAGGTAGGCCTCATCAATTCCAATTTCCTGAAGACCTCATCAGAAATGAATTTGATCTAGATGAGCAGGAACTAAGGAAAGAAAAGTGGGTGGCTTATAAGAAAGCCTTGGATTTTGTGCATCAGTTTGATGCTAGCTATGACCCATTGTCTAGCTTCTTCCCATTAGAAGAAAAAATAAAATTTTTGATTGTTTTCTTTGAGGATGTGATGCAAACACTGAAGGAGAAGAGGGAAGCTGTGATTAAGAGTAACCCTAAAAAGGCCAGAATGATCCTAAGCAGGTTAGCTTCCAGCAAAGCAATTCCTCCTAGTGATTACACTCTGCACAAGAAATCAGGTTACAGTATGCTAGTGCCTACAACAGAGGAGCCTTCTACATCCAAAGGAAAGAGGAAGATACAAGATGTCATTGACATCCAAGATAGCCCAAAGAAGTAAAGGGTGGGGAAGGAAGCGCAATCAGATACACCTTTGTATTCCCCATCCCAATCCCCTATCCATATAGGAGATGAACAAGCAGCAGCTGAATACCTCTTGCAGTTGGGTAGTTTAGGGGAAATTGCATACACCTATGATGAAGTGGAGGAAGGGATGCCAGAAGAACCCATTGATGCTGAAATAGACATCACCTCTAATGAACTTAAAGGCTAGGAGTGGGATCCCGAGATAAAAAAGGCAAGTAGTGCCTTTCTATCTGATGATAATTTTGTCACATCGGAAGCATTTGTGCAGTTCATTTGGAAACAGCATATAGATAGATATAATGCTAGATGTGAGGCAAGAAAGGCTGAGCAGCCCAATAAAGATCCAGCCTTAGTGGAAGAGGAAATAAAACAAGAGATGATGGAGGAATTCAAAACCATCACCCCTGAGCAGGGAAGAGATATGGTAGCACAAGCTAGAGTGCTTATCTTACCAGAGTGGGATATTGCAGATGCCCTGGTGTTAGATGCAGTAAGAAAAGAGACCAAACCCATGGAAGGGGTTACCTTCAATAAGGATAATGTTGCACTAGTCATGTGGTCTCTCAAGAGAAATGAGGGCAAGAAAGGCAAAGACACCCCAGGGTCAAGTTACCTTGGTGGAATGATGGTAAAGAGAGTACAGAGTACAGGGGTAGTAGAGGCTACTAGCACTGTGTTAGAAACTGCAAAATTCAATGTCGCAGTGGCAGAGAAGGAAGCCAAAGAAAAAGAGGCCCTCCAAATTAAGTTGGAAACAGTTTTAAAGGCCTATAACAGTGCCAAGGAAGAGGTGAGAGGTAAAGATAGCATCATTGCTAAGTTGCAAAGCCAGTTGATGGGACAACACCAACAAGGTGAGTCTTCAACACTGATGATTTCCTCTTCTCCTGCAAGACCTCCACCTACTAGTCCCATCATTGAACTTCCACCATCTCCAGCACCCTCCAGCTCTCAAATGATTGAGATTACTCCCCAGGAACTAGAAAACCTGAAACAGGCTCAAGCCTTATATGCAGGGAAATATGAGGAAAAGGTAAGGGCCACAATCTCCAGTTTTGCAGATACAATAAATGCCTCATTGCTTTCCAACAATGTGGGAAAAATTATGGAGATATGGAATGAGCTGAGGAGAGATAAGGCCATTTTGACACCCATTTTTGACAGATGGAGGCCTAGGGAGCAAGATCTAGAGTTCATGTGTGTATCCTGTGATGAAGCAAGAGCCAATCCTATTATCAAATCCACTTCTAATGTCGCTAAAGTCTTAATGCAATTGGCAATAGAAGTGGATAATGTGGATAGAAAGGTTAATTTGTGTAAGAAGAAATACACTGATCAAGTTTTTGAGTTGCTTCCAGGAATTTTTGCCAATCCGGATCAATTAAAAGACAAGCAAATATGGCTTAAGGAAATAGAAGCTAAATTGTCAGCAAGGGTTAAAGGAATCATTGATCTTGATGATACTTCTTTCTTTGTTGTGACAATATAGGAAATAGAGAAAATTAAATCACATTATGGTTTTCTTAATTCAGAAGTCAACAAACTGAGAAATTCTTGGAAAAGGTTGACTAAGATTAAAGATGATGTGATTAATTTTTCATGGCCGACAGAAGAGATATATAGTGAGTGGGAAATAAAGTATGCCACCCATGATCCAGAACAGTTGGAGAGCGCCCCTGAAAAGACAGAAGAGGTTGCAACCGAACAGCCTGTTGAACAGACTGCAGAAGCTGAAAAGAACTTGTAACTATTTTTTGCGGAAAACTTGTAACCTCTTTATTTTTGAAAAGAAATGATTGTAACAAACTCTCCTCGAGAAGTATGAAGCTTTGTGCATCCATGTTGTTATAAATGGATACCAGGACTATGGGAAAAGGGATCACAAAATTTTGTAAGAAAACACTGCAGAAATTTATCTGAGCTTTTCTAAGTTTAATGGAGAATCAGAATTTATTGTAATATTTCTTGAACTGAATATCAATATACAGGCCATTGGTTTTGAGTAAAGCTTTGTGTTGTCTTCAAGTTTGTTCACAAATTTATTTACTGTTTTCATTCTGAATAACCCAGGGTTGTTCTGTTTAAAATGGAATTGCAAAGCAATTTTAGTATAAGTGTTTGTTAGCCTTTTTCTTTAGGAGAGAAATTAAATATGCAAGATCACTCATACCAGTAATTTCTTTGGGGAGAAACTTTGAATTTTGAGGACCATAGCTTAGTTTGGGATGCTTGAATTCTTGTATGTGTCAGGCATATATAAGGATTAATGGAAATCAAGCCGACGGGAAGTATAAAGATGTATTGTTTAAGGAGTTTTATTTGAGTTTAGATGACTCTGTGACCTTGGATAAGGCACTGGTATTAATTGAAGTTGTTTATTGCATTCTTTGTTGATCGAAATGTTGAATTTAAGTACAATTTCCATCCTTTGTTTTTAGTTGATTTCAAGGTGAATAAATCCACTGGTTTTCTGGACTAGTTTACTGTGGGTTTATGTTTGAAAGTGTGAATTTAATTCACAAAGGTATACCCACCTGGGCTCCGAGGAAGCCCGAAGTGTAGAAGGTTTAATCAAACCTTGTCATATGTTGTCTTGAGAATTTCCTTATCTTTGATGTCTCTTCTGCACCAAGCTCAAATCATATTATTCTTAGGATATTAAAGGGAATCAGATTTTGAAGACAACAGAGTCATCGACCTTTTCAGTTTGGGGGCATTGCTTCAATTCTGGACATGGATGATTCTTAATGTCCACCATAACAGGGGTAGCCACATCTGTTAGAGTGGGAGAAGATCCAAAAGTCATCACGATTTCAGAAAAGTAGTGTAAAAACAAAGAAAATACCTCTCAACCTAAGTTGGTGAAAACCTTTGAAAATTCGCTTTGAAAATACTAGAATTCGCTAGAAAATGCTCTTAATCACCTTAAACTCGCTCTGCTTCACTCTGAGTGTTGTGTGATCAGAAATGAAGCAAATTTTCCCTTTTAATTTGTAAAAACCTAATTTATTATTGACATTAATGCATATCGGCATATCATACTATATTCAAAATCAATTATCTCAGCGCCGGTTATCCTTCAAACTGACTTCTCCAAGATCTAAAACAATCTTTCATACCACTACTAGGGGTAATGTAGAATCTATCATGAATTTTCCTCCCCCTAAGGCCAATGCCTTAGTTATAGGATGAGTTTCTTGTCGATGCAGGAATATTCCGCTCTTTCGGTTGAGTAACCGAGGAATTTGCCTCTGTCGATTGATATTCAGACTTCCGAACCCACTGTTTAGCATGAGGTTGTTGGATTTCATCAACCTTTTTCTTTCCCTTCTCATTGGATGTGTCATTCCTTTCTGGTGTATTCTTGCTTTTGCAATATTTAGAAATGTGTGCTATTTTGTTACATGCATAGCAAGTAACATTGTTCTTTTGAATTGCCTTGTTGAGTCTTTGATCATTCCTTGACCTACATTGATTAGCCATATGTCCAAACTTTCCACATGCATGACATCTCACATTCATTCTACAATCTTTTGTCCTATGGCCATGTTTTTTACAATTTGAACACTGGCCGAGAACTGCATTATTATTTTGATTTGCTCTATTCCTGCATGGACTTGCTCTATGATCAAACTTATTACAAACAAAGCATCTACCATTAAATTTATATGCATTGGGTTGCCTTACCAGTGATCGCTGATTCCAGTTGACCTTCTGACCAGATGTGTCATCCTAAATTGTAGTACCAGAGCTTTCTCCATGCTCAGATCCAAGACCTCTAGTGTCTCCAGTGTCTCTTTGATCCTTCAATAATTCATCAAGCTTTGCAGAACTGACCTTGAACTTTTCTTTTTATTCATTTGCAGCATCTAGATCACTTCTTAGGATTATTATCATTCTTTCCAACTCTTGCTCATTGTTCCGTGATTGCAACAATTTAGTTCTCAACACATCATTCTCATGCACCAACCTAATGCATTCCTCAGATCTGTCTTTCAAACATATAGAATTTTTTTTTATTCTTCTTCTGGTATTCAATCTCCTTGGACATCCTCATGGTCATGGCATGCATTTCATTCTTCATGACATTATTCTCGAGACTCGACTTCTGACATAATTCCTTAAGGGTATTCTTCTCTTCGTCATTCAGATTTTGTAAGAGTTCCTTTCTTTTAGCTTGAGCAGATGATAACATCTCCTGCAAGGTAAGGATGAATTCCTTTGCAGAATTCAACTCATCTTGTAGCTTCAATTTCTTCAACCTTTCAGCATCATATTCTTCAAGTGCTACTTCAAGTTCCTTCTGTAGACTCATCTCCATGGATTCCAGATTCAGGATCTTCCTCAAGTTATTAGACTTGTTCTGAGGCACCAGGCTCTAATACCAATTGTTGGAATCCAAGAACACTGAGGGGGGGGGGGTGAATCAGTGTTTTGTCCGTTATAATATTTTTAGCCTTATTAACAAATCCACTTATTAACCAGTATGCATAAAAGAAAGTAACAACAATTAATATTAGTGCAACCACATGAATCAACACCATAACACAGATATTTATATGTGGGAAACCTCAAAGAGGAGAAACCACGGTGGGATTGGAGACCCACAATATCTATCCACTGGCCCAATGAATAAATATTACAAGAGGGACCTACACATGTAGGAAGGCACACTGCCTAGAGCACACTTCTCATCACAAAAGGAGCCCCACTAACTTTAGATCCAAAGTACTAGATTACAAACAAAAACTGAACTCGAAATGTGCATCTTCTATGTTGGATGAGTTCTAGTTTAAGCATTGTCTGTACCGGTTATATTGTAACCTCCCTTACCGGTAACTTAGATCGCCTCCCAAACCTCTAGATAAATAATCAAGACCGATTATAGATCTTTACATTCATATTCTATCGATCAATATCTCACTCACATAACATCACATAACCTATCGCATCTCTTATTTGTCATATCTCCAAAATGACCTAACCCAAATTGACTTATATACTCATTTACATGAATAAACACAATGCTTTATGTCGGCTTACAATCATATACCAAAAGATAAGAGACATGTTGGCCCAAACAAAATATAAACATGAAACAATATGACCATTATTGCTTCCACACTTTCCGGATCAATCTCCTATGTCGGCCTTAGAATACCGGTTCCAAGTTTGTTGGTTACATGCCTACCAGTTCCCTAAATGTCGGTGAAGTGAATGTCAGTTACCTTGATTGTTGGATCTCCCATGAAGTGTGTTTCCATCAATGACAACACCTATAACTCGGATGAGTTTCAATTGCCAATAGTTTATAGGGGATGCAAGTAATGCACAAAGTGGGGTTTTGAGGTTCATTTTGAATGTGAAGCCTTTATAAGAAGCCATGTGAATGGTAAATACAAGTTATTATGCCACTTAATGTTAAATCATTTGTTTGAGACTAAAAAGGTAAAATATTAAGATTGTATTCTCAATAACATCATTGGTCATATGCAACATATTAAATAGTAGAATGCAAGATGAGCTACATTGCTCACTTGGGGAAATGTAAATATATGTAGTTTCTCCTAACCCCTCAACTAGGTAAAAAAGCCAATTACAAAAATCAATAGAGTTGTACATTAGTATGTAAAGCAGTTGATATAATGTTAAAAAATGATAAATACAATTTAATGAAATACGTTATTAATCAAGTGGATGATATTTTAATGTTTGCAAATAGCTATACAATTCATCAAATACTTTGCATGTTAATCAAGACCACAATGGATTGCCCATTATTGTCATGTAACATAGCTTGCATCATTACTATTGTTATATGGAGCCTAATCAGACTCGGAGGTTAAATTTTCCCCTTTTATCGGTGCAGTTTCTCCCCAAATTATTCAACAGGGGTTTGGGGGAAGAGCCCCCAAGGTGAGGTCAAGGGGAAGCAGCCTTAGTGCGCTCCCTGTCGCAGTATATGGAGGGGTCGAGGGGTAGTGCCCCCGAAAGTTTAAACAAATTTTATTATTTTATAAAGGCGTCAAGAGTTACTTTTTTATTGGCTAACATATTCTAACCCTATTTTTTGTAACTGACATAAGTCTTGATAAAATGGCGAAGGGTTAGGGTTTTGGGTGGATATTTTTTGTAGCATTTTGTAGTGGTATTGAGTTGCAAGAGATTGTTGGTTGTAATCTATTCGATTTGTTGGATAATAATATAGGACTCTCTATTTGGTGAGTGTAGCCCGATTTTGGGTGAACCACGTTAAAAATTATCTCTTCACTATTATTATTTATGTGTTTTCATTCCTCTATTTAATCTTTATTTGCATTTAATTGATATCTTCTACATGCAATTCCTAACAATTACTACACCAAGATAAAAATTGACTAAGAGGTTTAATTGTGTATAGTCAAGAACAAATTGCATGCATTCATGTTTTTATCATGTGATAGCCATATTATTATCTTAGTCCTACTATATAAGTGGTGCAAATAAAATTATGATAAGTGGTGTGCATTTTGAGTGAGGTAAGTGTTGGTTGAGGTTGGCATGGTGGAATGATTAATTTTCTTATTTTGGAGGTAAGTGTTGGTTGAGGTTGGCATTGCTCATTTGGTGCTTGTTGGTTGTAAAGAATTCTTATTCCAAAGACAAGCTTTATGCCTTGTGATATGTAGAATGAACTTAAGAAATGAGATTTATATTATCATAGTGTGAATCTTGATATTGATTATCCCCTTAATAACACCCCTAATAGTCTACTTTATTTATTTTATAAAGAGATCTTGTGTGTGGTGGGAAGTGTAGTGTTTTGTCAATGTTTTTTATTTGAACCAATATAGGAAGTTAGACATGGTAGAGGTTTAGTGAGATTTATTTGATTATTAGAATATGTGTGTAATTTATAATACGCCAAAAAAATTCTAGAATTTTATAGTTGTAAATATAATAATTTCTACAATGTGCATAACATAATATAGCATGAAATATGCTTTCATGTAATTTTGATAAAATATAATATGTATGGATATATTGCATCTAAATTTATTTTTAGAAATGGAGTCCAATAGTTTGGCCACAGGAACATGATAAACCACAAATAATTATAGGCAACCATCATTTTTTGTAGTATGTACAGTACATTTTAGCACTTTGAACATCAGATAGACAACATATTCAACTTCAAATCCTAATTTTATAGAGATGGACATGAATCAAGCAATTATAGAAAGTTTTGATGTATTTATTTAATGCATACAAAGGATAGTATGGCTTTGAATAAATAAGTGCCTAATAAATGCAAAGCTATTTTAGATTTATTAAAGGAGAAAATAATATAAATAAAATTCTACTATAACATATAAAATAATTTGAAACTTTATGCAATGTTCTCCCATTGTTGTTAGTTAGATGAATATACAAGAGAAGTATATATGATCAAACACCTATAGATAATTTTAATGGTTAATTTAACCATCAAATAATTTTTCTATAAGTATACTAAGTTGTAGAAAAAATTAGCATCCAACTAAATTGTAGCGTGTAAAGAAAACTCAAAAAATCACTTGATTGCCATAGTTGCATACCCATAGGTAAAAAAAAATAGTAAAATTAAGATCAATATAGATGCTTAAAGTATTTATATTTCTTTATAAGATGATAACATCAATTTTTTTTAATACTCTCTTAGGTATAGCTTCCAAATTAGATACTAAAGTAACTCCAATGAAGACATAATTGTGATAAAACATGGTCAAGGCAATATGGTACCATTATACCTTATTCATAAGCTAAAATGGTATTTTATTATTTTTAAAGATTAACTAAAAAAATATCCACATAGCTTGACATATAAAAACATACAATTCAAGATAATGAGATGTCTAATATAACCAAATTTATAATCTCGTTACTTTTAGTACTCACAAAACATCTACACCAAGTAACCTTGCATTCATCCAAGCATAAGGCTATTGCAATAGTCATACAATGAAAATGGTTCAACAAAATGAAATGAATATTGGATTAAAATATTGCATGTCTCTTAAAAAAATCGATTATAAAGGTTATGACCAAACATATTGTTGAGATGATAATGAACCCATCATGAAGTTGTAGATTTCAAGGATCAACCAAGAAATATGTCTTCCATAAGAAATTGTTTGAACAAGAGCTTGCATTAACATGAGAAATGATATTGACCAAATATAAATGAAAATATTATATAATACAGTTTATAATGGCCTTGCTTATATAGGCAAGTTAATGAGATAGGATGACAACTACCCTTGATACATACATTAAATTTCCAATGCATAATATTAAATGCCTAAAGTATAAAAGTAAATAATAAGACATGGCCCTGTTAGATTCATTGACAGTCCCAAAGACACTGAGAGGGGGGGGTGAATTAGTGTCTAAACAGTTTAATGAATATTTAAACTTATTTATAACTTTGAAACCCAAAATAGTGTACCAGTAAACAAGAATTAATGCAGTTGATAAGTTGATAATTTGTCATGTTTTTACCATCAAAACTCTTAGGTTTTTGACATCTTTTGGGTTGCATTGTGGTAGTAAAGTATTATGAATTGACTATATGTATTCCATGTGTAAACCTGAACTTATGACATCGTGTTTGAACTTTGCCAGTCTATTCCTGCAACCATGCCAATGTATTCCTGCAGCCAAGTGGTTTGTTCCTATTGTTATGCAGATTATTTGGGATAATGTTATATGTGAGTTAATGAATGTATTAATTAAGTAAAATAAGTATGCATGTCCTTGTATGTTGTTCTTGTTTAGTGTAGATAATAAATGATGTCGTGATGGATGTTCTCCTTTCATGCCTAAGGAATGAAGAATCACGGATGAGATAACTGGAGATCAAACTGAAGAGAAGTCGAGCGAACGCAAGATATGGCATAACTGGAGCAGCCATACATCACTATGGGAGTTTAACTCTAGTGGGTATTGAATTCATAAAATATCGCTACGGCATGCAAAGACTGTGGTTCGGTTTAGATCCACGTTTCCTGCAACCAAGCTCTAGTTATCTTCTTCATCTATCAATCATCTGCCTCTTCTTCTGGGCGTGATTTGAGTTGTCCATTGTAGTTGGCCTTTGTTTTATAATAAGATCTTCCTTTTTCTTAGAGGTTAGACAAAATAGAAAGGAATAGAGTAGAGAATTTTGACAAGCATTCAGGAGTTTTTCTTTTAGAACATGTAATCATTTTCAAGAAGAAATGAATGAAAAATATGTTGTTCTAATCTGTTAAAAGTATTTTGCTGGAAGCTTGATATCACTCATCCAAGGGGGCCCACTTGGTGAGTGATCCTGTGTTTATGTTCATTGAAATTATTTCTCCTTTAGTTGTAGTAGAAGTTCATGCCTGGATTGTTCCTGCATCCACTGGAAATAGATCCACTGACTGTTCCTATAACCAAGCCAGAACATAGTGATTTTTGTTATTTACATTAGATCATTCTAGCATAGTTTTTATAAGTTTTCATGTAGCCTTCTATGATTTCCATTGTTGCTTTTCCTTTCTACATAATGTTAGTTACTGCAGTAATGCAGAATAGCCATTGAAGGAGCTTAGTGCATATATAGTGCAGACCCATTTCAAGTTTTACGTCCCTGGGTTGATAACTAAATGAACACTAGCCATGAAAATAGTAACTTTACTAGATGAATGCCCAAACTTCGGATTGAGATTTCAATTAGAGTTATTATTATTATAGTTGGAGTAGACATTTTTGGCGTCATTGTCGGGGATGATTTCAAACTAAGAACCTTTTATGGTTATTATAGTTTTTTAATTGGTTGAAAATTTCATGAATCTGCATGCATAGCAGAAGAAGAGACCCCAGAGGTAGATTTCTACCCACTCATCCTAATCATGCAGAAGATAATTTCCCAGATATAAATCCTTTTGCTAAACTTTACCAAGCCCCACAAAATTTGAATCACCTTGAATTTGAATTTCCAGAAGGTAGTCTTCAGTTCCTTTTGGTCCACAAGAAGAAGAATTTACTATAGTAACAACCCCCACAAGAAGTCCAATGCAAGGGAACCCTCCTCCTGGTGGGAATAATCCACCACTACCACCAGGTTCAACGTTTGAGTTTCCCATCTCTGATCAGCATGATAATGCTAACCTCAAGAACATTCCAGCATCTTCACTCCCTAAATTCTATGGGTTGGTGACAGAGGATCCGGATACATTTTTGTTTGAGTCTAATGTTCTCTATAGGAGTTTTGACTATACTACAGATGCCCATAGACTCAAAACTTTTCCTGCCACTTTAAAGGAGTCATCCTTGAGATGGTTTATGAGCTTGGGTAGTAGCACAATCAACACATGGGATGAGATGAAATAGTTGTTTCTTGCAAAATACAAAGATTATTGTAGAGGCACTGATTGTCATGGGGATGATATCTTTAGAATGACACAAACTAAAGATGAGAGTCTTGAAGATTATCTGGAAAGGTTTCTATTTAGTGTCAAGAAGTCCAAGCATAGTACTCTAAATGAATATTCCCTCAAATTGATATTTTTGAGGGGTATCAGTGATGAATGCACTGATTCCTTAGATCTGATGGGAGGAGGTGACATTAAACAATCTACTTGGGCTGAAATAGGACAAATTTGCAAAAGTATTCAATATCTACATCTAAGAAGAATAGGAGATTTAAGCTAGGGGCACCATTATCAACATCTGGAACTAGAGTTTCTAGATTGGAACTTAGTCATTTGTTAAAGGACTTCGAGGGGGACATTATAAACAATATGGCTACCCAGTTGGATACATTGGCAGCTAAGAAGAAGCATGAGGAAGCTAATGCATTCCTTGCAGAATTCTGTCCTCATTGTAAACAATGGAAGAAAGATTGCAGATGTAAGATGGTTGCAAACGTGGAAGTACCTGACTTCAAACCAGTTCAAGGTGAGGATGAGCAAGTCTTCTATGTTGCTCAAAGAAGACCAAATTTTCAAAGACAAGGTATGCCACCCGATCCACTTTCTTTTTCTGGTTATAGTGGTAATTCTTATGCACCAAATAACCAATGGCAACCACAATATTCTCAAAATTTTGGTAACTATCCACATTGGTATGGGTCACAAGGACAAGGGTAGCAATTTGCTAATCAAGTTCCATAGTGGCAGCAACCACAAGGGAACTAGTATCCACCTCAGGGTCAAGGGAACCAGTTTCAAGGGAATTGGCAACCTACCTCTCAATAGAGGGGAAACCAATCATGGCCAGCACAATCTTCTGGATATCAGCCTCTTGTTCAGTAGCCACAACCTCCTGCTTTAATGCCTCCTCCTGTAGCTACTGTTGCATCGCCTAAACCAACACAGTTGCCTACTCAACTGTTGCCAAATCCAAATATCAAATCTCAGCAACAACAACAAGCTTATTTAGCTGATGTTAAGCAATACCCAACCTATTCTTTATCACTGGATGACATACGTCTCCGATCTGGAACAACTTTACCTAATCCCTCTCATCCAATTATCACTGAGGTACAGGAGGAGCAAGAAATTTCTAATTCAACAGATACAATACCCTAGAGTCAAATATTGCCACCATTTCCCCATAGATTGCAAGACAAAGAAGTTCCCATTGAACAACAGCAAAGCTTTGATATTATTGATCAACTGAAGCACATTTGTGTTAAAATTCCATTGTTGCAAGCAATAAAGGATGTGCCTATATATGGTAAGGCATTAAGAGAGGCATTCCTAAAGAAACCTAGCAGAAAGAAAATGGATCCACAAATAGTGCATGTTATGGGTTAATTGGCTGATATCATGTTAGGTAAAATTGCAATTCCAAAGTATTCTGATCTAGGTAGTCCTGTTGTGAGTATAGTCATTAATGGCTATCAAATAAAGAATGTTTTGATTGATTTAGGAGTAGCCATTAATGTAATGACAAGGGAAGTAATGAAACATCTAGAGATCAATAGTTTAAGGGCTACACCCATAGTTCTACAACTTGTTGATGGCTCTACAGTGAGACCTGGCGGTATCATAGAGGATGTAGTAGTTATTCTGGATTCCTGGGAATATCCTGCAGACTTTATGATTCTATCTCCAAAAGCAACATTGGGAGGATATCTGGTCATTTTGGGTAGACCTTGGCTTGCCACAACTGATGCATATATTGGGTGTAGATTAGGAGACATGACTATTTTAGATGGGAGTTCTACAAAAACATTAGCCTTGTATTCTCCAGCACAACCACAGCTTGAGCAACAACAAGTTGTTTGGCCTATCTTGTGGGAGGAATCTGAAGAAATTGACTCTATTAATCACCTTATGATGATTAATCAAGGACCACTCATGCAGTAATATGATGAGGAATCAATTCTTTATAAAATACTGATAAATGGATTTATAGAAGAGAAAAAATTGCAAGAATTGGTTCCGAATATTGCAGGTTTGGACTTTCCTGTAGCCACTGATATTTTGCATACTCTGTTGCCGCAGGAATTATCTTTTTCTCATTTTTCTGATATAAACCAGATTGATCTTACTATTAAGATAGAGGTGGAATTGAATAAATATTTGAATATCAATAGAGATCTATCAGATACTCAAAAAGAGGGCCTTGTAGACTTGCTGAAACTCCATAAAAATGTTTTTGCATGAGATTACAAGGATATGAGTGGGATTGATCCAGCAGTTTGTACTCACCGTAGTTACATAAAGGATGATTGTTGCCCACTTAGACAACCTCAAAGAAGAGTCAATACTGCCTTGAAGGAGATAGTTAAAGAAGAATTACAGAAGTTGTTGAAAGTTGGGTTTATCTATCCTATCTCTGACAGTCAATGGGTATCACCTCTGGTGATAGTGCCTAAAAAGGAGGCAAATGGAGGGCATGTGTTGATTATAGAGCTCTGAATTTAGCAACAAGAAAAGATCATTTTCCATTGCCATTTGTGGATCAGGTATTAGATTCTCTTGCTGGTAAGAGATATTTTTCATTCCTTGATGGATTTAGTGGCTACAATCAGATATAGATAGCCCCAGAGGATCAAGAGAAGACAACATTTACTTTCCCATGGGGCACGTATGCATATTTTGTTCTTCCTTTTGGGTTGTGTAATGCTCCAACCACTTTTCAAAGGGCAGTGATCAGTATTTTTTCTGATATTTCTCAAGATATTATGGAAATTTACATGGATAACTTCACAAGTTATGGTTCTAAATTTGATCAAGCATTGGGTAATTTGAAAAAAAAATTGCAGCAATGTGAAGACTACAATTTATCTTTAAATAGTGAGAAGTGTTTTATCATGATGGAAGAAGGAATAGTCCTTGGTCATCATATATCTGTACAAGGCATATAGGTGGATCCAACAAAGATTGAGGTCATTCAACATATTAATGACCCTGTGAAGCAAAAAGATGTGAGAAGTTTTCTTGGTCATGCTGGATACTACAGAAGGTTTATCAAAGATTTCAGTAAAATTGCAAGAACCTTATATTCACTGCTTACCAAAGATGCAGAATTTAAATGGACCCCAACATGCAATGAAGCTTTCTTAAAGATTAAGCATGCTTTGACTCAAGCACTAGTTCTTAAGGGGCCAAATTGGTCTTTACCATTCCAAATCCATACAGATGCATCTAATTATGCAATAGGAGCAGTGCTAGGCCAATGAATTGACAAATTGGAAAATGCAATATATTATATTAGTAAGAATTTGTAGGGACCTGAATTGAATTACACAGTTACTGAAAAGGAAATGCTAGCTGTCATATATGCACTAAACAAATTTAGACACTATATCACAGGATATTCCATATTTGTGCATATAGATCATACTGCAATAAGATATCTCATGAATAAGACATCAATCACAGGTAGATTAGCTCGCTGGTTATTATTGATGCAAGAATTTGATATCACAGTTGTTGATAAGCTAGGGAAGTCTAATGTGGTTGCAAATTATCTTTCACATCTTCAATTGCAGGAAGATTCTACAATAATAGATGACACTTTTCCAGATGAACATTTGTTTCTCATACAGGCTCACACCCCTTGGTATGCTGATATTGCCAACTATCTAGCTACAACTAAGATGCCAATTTATTTCTCTCCTAGGGAAAAAAGGTTGCTAGTTGAAAAAAGTTTTAACTTTTCATGGATTGCTAATTGTCTATTTTATACTAGACCTGACCAAGTCATGTGAAGATGTGTCAGAGAAGATGAAACATATGACATCCTGCATGCATGTCATGATAAACCATGTGGAGATCATTTTCCTGCCAAAAGAACATTATTGAAAATACTTAATATAGGATACTATTGGCCCACATTACACAAGGATGCAGCTCAGTACACAAGGAAATGTGACAAATTTTAGTGAATGGGCAAACCTACAAAATCTAATGAGATGCCACTATATCCTCAAATATCAGTTGCACCATTTGACAAGTGGGGATTAGATTTTGTTGGCCCAATTGATCCCCCTTCTAATGGCAAATCTTATATCTTGGTATGTACAGACTATGTAACAAAATGGGTAGAAGGTAGAGCCATGACACATGCAAGAGATAATAAGGTGGTTGAGTTTCTCTATGAGGAGATATTTACAAGATATGGAGTACCAAGGGAAATTGTCTCTAACCAAGGACCTCAATTTACTTCAATATTGATAAAGGCTTTGGTCAATGAATACAATATAATACATAGGAAATTTACTCCATGTCATCCACAGTCTAATGGACAGGTAGAAGTTACAAATAGAGAGCTTGAGGATATTCTTACAAAAACAATGTATGTTCATAGGAAAGATTGGTCTCATCGGCTTTCAGAAGCAATTTGGGCATATAGAACAACTTGGAAGACACCAATCGGTTTCACACCTTTTGAGATGGTAATGATGCCTATTGAATTTGAGCATAAAACTTTGAGAACAGGTTTACAATTAAATATGACATTGTTTGAAGCACAGAAAGAACGCATTCAGCAATTAAATGCTCTAGATGAATGGAGAAAGATAGTTGTTCACCAGACAGAATTGATTCAAAATCAAAGAGCAAAATGGCATGATAAATATATCAGGGAAAAGAAATTCAAAGTAGGTGACTAGGCACTACTTTATGATTCCAGATATAAAGATGCTATGGGAAAGCTTCAAACCAGATGGTTACATCCTTATGAGATAGAAGAAGTTTTCTAGAATGGAGCAGTCCATTTGTCTACAATTGATCCTATTCAATTTAAACTCTTAGTAAATGGGCACCAACTAAGACTATATCATAAGCCAGCTACTAAAGAAGATTTCCTGCAGCAGTTTGTTCCACAAACTGAAAAGGTTCCTGCAGCCACTAAAAAGGTTCTTGCAGCAATTGATACGGATTCTGCAGCAACTCATGAGCTTCTTGTTGCAATTAAGCAAGCTAATAAAGGTAATGTTCCTACAGCCTCTGCAGTGAACATATTTGCCAGTTCATAATAAAATATTTCCATTTTATATGGGAATATTCTTCTCTGTACATAAAATCCCATCCACGACATTCCATCCCACGTTCTTGCCTGTCATTTCATTTCATTTCGCCTTCATTTTCGTGCAATTGCAGGTACGTGTATATTGTATTTTATTTTAATTATGCATTTATGAGTTCATTATGATTATATCATGTTTAAATCCGCTCCACTACCCGAAGTCTTGTCAGCTTGTGTGGACACATGCTAGGTTAAGTTTGGGGGGTACTCTATGGTTCGTTTTCCAATATGATTAATTATCAGTCCTTTTTGGTACCCCAAATTGATCTACTCCCCATCATTACTGATTATGTTATTATTTCACGCAAGTGAATAATAAAGTCTACCACCAGAATTAAGATATGTAAAGAGATTTCATTTTTAGCAATACTGTCAAATATTCTGGTTCAGCTGCAAAGAGAAAAATATCAGAGTAAAAGATGGGCAGTGATCTAATTTGCCATGAGCCAACGGTCCATGAAGGGTTGATGCAGGATGGTCTTTGTGAGCATTATTTCCGAAACCATGACTGGTTGGATTACTTCTTGAAAATCAGGGATTACAACGAAGAAATTGCTACAGAATTCATGCATTCCTTTGATGAAGGAGAAGGTACGGTTAAAGGTTTGAGGGTAATTGCTATGGAACAATGAACAGTAGAAGTAACAGGGTTGTTGTAGGAAGGAGAACTCTTTCCGGAATCAAAAGACGCAAGGAGTGTTAGGGCAGAGTTCACAACTCCCACTGATGGACCCTTAATGGTGGATAGACAAGGAACTAGAAAGGTTTCTCTACCAGCACATTGGCCTCAAGTAGCTTTCTATGTTATGAAATACATTACATGTGAAGGGCGGTATTCAAACCTGCATTCACCTCATTTTAAGTTACTTAGCCATCAGCAGCATGGCCGGTGAGTTAATGTACCTAATTTCTTATACCATCTCATTTCTACAAGTGCTAAGGAGATGCGAAAGAATGGAAATCACTCTGTTAGCCATCATGGACTGGTTAAGCTACTTGTACAATGGTCCCTGAGAGATGTTTCACAAATGGAATGGGGTGTATTTGAGGATATACAACAATTTAGGGTTGATGACGCCCCTGTTGCAGATAATCCGTTGGTTGAAGAAGAAAATGTTGCAGATAATCCGCCTATTGAACATGAGGGTTTGTTGGTTGTTGAAGGAGCTGCAGTTATTATGGAAGAAAATATTGGATCGGAACCAATTGAAGAACAACCCTCTACTTCTCTTCAAAGAGATTCACCAGTTTTGCGAAGGAAGGGAAAAGAATTAGAAATGGATGAAACAGAGGAAGAATTTATTACCCGGCCACAGGTAACTCAGATTCCTCCTGCAGCTAAGAGGCGTAGGACAAAAATAAAAACTCCTGCAGCCATTCCAAAAGTGCATGTGAGAAGAACACAAAGGAGGACACAGAAGACTCAACTTGTGGGTAATCCAGCAGAGGTTATTGCAGTAGAAACTTTGGAAGAAGGAAGCCCAGTGGAGGAGGAAATTCAAGAAAATGTTGTGGAGATTCAAGAAAATGTTGTTGAGGATAAACTAGAAAATCTTGCTTTTGTGGCACTGCAATTTGAAGAAAATGTTGAAGATGTTCTACAGCAGCCTGAGGAGAATATGGGAGGTATGCTAGCTTAGAATGAGGAGTTTATTGAAGAAATTCCACAATCTAAGGTAGTACCTATAAGACCTCCTTCATCCCTAAGTATTTTATCTATTTCTTTAACATTTTATAGACAATGGGAAATAGAGAAGGATAGGTTGCAAGAGATTATTGATAAACAGCAAAAAGAGATTGAAAAGAGAGATAACAGAATTGAAGAATTAGAAGCTAAGGTAGAAATAATTTATGGTATAGTTCCTGAGTTGATGCAATGTAGGGCACCTCCAAGAATTTATGCAGTACATTTAAAGGAGTGGTATCTGAACTTCAAATTAAACCGCATTGTTAGGGACCTTAATCTTTCCTTAGAAACACCTAAAGAATTCTTTTTTGCTTATCAAACCTCTCCACCTACTATGAAAAAATTTCTATGTGAATTATATTTACATAACTATGTTGTACCTTCAGACAGGGAGTGGAATCCTTTATTGTATATTGGGGATATCTATGTCAGAGCTTTAATGTCATGGATCCAAAATGAGATTATCATAGGGCCACAAGCCAGGGAGTATGAAAAATTAGAGCTTGACTGTCCATTGCCATTAAGAAGGGAATCACAAGAACCAAGGGTTCTTTATTATGATTGGAAAAAGTTACTAATAAGAGATGATGTTAGTAAAATAGTGCTTCCAATGAGAGAAGAAGTTTATCAAGCATATGAGCATTTGGTTCAAACTAGCAGAACAACTGCAATGGAAGGATTAACTCAGAGCTGGAATAATCTACCAGAAAATTTAAAATAGGGAGAACCTTACTCACCACAAAATTTTCATGCAGCCATGCAAAGAGCCCCCAGATACATATAGTTAGGCAGGGAGAAAGCCAACAACTGGCTACCATTTATTTTTCAACCTCTGATCCTTATGTGGCCACTCTTGGCATGCCAGCCAACAAAACAGAATTATGATGTATTCATAGAAGAAACAGCTAGATGGTCCAGGCTGGAAAAAATGAAAGGGTTTTATTGGAACTTGGCTTCAGGGGGGACAGGTCAGGGCACTATTGGTGATTTAAGGGTTACAGCAAGAATCAGAAATTTTCCTTTTGCTGCAGGATCAACAAACTCTTAAAGTTGGGGGGCATGATAAGTTGATACTTTGTCATGTTTTTACCAACAAAACTCTTAGGTTTTTGACATCTTTTGGGTTGCATTGTGGTAGTAAAGTATTATGAATTGACTACATGTATTCCATGTGTAAACCTGAACTTATGAAATCATGTTTGAACTTTGTCGGTCTATTCCTGTAGCCATGCCAATGTATTCATACAGCCAAGTGGTTTTTTCCTATTGTTATGCGGATTATTTGGGATAATGTTATATGTGAGTTAATGAAGGTATTAATTAATTAAAATATGTATGCATGTCCTTGTATGTTGTTCTTGTTTAGTGCAGATAATAAATGATGTCGTGATGGATGTTCTCCTTTCACACCTAAGGAATGAAGAATCACAGATGAGATAACTGGAGAGCAAACTGAAGAGAAGCTGAGCGGGCACAAGATAGCACAAGATATGGCATAACCGGAGCATCCATACATCACTATGGGAGTTTAACTCTAGTGGGCATTGAATTCGCAAAATATCGCTATGGCATGCAAAGACTGTGGTTTGGTTTAGATCCACATTTCCTGCAGCCAAGCTCTAGTTATCTTCTTCATTTGTCAATCATCCGCTTCTTCTTCTAGGCATGATTTGAGTTGTCCATTGTAGTTGACATTTGCTTTATAATAAGCTCTTCTTTTTTCTTAGAGGTTAGATAAAATAGAAAGGAATAGAGAAGAGAATTTTGACAAGCATTCTGGAGTTTTTCTTTTAGAACATGTAATCATTTTCAAGAAGAAATGAATAAAAAATATGTTGTTCTGATCTGTTAAAAGTATTTTGCTGGAAGCTTGATATCACTCATCCAAGGGGGCCCACTTGGTGAGTGATCATGTGTTTATGTTCATTGAAATTATTTCTCCTTTAGTTGCAGTAGAGGTTCATTCCTGGATTGTTCCTGTAGCCACTGGAAATAGATCCACTGACTGTTCCTGCAGCCAAGCCAGAACAAAGTGATTTCTGTTATTTACATTAGATCATTCCAGCGTAGTTTTTATAAGTTTTCATGTAGCCTTCTATGATTTCCATTCTTGCTTTTCCTTTCTACATAATGTTAGTTACTGCAACAATGCAAAATAGCCATTGAAGGAGCTTAGTGCATATATAGTGCATACCCATTTCAAGTTTTACGTCCCTGGGTTGATAACTAAATGAACACTAGCCATGAAAATAGTAACTTTACGAGATGAATGTCCAAACTTCAGATTGAGATTTCAATTAGAGTTATTATTATTATAGTTGGAGTAGATGGCAGTAAACACAAATAATAGACAACATAGAAACACACCATAAAACAAGATATTTTAGCGAGGAAACCCGGTGTGGGAAAAACCTCGGTGGGATTTGTGACCCACAATATTTACTCATTAGCCAATGAATAAATACTACTTACAATAGGGGCTTGCACATGCAAGGAGGCCAACAGCCTAGAGCTCACTGATCAATGAAGAGTCTCACTAACTATAAAATGCATAATTAAATCCAATACAATGTATTTCTCAAAACAACATCTCTAATGCCAGGTTCAGTACTGGTTTAAGCTCAGATAGATATCTTAACCAAAAACCTTCGCTGCCACTAAACAACTATTTTCTACCATATATATCTATCATTCATTACAAAATGATCTATAAGATCTCATACATATATGAGTCTTTTACGATATACCAAGTTAGCTTACAAAAGATAATTATATTACAATAAACAAAAGTTCATCCCATGTCGGCCTGAGTGTCGATATGCTTTGTTGTCAATGTAATCTAAATGTTGGTGTAAGCATCCGTCGGTGTCTTCCGGTGCATGTAGAAACCTATTATCGGTTGGTTGCCAGTTGGTTTCCATCAATGACAACATCAACTATTCTCATATGAGTGTAGAATGCCAACAATCTCCCCCTTTGGCATTCATGGAAACACTCATGAGAAAAATCAAAATTGTTATCCCAAAACTAAAATCCAAAAAGATGTTCTCCCCTGAGCAAGTGATCTCCTTTTTACATGCATTTTTCTCTCTACTACTCCCCCTTTGACATCAATGACAAAGGATGTCATAAATAATCAAAAGACTACAAAAATGCTACCTCAAGGTCTGTAACCGATTGGTTACTATCTAAAAAATATCTGCCAAAACTAGATTCAAACTCTGCATAAACTTGTTGCTGTCAGTTAGAGTTGCCTCAGCCTACTGGATCATACTGGTGAGATAGTGCATTTGTTGCTCCAGTGATCATTCTCCATTAATTGTTGCCTTAGTCATTTCAGCTCTCTGAGTAACCAGACTATCTAACCTCAGACAAAGTTTATTCTATAGTTCTCAGGCTTTGGACCTTATTCTTTCCTTTTCTTTCTCAAGTTTCTCCAACTTCTCCTCAAAAATTGTCATTTCCTACTCAAAAACTGAGATAAGTTCAGATGAACCTATCATATTATCCGTAATGTCATCAATTTCTTTTTGTGTCTTTTTAATCTCCTCATCAATGTCCTCTATCAAACAATGAGGTTTACATGCTTCTCTATATAGCTCCTTATACTCCAAAATTGTAGAATTAAGTACCGATAAAAGTGTGTCCAAGTGATCGGTACATTTCTTTATAGTGTTCTCAAAGAATGTATTTTTCTCTTTGTCAACTCTCTCCTTAATGGTATCCTCATTCACCTTTTCTAGAGTTATAACATTATCAACAATGAATTTGGACAATGTGTCCAATTTACCTAAAGAATCATTAATGTGCTCTATCTTACAATTAGGTGCAATCATATTTAGGATAGGCAATGTGTTATCAATTGCCTTAAATGCTAAGGCATTGAAATCTGTAATCCTCTTGATGGAATCCAATAGAACCTCTGTTATGTTAGTAGGTCTAAATTCACCTATAGATGTGTTTGGTTCTGTTGTGGGTTTCTTCTCAATAGATGTTTGTCCAATTACTTTCACTATATCCTCTTCATTTCCATCATATGCATCCACTTTACTTACATTTTCTTCCGATGGATTTGTTTGTGTATGTGCCTCTGCCTTTGATGGTTTCTCGGTTTGATTCAGAACCTTTGCAACTACCAGTTTCCCAAACTCAACATGAACCTCTGCCTCAGATTGTTTCTCAATCTACACAACTATCGGTTTCTCTGATTCTGGTTGTCATGTGTTAGTTGTCTTGTCCTATGTGTGTTTATCACTCTCTGGTTGCTTTGTTTGGGTCGGTATCTCGGTGTTCTGAGAATCAATAGTTTGTGTTGGTATCTCAAAGACCTTGTTGTCTTTGACATCATTTGCCTTAACCTCTGCAGTTCTTTGTCCACAATAATGTTTATATCTGGAGTATCTACACTCATGGTAAAAAGTATCTCTAACTCTAGGTTAGTATCATCATGAATTATACCTTCAGTAGCCATATCCGGTGGATTAGTTGTATGTACCAGTGATGTTGAAGTTAATGGAGGGGTGTCCTGAGTCAGTGGGGGGATGTTATCAGTTACTTTAATAGTGGGTACACCACCTATTTACCTTTTCCCTTATCTTTCTGATATACCTTGAATGTCTTTTTCCACTTTCAGTCTGTTTCTTTCCTCTTTCTTTTCCTTCTCAACAAAGAATATGTCCCACATTTATCTGCAGGCTCATCTGCAATTTCATTAACCCTTCCAGCCATTAGGCTTACTTGCCGGTGTCCACTAACAAATACTGACTGGTTTTCTTTAGATATAAGCTCATCTATCTCTTCCTTAGAGTTTACCAGATGTACAACCAAGAGTGCTTCAACTTTCAACTTCTTATCTAGTTCCATCACAGATAGCCTTTTAGCTTCTAATCTCATGTATAAATCGTTGGGTAAATCATCCATTACTTCTATCAAAACTTTCTTATAGATATCTAAATGTAGAATAATGCTTTCTTCAATAGTTTGTTTGTCAGAATCCTTATAATAATTATGCCATTTATTTACATTTACCAGATTACCTTCCTGTGTAATCTCATTAAGTAGATCATCTAGTGTAGGGGTAATCGATGTCTGTTTCTTCTTTGGTGTAAGCTTCTTTTGCGGTTCCCTAACTGCCTGTTGCTTTTTCCTTACTGTTCTTGTTTTCTTAGGAGGAGTAGAAGGTACCAGTGAGGTTTTCCTTTACCTTTACACTCTCTTAAACTCAGCAGCCTTGCCACTGTCAGTATTAGAAGATTTTACAACCGGTGAAACATGTGCTTCTGGTTCCAGCCATTTAAGCTCACTAGTTGATATACCACTGATATTCATGACATTTTCTTTAATTTGACTGGCCTTCTTAGAGGAATCTCTGATAAACTTGTCTCTTTTCTTCCTTTCTTTCTGCATAGATACATTACTTGCAATAGTTTCACCATTACCAAATATTCCTTCAGATGGCTCCCTAGATGCATCAAGTAGGGCTTTAGCATATATTTCCAGAACAGGTAGGCCTACCTCATAACCCATCTCAATAACCCAAATAGTTCTAGGGCTTACTTTTTACATCCAAGTCTCATCTCGCTTAATGACAAAGCAAATTTTCTTGTGATTTTTATCAACTATGCTCTGTGGTAATCTCTCTCTTTCTCTCATCTTAGTTTGAAATGTTTTGAAGTAATCTACAATGTTCTTATCATAGTTAGTGCCCATACCGATGAAATCTTCCTGTATCTATTTTCCTACCAGGATGTCATAACCAAAATCCTTGTGACCTATGCTGGGTATCTCTTTGGTAAAGTATAGCATTAAGCATACTAGTAGGTTCCCAAAATGGAAAGTACCTTTCTTATCTCCCTTAATCTTCTTCACATTTTCAATTAGTTCATCTTTAAGCCATTCACAAACATCTATCTTAGCATTATTGTTCACCATCTCATATGCACTTTGAATACAAGGGCTAGAAACTGAATTCATTCTATTGGCATGTGTTGCTTTATATCCAAGTATCATACTAACATATCTCACATTTATATCCTTGACATCATTGACTCTAAGTGACCTGCTATCAAATGTGACTCCGGTTAACTCCATAACTCCCTTGTTGGGTATTTTCTTGGTTTTATCAGGCCTAATACCGGTTGAAGGTAAACTAGTAACTGCCTTAATTGCTTCCTTGGTTATCTTGCAAATTGACTCTAACCACATAAACTCTCCATGGATTCTACTCAATACAAGTCTTACAACTTCCTTTGGAAATTCGGGAATGTTCAATATTTCTACAAAACCTAAGTCTTCCACAATCTTATGTTCGGGTTTAATCAAGCCTTTTTCATCGGTAATAACCTCATTAAACATTTTCTTCAAATCCTCGGTCCCTAGGTTTTCTATGTTGCAATGCATGTAGATTCTAGAGTCTTCTACAAATGTTACACCCTTTGGAATTTTTGAAAAAGCTCTGACAAAATCATTCTGCTTTGCAATCTCGGGGATAATCTTAAACATGAGTCTAGGGTGTTTGATGTTTTCAACAATGATAGGTTTTACAATAAACTCAGGAACAGAACATGAGGTTGCCATTTTGATAAATACCTCTTAACTGAAGTTCTCTGAATGCCTAAAAATCACTTCACAACTTTGCCTTAGGATTCCCTTGCTCAATTTCGCACTCTCTGATTGTTTGAATTCTTGGTGAGTCAAAATGAGGGTTTTCTCGGTGCTTTATAGAAAAAAAGGTTCTTTAAAACCAAATTAAATGCTCGTCGGTTAAGTGAAAACTTAACACATTTGCCGGTAAAGAAGAAATGTATCTTCTCACCATCAACCGAGGGTAAAATACATGATTTTCAATTTGCTGCAACACCCCCTAAGGATTATTCCTTAGTTAGATGAAGAATCTCCTACTAGTGGAGGGTTACTCTGTTCTACCAGTGCAAAGATAGATTCATCAATTTTCTGATCTGCCTTCTTAATCCATTGTTTTGAAAAATCTTGCTTTATTTCATTCACCTTTTCTTTTCCCTTCACACTAGATCCTTTGTTGTTCGTCGGTATAGTCTTGCTTCTAAAAAATTTTGCAATATGTCCAATCTTATTACATGCATAACAAGTTACATTATTCCTCTGAATAGCTTTTCCATATCCTTGACCGCTTTGTGATCTGCATTGATTAGATAAATGCCCAAATCTACCACAAACATAGCATTTCACATTCATTCTGCAATTTTCTGAATTATGACAAACTATGTTGCATTTGGAACATTGACCGGTGGGTGAGTTTGTATTCTGATTATTTCTAAATCTACTTTGATTTGCTCTATGACCATATTTGTTGCAATTAAAACATTTCCCATTAAATTTATAAGCATTAGGTTGTCGTACCGGTTTGTTTTGATCTTGATTATTTACAGTACCGGAACTTTCTCCAAGTCCAATTGTATCTCCATCAGGTTTCTATCTTTTCAGCATGTCATCAAGCCTTTCTGAACTTTTCTTGAATTTGTCTTTGTGTTCATTTGCAGTGATCAACTCATTTTCGTGAATTCCAACTTGTCTCACAAGCTCATCTTTATCATGTTGCATGTGAATCAGATTTGTCTTTAGCATATCAATTTCATAACTGAGTCTCAGATTTTCATTTCCTGTAGCATTAAGTCTCCTAATCAAGTCTTCTTCATTCTTCTTCCTATCTTCAATTGTTGGCAATATTACATTATAACAAACAATGAAATATTGTTGGCATTTCAATAAGGTTATTGAGAAGGTTGTTGATGATTATGGATATAACTGATTAAGGATGTTTTACTGTCTTGATATTATTATTTTGTCATTGATGTCAAGAAATTGATTTTCTAATTCAGTATGATGTTGTCATATCTTGAGAAGTATGATTTAAAGAGTATAAAGATGTCGGTAAAAGACACAGGAAAGAATATGATGAATAAGGGGATGAATAAGATATTCAATGGGCAACTAGTATTGAGTCAGACAATGATGAGATCATGATGTTTTAGATTGTTTTAACATCATACATACGTTGTAAATTGTAAAGGTTAATACTATACTATGTTATCAAGCAAAGAACCTAGTTGGTAAACCATAAGGTTATCGCTATCGGTTAATGAAGGCAGAATGTCTACCGAGTGAAGCTTAGTATTCACCGAGTTGTTACCGAGTTGTAACCGAGCTATAACAGAATGCATTAAATGGTTACATGCGATATTTAATGAAGGAAGATGATGAGATGGAATTGATTAAATGATTGGTGATTCGTGAATGAAGTTTGTTAATGAATATAAGGCAATGGAAAGTTAGCATGAAGATCTACAGCTCAGATTGAACCGCAATACCCTGGCACAAGTTCCAAAAAATGTATGCAAGTTCCAAGGTGGGGTAAAACATTTTCAGATCGAAAGATGCATTGAACCTCGACAAGATCAAAGATCTGATGGCTATGATTGATCATGGGAAATGTGATCAAGGAGATTAAGCGGTTACCTAATTGTTTATAAATAGGAAACTGTTGATAAACAATGTATGCAGGCAAGTGTATGCACAAGGATGCTACATAGTGATTACCAAGCACAGAAGCTTGAAGACCTATTTGAATAACAGAGTATAGAAGCCCAGCAGATAGACAAGATTAGTTCTATGTCTAGATTGTATTGAACAAATAGGAATCTGCTTTAGCATTTTAGATGTGAAGTTGCAGATAGATTTTTATTACTGTTATTTTGTGAAAGTGACAGAAAATCTCTTAACCGAGTGGACTTAACAGTCTTATTTGTAAAACCCTCTAGCAAGGTGACATTCTAATTAAGTGTTTGAAATCCTTTAACAAGGTCACTTCTAACAAGGTGAAGATCCTAACAGATCTGAGGGAAATCCCTTAACCGGGTCACATCTAGCAATGTGTTTGTAATCTTTAACAGGATTTGCTTTTAACCGAGCATACTCTAGAAGAGTATATTTCTTAGTGGGTCTGAAATCCCATAGTGGTTTTTCCCTATTTGGGTTTCCACATTAAATCTGGTGTTATGAGGTTTATGATGTTTATATGCTTTTGAGTTTGCATGTTTGATAGTTTTGGTTTTATTACTAAAATATATGTTACCGAGGTTGAATCTGATGTTTTTATGGATGATTAAGTTTGTATGATTCACCCCCCCCTCTCATCTTGTGGGCTATTGGATCTGTACTTATATTGAGTATCAGAACTATCAATATCCTATCTTCAATATCCTTACATAACCCCATAGTCATATCTTGCATTTCATTCTTCATATTGATATTCTCTTGCCTTAACTTATTTGTAATGTCTCTAAGAGTTTCCTTTTCATCATCATCATTCTCCATTTTCTCATGAATTTCCTTTCTCTTATTTTGTGCTATAACCAGGTTCTCCTGAAGTCCTTTAATAAATTCCTTAGCAGTCCTCAGATCATCTTTAAGTTTGATATTCTTCAATTTTTCTATATCAAAATCTTCAAGAACTCCTTCCAACTGTTTTCTTAAGTTCTCCATCTGTACCGATTTCAGAATATTCCTCAAGTTGTTAGGCTTTTGCAAATAGAGGACCAGGCTTTGATTCTAATTGTTAGATTCAATGACAGTCCCAAAGACACTGAGAGGGGGGGGGTGAATCAGTTTCTAACCAGTTTAATGAATATTTAAACTTATTTATAACTTTGCAACCCAAAACAGTGTACCAGTAAGCAAGAATTAATGCAGTAAACACAAATAACAGAGACGACATAGGAACATGCCATAACACAAGATATTTTCATGAGGAAACCTGATGTGGGAAAAACCTCAGTGGGATTTATGACCCAAAATATTTACTCACTGGCCAATGAATAAATACTACTTACAATTGGGGACTGTACATGCATGGACGCCAATAACCTAGGGCTCACTACTCAATGAAGAGTCCCACTAACTACAAAATGGATAATTAAATCCAATACAATGCACTGCTCAAAACAGCATCTCTAATGCCAGGTTCAATACCGGTTTAAGATCAGATAGATACCTTAACCAAAAACCTTTGCTGCCACTAAACAACTATCTTCTACCATATTTATCTATCATTCATTGCAAAATAATCTATGAGATCTCATACATATATGAGTCTTTTACAATATACTTGTAGACATATAAAAATGACCATATTCTTAAATGAATATTTTATATTCATTTCTCTATTTAATTAAATCACCCACATTCCTCTATTTAAATTAAGTAAATTACTCGGTTTATTTAAATTAAATTCACTAGGCCTCTTTTGACATTTAATGAATAAATCATTTTATTCAATTAAATCCCTTCTATCCACTTTTAATTAAATTCAAATTTAATTAAATAGTTTACCCTAAATTGAATAAATCGAATTTATTTGATTTCCCAAATTGCAACCAAATTGAATTAAATTCATTTTATTCAATTAAATCCTATTATCCCTTCATCTACTTGCAAAATCCTACATCTCCCACTTGCCTCCTAAACCCCTTTCTAACCTTCTTCTAGATTCTTCTAATCACTTCTCAGTTAGCCTAACCCATCTCCTAAACTTTGTCACATCCCTAAACAAAGGGAAGTCACTTCTCAAACCCTCAAAGTCTTTGAAAACCCTTAAAGGCTTCAACCACTTAACTTTGAAAGTCTCCCAAACCATTAATGGTTAACTCAACCCTCTAGCATGATTAAAGAATTTCCCTAAACTCAACCTCCATGTAACCCAAGGGTCTCATCAAGCATTTATTGCTTTGACCATGGTTATCCTTAATCTTTTGCACAAGAGTTTATCCTTTGGGTAAAACCTTTATCCAATTGGTAATCCTAACTTAACCATAACCCTTACCCCTAAGATAACCATGAGGTCTTCTCAAGCATTTAATGCTTCCTACCTCTCTTCTCAACCCAGTCTTATGTTGACATTTGTCACCATTTCATTGGTGACAATTGCAAACATGGATTCCCAACTTTCAAACTCAACCCTTGATTAACTCTTTCAATCCTGACCATCCATTGCCCTATTTTTTCTATAAACAGAGCTCTCATTCCTCCATTTTCATCATCCAAGTCTTTAGCATCACACTTATACTAAAATCCATCCAAGCTTTAATATATCATTTGTGCTCATCATTTAGCCTCTCTTTTCAATAGGAATTAATCTAAATATGCATGTTTAGAGTATTTTCCTTATCATTTAGCTTAATCATAGACTAATATAGCATGCTAGGATAGTCTTGTTAATAATCTTGTCATCTTATAACTAGTTTATTGCATTTATAGGATCATGTATAACTTAGGATGCATTTCATCTTAAAATCAACCAAAGCATCCCTCATTCTTGCATTTGTCATCCCTAAACCACTTTGCTCAGTGATCTGAGAGCAAAGACATTGGTTTGAGGGACCTTGTGAGATAGAGAACCATGGAACCAACCTTGGTAAGCTGAGCCATACTTCATGACTCCATAGCTTGCACCAAGAAGTCCTGTGGGTGTGTGAGCAAGGCTCCTTAGACTCTGTTTTCCACATATTGATTTCTATCGACCCACTTTTCCCACATACATTTATGGTGCCCACCGTGGGGCCCGATCCCATATATCAAATCGGTTTTTGAATTTAACCACTTTTGTAGGTCCGCGGGAAACAAGAATTAGTGCATGGGAAACATTTCCTAGTGCATCCGGTTAACAGTATAGCGCATCCCATTTTCTGTTCAGCGTGTGGGGTTCATCATCTAGTGTGTGACATCCTTAGTTTAGTGCATAGTCCTCACTAACATTTTCCTGTAAGTCTCAGCGCGGGAGAAAAATAGAACAACGCATCAGAAATATAGAACAGCACATCAGAAATACAGAATAGCGCATTAGGGAAATAGAGTAGCGCATCGCAGCCATCTTGTAGCGCGTACAGTCTGTTCTGTAGCGCATCATAGACAAAAAAGAGAGAGCTAATTTGTAACAAAAACCAAAATTTAGACTTGTAGAAGTCCACGGAATTCATCTTTTTGCTAACTCACTGACTGATTTTTTTTGCAGGTTACTAACATTTTGATTGTAGATTTTAAATCTATTTAGGCTAGAATTAAAGTAGTTTAAATTTTTACTAACTTTTTAAGTTAGACAAAATTCAAATTTCTTTTTTTTCTTGTTTAAGTAAAACTGAACTCACTTTCATTTTGGGCAAGTAAAACAAACAACAATCAAAATTTTTCTTCTTGCTTTTCTAGGAGAAAAATTATCAGTTTGGGCTCTAAAAAGAACAATACAAATTTTCATTTTTGCAAAAGGCCTAAAAAGAATTTCACCATCTTTTGGTGCATAAAAGGATCCACCTTTAAATTTGGGCAAAGTAAAGAATCACACCAAGTCACAAAAGTCAGTTACAATCAAAGAGGGAAGTCCCCTTTTGTCGATTTTCTTGTGTTGACCAAATCAAAATTTTGCTTTGTTGACTAGGTTCTTTTCCTAGATTATATAATCACTGATTTGAGGAAATAAAATAAACACCATGTTTTTGTGGAGCAACATCTCCATATAGATCTTAGAAAATCACTGAATTGACAGAATAAAAAGAACAACTTGATTGCTTTGTCTCGAAAGTAGAAGGTATATGCTCTCCCCTTAACTGGGTAATCAAAAAACCAGACTACTCTTATGCTTTCAATATTTCAAGAAATAAATCATTTAGCAGGCCTGCCTTCCCGAGGGGTTGAAATCAACTTTTAAAGCCATTTATGGCTGGTGTGAAGGGAACGACCTAAGTGGGAAACGGCTTTGACGCCAAGTGTTCTAACCCACTATAATCAAAAGTGGAAAGTGATGAAAGTCCTTTTCAATGGTTGTGCGCAGCCATTAGCCTTCCCCCAGTATCCTCGAGATACATAAAGCCTTTGTTCTAAAAATTGGGAAGCCTCCTAAGGGAGTTTATCACTAACGGTCGAACAGGAAGCCTGATTACGAACCTTAGAAATAGCAACCTTGAGCCGAGTCAGTAACTAGACATTTGTAATATCATAGTGCAAGGGTGGGGAAGAATCCACCACCAAGATCGCTCACCATATATCTCCCAAGATAACTACTCAATTGTGAAGCAATTCACTTTGAGTTAATTTCTGGCAAAAGGCAAAAAAACGGGCACCCTCTAGAGGGTGACATGGTTGTTTGAGCTGACAGAGTATCAAGACTAGTGGGCTATGGTATTATTTATGACCCTTGAATAAAGAGTCTTTTTGGAAGTGTATTCATTGTAACCAAACCTGTTAAAACATTGGGGATTTGAACACATCCTCAGAGAATATACACTTACTATTTAGATTAGGAAAAATGGTTATGTATTTTGTGCTGTGTTTACATTTGTTACTTCAGAAAATCGTCCATCAAAATTGAAAACCTAAGAGAAAACACCAAAATCACATAAAACAGTCAAAACAGGGCAGTTTAGCGCATAAGAGCAACTTCTTAGCGCTTCAGAACCATCCTTTAGCGCATCAAAGCCTATCTTTAGTGCGTGAAGTATTCATAGTAGCGCTTCATCAAAATTTAGAAACAATCAGAGACACGGTGTCTGGAAAACAGCCTAGCGCGTTGAAGCATTAGCTTAGCACGTAGAAGTCAAAAATCAGTGCATCAGGTTTATCAGTTAGTGCGTGGAAGGCCCATATTAGCGCATGATCTTTTAAACAAAACAGAAAACAAATTTTAACAGTCTCAACCAATTAGCGCATAACTGGGGGCAGTCTAGCACGTGGGGTCTTTTCCTTAGCGCGTGAAGAAGTTTATGTAGCGCATTCGGTCTCTGTTTTAGCACGTGATCAAACCCAGAAAAACAGTGGGCAAAATAGTGGAAATTTTTGAAAATTTAGAAAACATTTTTTAACATCCTTTCATCAGCTTCATCTTCATCAAACCAGAGTATCAAAAACAAAGCGTTAAAAATTATTTCTTGAGCAAATTTCGTGTCAAAACAAAAGTTGTCCAGAATCCAAAACTGATCGCACAATAAACATATCTATCCTATCAAAATCGGGAAACATCATCGCAAGTGACGAATAGGTCCCTTATTATCTCACAGATTATATCTCAAAACACTTGTTCAAAATCTCAGGTTGTCAAATCAAGTTTCCATATCGGGAGACTTTATCCATATCATTTGACACGCTTTGTCATGAAGGGGCATCTAAACCTTCACTTTGATAAAGTAAACTTGAGTTTTCAAAACAAGATCAAATAAATCCAAAACAAATCAAAGGAAACCATTGAATCACTTGTGCATGACTAATCCCCATATTCTGAGAAGAAAGAATATTTATCATAACACCACGTTGAAGAAACAACAACCAAGTTTTTCCAAATTTGTCAAAAGAAATAAATTTTTATACATCAATCGTCAACTCTTCAAATCTCATCGAACATTCCTTCATCACATCAAACTTTATATCCAAAACAAATCCAATGAATTTGACAAAGAGCCTTTGAATACTAGGGCATATTGTCAAAAATCCGCATTCGGTCAAATCATAAACCGTGGAGGAAAGATCAATCTGGCATTCTTTCCTGAAGAGTGCATCACTTACAACACACCCCGATTTGAACCACCAACCCCAAAGCAACATATCGAAGAGGATTTTGTCCCCTTTGTCACAGAAAGCTTCTACTAAAATGCCTATTACTTTCTCTCAACAAAACAAACAAAGCGAGGCACAAGTAGAATCCAGTATGAATCGGAGGTTATCAAATCCTTTTGAAGGTCCACATCTAGAGGATACTGAAATTTTTGAAGAACTTCTTCAAGAATGCCAAGAAAGTGCTTCACTCCAAAAACTTGTGGAAAGACTCATGGAAAATGACAAGGAAAAATATTTGCTCATGCTCACAAGCAAAGGGGTTAAACTCCCTGAAGACTTTGACACAGACATGTTTAGAATGAGATCTCAACATTACAAATATCAAGAACGACAACAAGAAGGGGAAGCATGCGGCCCTAAACAAGATATTCCTGAACAAAACATACCAGAACAACATACACCAGAGCAAAACATCCCTGAGCAACACATCCTTGAGCAAAACATACCATTCCATACACCATTTCAACCTAGGATTAATGCAAGGGAAGAACTCTTCCATCGGCAAAACAATGCGCCTTTGGTTACCCTTACTCAGCAAATGCAAATGTTACAAAGACAAATGCAAGACATGCAACAAGGGACAACAGTATGGTATTCACTAAATGAAATTTGTCCTTATCCATTTGACAGAAGTTTGCACATGATCCCTTTTCCTCTGAATTCAAACGTGCCTAAATTTGACAAGTACGATGGAAAAAGCGATCCCCGTGATCATGTCAGAGAATTCTATACCATGAGTCTTTAATTTGCTCATGATGACACCTATCTGATGAGGTTGTTCCCAAGAAGCTTGGGAGGACAAACAATGGAATGGTTATCCAAAATCACACCTCCTATCAGATCATTTGATGAATTGGTCAATAAATTCATAACACAATATTCCTATAACATTCAACATGCTATAACCATGCTAGACATCTGCAACACCAAACAAAAAAACAATGAAACATTCATGGTATTCCTTTAACATTGGCGACATATGGTTTCACGATATCCTCGAGACATTCCTGAAAAGGAGAAAATGGAAATTTTCATTGACAACTTGAATGGTGAGATGAGTTACAGGCACAAAATCCAATGCATACCGTCTTTCGCTAAACTAATTGAAAACAACATTTAAGTAGAAGAAGCATGTGTCAAAAAGGGAACACTCAAATTCTTCAAAGAAGGAACAAGTTCATCAAACTACAATAACCAAAACAACAACAAATTAGACAAATCTAGATTTTGGACTCGAAACAAAAATGAAGGCGGCAATGAATCACATGATCCAAAATCTAAACAGTCAGTGCTCGCATTATCAGGAAATCCTCAAGCTACAAAGAATCCTAAAAGTGCTAACCTAGACGCTAACACATATGCACCGAATACCAATCAAGGTCAACCCAACACAAACAACACTGACGATACTCAAAACAAAACCACAAATTGAGGACCTAATAACAATTCACGAGATAGCACCAACAATTTCCAAAAATGTGTCTTCACACCACTGGGACAATCATTGGAGTCAGCATTCAGAGAACTCCTGGCAAACAAGATTGTCTCTTTGCCCGCAATCAGCAACTATGAACCCCAAATCAAACCACCTTGGTGGAATGACTCACACTTTTGTGATTTTCATCGCAACAAAGGTCATCGAACAAATGATTGCATGAGATTGAAAAACATTGTTCAGGACATGATTGATAGAGGTGATTTAACGGTGGATGGTCTCAAAACAAATGGTGACCATGGAGCGTTTAAAAATCCTCTTCCAAACTACAACAAAGATGGAGCTTCAACCTCAAATGATACACATGGGGCTTGTATCAATCACATCTACAATAACACCATCAATCACATATCAGTTGAAGCCAATCATGTAAACGTCATCACAATCCGAGACCAGCATAATCATGAATCTGTCAATGTAACAACCAGAGCTTAGAATTATGTCTTGAAGGGCCACACAACAACAATGAACACTACACCAAAAATCCAATATGATTTAGTCAACCAACTACGCAAAACTCCTGCTCAAATATCTATACTGGAATTGTTGAAACTATCACCAAAACACAAAGACATATTGGAACAAGCATTGTTGGAAACCAATGTACCTCAAGATCTGGATGCTGACAAATTCCAAGCCATGGTCGCTCATATGACAGGGCCTCATAATCTCACTTTCTTAGAGCATGATTATACTTCCTTAAGTCATCCAAATAACACTCCCCTCCATATTGAAGTCATCGTCTATAAACACTGAGTAAAGAGTATTGATAGATGGAGGAGCTAGACTTAATATATGTACCTTAAAACTTGTCCGTGCATTAGGCTTCTTAGAGGAGTCTATTGATCCACGCAAAAAAATTACTATAAATGCATATGATGATGAGAAAAGATCCTCTAAAGGGGCAATATTGTTACCCATTCAAGTTGGCCCCATACAAAAGGATACTATGTGTCAGGTCTTAGACATAGACCTCAAGTACAATATTTTATTAGGTTGACCCTGGATACATGAAATGCAAGCAGTGCCTTCTACATATCACCAGTGTGTCAAATTTCCCTATAATGGATAAGAGGTCTCTATATCTGCTGATCACAATCCATTTCAACATTGCAACGCAATGGGGGCAGCCCAGGACAGTTTGGTTCCCCATAATAGGGAAAAATAGAAATCCTCAACATCAAATCTACAGAAGGCAATGTCTGAATCATTACCTAGAGATTTCAAGTAGAAAATGCAAATTAGAGAACAAGGAATGGGGGAATACTCTTTGGAACCCATGTGTTTGGCCAACTTACCAACATCACCCAGATCTCATGGATTACCTACAACATCAACACATCAGGTAACTTATCCCATCACCAAATTTGATGGTACCTTCATCCAACTCGGCACACTAGTACATGAATCAGAGGAAAAGGACATCCTTAGTTGGTTATACAAAGATGAGGAAGAAGATAATCGATCAGCTGCTCTAGACATAGTTCTACCAACACACCTATATAGAAAGGGCCACTTAATCATGCAACAAATGGGATATAATGGTAAAGGACCTATTAGAAAATGCAAAGGAGTCACGGAACCAATAGACCTTCCTTCACAACTCAGTAGAGACAAAATAGGATTGGGTTGTAAACCCACTTTCCTACTAAGAAAGATACCACGCAAAAATCCAAAACCTCAATGGAAAGCAAAGAAGAAGTACGAAGAAGAATCCTTGCAAGAAGCACTATTTGAGTCAGTAGCAACAATCTGCAAGGATCGTGAACGTAAAGAACAGAAGCAACATCAGGAGAAACTTCTCAATCACAAGAAGGCCATATCTGTAGCAGTAGCTCATATTCAAGCACCAATATCTAAAAAAGCAGAACTACCTCCTAATATCATTATTCCTCCCCAAGGAGGAACAGTATATGAGGAAATACAAAAGGTAGAAGCAGGATCCGACACATAATTAGCAAAAACTATCAAACTGGTATCAATCATCAAAGATCTCTTTTCACCATACAACATACCTATTTATAGCACTGAAAAGATCTGGGATAATACCTCTGAGACTGATTCCAATGAATATGAATGGGGTAGCTGCTCAAATGCTACTAGGGATACCGCTAACAATACTAGTTCCATATCCCTTTCTCAAGAAGAGCATAACACAGAAGATGGACTACCTGAATTTGGACCACAGAATATCTATGATGCTAAGGAAAGTGAGCAGAAACATTATGAACAAGTCTATACGGAGGATGATACCATCGAAGACCTCGACGAAATCCTAAACTTCTTCAACATCCGAACCAATCACGATAAAACCTCTGTCTTAACACTTACAATAGCAGAATATGATCCACCAAATGATTCCTTACCACTTATCTTTCCTGACCTCATTGACTGAGATGAACCCGAAATGCATGATATACCAATTTTCCCAGATGATGAATCTATTATCCACTACCTATGCACCATTAACCCAGAAATAGGCTCTATCAGTGAACACGATAATGATGTATGCAACCAAGGGAGTGCCAATTCTCTCAGTCACAAAAATGAACCAAATAAAAGATCTAAAGCTAAAAACTAGTCAATGGCAGCTCTAGATCACAAAAAATTAAAAATAAAGGACGCATCTGAGGGTGAAAACCTTTTTAAGGCACCTAAGGATGGGAGACTTGACACTCTTCCTGAACATTTTCATGAGCGATCACCCATATTGATTGAGTCCACTCAATCAATCAACATTGGTACTACAGAAGCAGCCAAAAGCATACACCTGGTAGAATCTCTGACAGAGGAGGAAAGATTAGCGTTTATCATCTTTTTTAAAGAAAAGAAAATTAACTTTGCTTGGTCATATGCAGATATGCCCGGAATTGATCCACACTTAATCATGCATCACTTGTCCATCTCTCCAGGACTTAAGCCAGTCAAGCAAAAACTACGAAAGATGAATCCACAGGTAGCACTCATGGTTAAGGTTGAACTAAAGAAACTATTAGATGTCGGATTCATTCGACCCATCGACTATGCAGAATGGATCTCCAACATAGTACCAGTATCAAAACCTGATGGTAGTATCAAAATCTACACTGATTTCAAAGATGTCAATAAAGCCTGTCCAAAGGGCAACTTTCCTTTGCCCAGTATCAACATAATTGTAGACCTCACAGCAAGCCATGCAATGCTCTCACTAATGGATGGTTTTTCAAGCTATAATCAAATAAAAATAGCCTCAGAGGATCAAGATAAAATAGCGTTTACCTGTCCTTGGGGAACGTACTGTTGGAATGTTATGTCTTTTGCCTTAAAGAATGCAGGAGCTACTTATCAATGAGCAATGACAATAATCTTTCATGACATGATGAATACCTTCATGGAAGACTATGTGGATGAATTACTAGCTAAATCCTTCACTAGAGAAGAACACCTCAGCATCTTAACAAAAAAATTTGATTGATTAGAAAAATTCCAAGTCAGGCTCAAACCTAAGAAGTGTGTCTTCAGGGTTACATCAGGCAAGTTACTAGGCTACATAGTCTCAGCTAAAGGTGTTGAAGTAGATCCAGTAAAGGTACAAGCCATTATGGAGATGCCACCACCAAAGAATATTAGTTAGCTCAGATCTCTACAAGGATGACTCCAATCAATTAGGCGATTCATCGCTCAACTAGCTGATAAAAGTCTACCATTCAATCATTTTCTACATAAGAATGTACCTTTCAGATGGGAAGCCAAGTGTACAGAATCTTTTTATCAAATCACACAGTATCTGATAAACCCACCAGTTCTAGTACCACCAATAGCATGAAAGTCACTCATTTTATACATTTCAACAACAGATATATCACTGGGGGCACTATTGGCCAAGAAGATCAACAAGGAAAGGAACGAGCCATATACTACATCAGCAGGACATTGAATGGTTATGAACTCAACTATACATTCATTGAGAAGGCTTGTCTAACAGTAGTCTTCGCTTCTCAAAAGTTTCGACATTATATGCTAGCACACACAATTAAGCTAGTGGAAAAAAATGATCCTCTCAAATATCTACTCAGCAAGGCAGCTCTTACAGGCCGATTGGCTAAATGGGTCATGATTCTCAGTGAATTTGACATCCACTACATAGAACGAAGAGCTATCAAAGGACAAGCAATTGCGGATCAACTAGTTGAAGCACTGCTACCAGGAAAACAAACTATGGAGATTGAATTTCCTGATAGAGACGTTCTTGCTATTTCTACCAAGCAATGGACCCTATACTTTGACGGATCCTACACACAACATGGTTCAGGTGCTAGAATTCTCTTCATCACTCCTAAAGGACACACTATACCAAGATCATATCGGCTTATGTTCCCATGCACAAATAATGTGGTTGAATATGAGGCATTGGTTATAGGCATCAAAATGGCCATAGAATGGAAAATCACGGATTTAAAGGTCTACAGAGACTCACAACTAGTCGTCAATCAAATCAACAACGACTATCAGACAAAAGATGACAAGCTACTACCCTACAAATGAATAGTGGATGACTTCAAATAGTATTTTATACATCACCTTCGAGCAAATACCAAGGTTGAACAACAAAGCAGTTGATGCAATGGCTACTATCACTTCATTACTACAGATTCTAGAGCAATGGAGTTGTTACAAGTTTCTAGTACAACAACTGTTCTTCCCAACCTATGACCACTCTGAATCCCATGTTGTCTATGCATTGACTGGTTCGGATTCCCCTTTGTATGGACCGATATATGATTATCTAAAGAACAACACCCTACCCATTGACCAATCCTGAAACCAAAAACGTAGCTTTATCTAACAAGCCACCTGTTATACCCTTACGACTGATACTTTGTACCGTTGAGGTCTAGATGGTACTCTTCTTCTTTGCCTTGATCGTAATGAATCTGATTCTGCTTTACACAAGCTTCACGAAGGTATTCGTGGCACACATTCAAGTGGAACTACCCTTGCTAAAAAGCTTCTAAGGATGGGATACTACCGGCCTACAATGGAAAAAGATTCTTACCACTTCGCCAAGAAGTGTCCTAAATGCCAGATCCATGGCAATCTGATACATGCACCAGCATAGGAACTGCAGCAGTTTACAACATCCTGGCCCTTTTGTCAGTGGGGACTCGACTTGGTCGGCAAAATTCATCCTTCATCTTCACATGGACACAAGTTCATTATAACTGCAACATAATACTTTACCAAGTGGATAGAAGCAGTCCCCATGACCACAGTGACTGGAAACCAAATTGCCTCCTTTATCCTAAACTATCTGATCTACATATATGGTATGCCAAGCTCTATCATCACCAATAATGGACAGTTGTTCAAAAACCAAGATGTCTGAGAGCTATGTGAATAATTCAAAATACAACATCAGTTCTCTACACCATACTACCCCCAGGGGAATGGTCAGGCAGAAGCATCCAACAAGACAATACTGAAAATCCTAAAGAAAACAGTGAATGATGTAGGCAAATATTGGCATGTACAACTCAATCCAGCACTTTGGGCATAGAGAACTAGCATCCGCACACCTAGAGGAGAAACACCTTTCTCATTGGTCTATTGATCAGAAGCTATTTTACCATTGGAGGTAGAAATTCCATCTCTCAGAGTCTCTCTAAAAGGCTTAATCCCAGATGAAGAGTATCGAGTCAACCGACTACAAGAACTAGAACTTCTGGATGAAAGACATCAACATGCCTACACTCATCTCAAAGCATATCAGCAACGTATGTGCAGAAGCTACAATCACAAGGTCATTCCTCAAAATTTTAAAGTTGGTGACCTAGTCCTCAAAGAAAATCCAAGAAATCAGCAAGATTGAGAAAAGAAAGGAAAATTTGAACCTAACTGGTTAGGTCCCTATGTCATCATATCAATCTATGGATCAGGCACTTATCAGCTAACAACTTCAGAAGGAGATGTGCTCGATGAACCAACTAACAGCATTCATCTGAAGAAATACTACACTTGAGTAGTCTAATGCACGGAAAAAGTCAAAAACAATCAAAAAAAATCAAAAAATCAAAAAATCAAGGAAAAGCAAATAAAAAGGTACAATAAAAGCAACTGGTGAAAACCTAGTAACAGGCGCTATTGTGAAAGGATGGATCCTTTATCTATATCAATATCCTTATCTCCACAGTAAAGCACTATTGGCCATCGCCCGACACTTAGCAAACATCCATTCAGGACATACTTAGCGTAGTCACTATCCTGATTTATCCATCTATCCTTTCACCACACTTTACCATGGCTTGGTAATCACTATACATATCCACATCAAGAGGTACACTTAGCTAGGGGCAATATTCATCAACACTTGCAGCACGTTCAAGCCGTCAAGACTATTTGCAATACTCAAAGCATCATATCCAACAAAGCAAAAACTTACACAAACCCAAATCAAATATGATGGATGATTTTCTGAAGTATCAAATGTTGCATATTGCATAAAGTCTTGACTATTTTTGCATATAAGCTTTTTGAATTATTGGATTCTCTAAATTTTCTCAACAATGCTTCCAAGCTAGAGAACACCGAGAAACTCCAATATTTTTCTTAGTCTTCTATCTGTGAGGCGATCACTTGTACTATGTAAATACTTGTCTCGAGACGTGATACAACGAATATCAATGAAGACATGATTCCACTTTATGCATACAAATGGTTTAATCTTGTCTGTTTATACGCAATCCGCACTCTGGTCGTCCTGGTTCAATTATACCTTGACGCTTGTGCTATCTTGCAAAATCAAACATCATGTAAATTTTTCTCAGGTCATCATGGTTTAATTATACCATTATGCTTGTATAAATTTTCAACATATCCAAAAAAAATCAATCCATGCTCGAGGATGATACATATATCGAAAGAAAATAATATGTGGTTATATCGGATGACAAGTGCAGAATGAGGGTGCTCCAAAAACAATTAGTTGCATATCATTTTACAATTAGTTGCATATCATATCATTAATCTCATTTTCAAGATACATCTCACAGCATATCATAATCATTCATCTCATTTTCAAGATACATCTCATAAACATCATCTCACAACATATCATAATCATTCATCTCATTTTCAAGATACATCTCATAAACATCATACATTTACATCATGCATTTCACTTCATCATATCATCTATCTAAGCACTACATCATCATAGAATAAAGTAAAAGCATATAGAAAATGCATCCATAACACATCACATGATCAAAGAAAATGGTGTCATATATATATATATATATATATATATCAAAAATGATCAAAATGTACAATATATGTCATGTATCAACCCAATACAATGATCAAAAATATAATAGAGACAACATCTCTCAAGTATGACTATCTCCTAAAGGAGACGGTCTTGCCACAGAAGTCCCAGCCCCTGGATCTCTAGGTGGATCATGTCTTGGTGGCCCTGTCACACCTCTGCTCTCTGACCATGATCCCATCTCTCGAGATTGACTTGATCTCGACTGCGTAAAACTCTGGACTCAATGATCCCTAGGCACCACAGCCTCATAGTGATGATGGTAGTACTTTGCCTCCTGCGCTCTCAAGGCCAACTCTCTCAAGGTGTCCCTCATCGGCCCACCTGTTGCTGCTCTCTGCACGCTCACTGCGAGCTCCTTCGCTCGACCCCGCTGCTCTATCTCAATGTCACGCTCAGTGGTCAGCTATGTAATCTGACGTTGATGTTCTAATAGATGTGCCTGCAACTGCTGCACTATCACCTGTAAGGTCTTAATCTGGGCGTCCTCCACATGAGTCGAAACCCAGACCCATAGGGGTACCTGTGAGGGGGTACCCCCTATCCCTCTACCTTTCCTCGGTGCTGGTGGAGGAAGCACATCAGTCCTCCTCCTCTACGTTGGCCGCCTCACCTCGTCAGTCCCTCCCACTACTGCTATCACCTCTCCCACCATCCCCTCATCCCCTACTCCAATCACCAAGCCTCCTCTACCTCTATCCATCACAGCTCGTCAAACTGCTCTCCACTCCTCTATCACCCCTATCTCTACCTCTGTCTCCTCTCCTACCCTGACCTCCTCCACCTCCTCCCTCCTCCCCATCTCCCCCTCCCTCATCCTCATCATCATCAAAAGTGGGGCGCATCCTCACTGAATCCGATATCCTCGCCACGACACGAGCTGCAAACAGTCTCGCAAACTCATCCGTCATCCCCGCATCCAAAATCTCTGGGGCATAATCCCATATCTGGCCTACTAGCTGCGCAAACTCCTCCACGGCCATCGCACTGTCAATAGTTGGACCCCAATCTAGTATGTCCTACCTCCGGCGCGCATACAAACAGGTCCCCTGTGGTATCCCCTGCTACCAACCAGACTATTGCAAAACTCTCGTAACCAAAAATCTCTCAATGACAAAAGGGGTCCTCCCTATCAAAAATTGGGTCATAAAGACATATGGCATCTCCAGCCCATCCTCAGCTCGAACCTCACAACCTATATACGGTCACCATATGACCGTATCAATATCATCCAACACCCTCCTCCAATGCTCCAGTTTTCCTAGCTTCCGCTGAACAACTAACCCCCTATATCCATATGCATAGGCACGTCCAATCGGCCTATCTCTGTCCACCAGTGGCCTAGCTGCAGGAATGTGCTCCCAGCACCATACCTGTAGAAGTGTAACACCAGCTGACAAACTGTCGTAACCTAGGTATACTACCTCGTGCAAGTCCCTGTACAAATGGGCTAGCATAGTCGATCCCCATGTGAACCTGCGGCCATGTGTCACCATCTCCTCTAGCACCAATCCCCATCCCATAGATAGTCCCTTCGACCTGTGGTCGAGACATAGAAAACCACCTACAAACCCTGCCAGTATTGATGGAAGAGGTGCATAATCCAAATCCAAAAACTCTTGCCACGGAATCTCATACCTGCACACTATCTCATCATGAAAAATCTGACGAATTGCCTCTATCTCGCCCTCCTCTGACTACTCATAAGGTAGTAGGGCACCTACTACAGTTATGCGCAGGATCTGGTAGAAATCCTCAAGGGTCACTGTCATCTCTCTTGTGGCAAAATGGAAGGTGTTCGTATCACTATGTCATCTCTCTACAAGCACTGTCAGTAAACCCCGGTTCACAGTGAACTGAGGCATATCCAATAGGGAAGACAGGCCGCATCTCTCAATAATTTCCAAATCAGCTTGTGCCAACCATGGTATCAATGCCCATGGTCTCGGGAACTGCTCGCGCGACTGTACCACTCCCAATCACTCCTGTCAAATAGCAAAACAAGTTCAATATCATTTTCCTCATAAAAACATAGATATCAAAATCAAAATCACATTGTAACGTCGTAAATTGTACGCACTTGCTAGGATGGTACAATTTCACACCTAGTTTAGCACCCGCCTTGGCACATTTTGCATTTTGCACTGCATTTCCCCTTTAGCACTTAATTAATCAAATTAATTAGGTCTAAGGTCATATTTCATCATCTTCTAGTTGGGCCCTTTCATTAAAGTGTGCCCCTTTCATTTTATTCCTCTAATACATCATTTAATCAAAAACCCTAATTAGGTCCTATTTTGAACTTGGGGGCTTGATTTCGGGGGTCAAAACATCTCAAAATCACTTGTAACTTCGGGATTCTCTCTAAAATCATCATATCCGACGGCCCTGAAAATTTGGTGAAAAGTTGTCAGGACCATGGCACCCGGAGTGCACACGGTCCCAGACATTTTTCCCAAAATTTTAGGAGCGCAATCCAATCATAAAATAAAGCTTAACCCCAAGATATTGGTGGGAGATTCAATCTCTAGGTTAGCCAAAAGTTGAAATTAAGACCTAGGGTTTCATATATAAGAGCTCTCTTTCTTCATTTGAAAGGATCCGAATTTTGGCTAAAAGGACCTTCTATGCAGCGAAAGAGCAGATCTTTGAAGACTTCAACAACATTCAACATCCATCCATCAAGCATTCATCAATTTCATTCATCCATTTAGGGCTTTGAAGATATTGAAGAGCAATAGGGGATCACCGACTGAAGATTGGCTTGTACCCCTCCCTTGGGGTTGGGTATGATTTCATGTTGTTTTCATGTCTTTGCATAAGCCTCATTATATCATTTGTATTCATGCTTTAGATCACTTTGCATCTTGATTTGGAGCATTTACATTATCATTTACAAGCAATTAGGGTTTACTTTCTAGGTGGCTCTAGTTTGCTTATTTGCATTTTAGGATCTTGCACACACACAAGGTCTACACACACACTACTTTTACAATACAACTTGGCTATTCGTGGAGGTGGAAATCACCAAAGAGAGGATTTGACTAAGGCAAAACCCTATATAACTGCCCACCATACCTTTTCAAATATAAGTGCAGGTTTCGGGATTCGGACGTCGCCGCAAATTGCAGATCCGATAGGAGCAGACAGAAACTGAGCTTCGCACCAAATTTTAGTGCAAAAGACCAGGACAGGGGCATGGGGCACCCTGGTCCTGCCAGGACAGGGGCGCTGGGTGCCTTGGTCCTGCCAGGACAGGGGCGTTGGGCGCCCTGGTCCCTGGGATAGTGGCGCTGGGCGCCCTGGTCCCTCTGTCAGACAGCATTTCTGACAGTTTTCCAGGTTGTAAAACAGTAGTTTCAGGAGCAGAATCAAGATAGTGGCGCCCGCGCCCCCATCCCGAACATTTTCACTCAGATTTTAACTCCGGGTACACATCTGTATTCTTGTCTTGTCCTTGTGTTTACAGCATTCCATTGTTTAACTTCAATTCTGTAATTTTGTTAGTAGTTCATACTTGCACTTTGAGGTTAAGAATTGAACTTGCATCATTTTATCTTTCAATTACAACAAAGGAATAGAAACCCTAATAGGTGGCCTGTGGCTCTCTCTTTCACAAAAAGAAGTAGCCAATTGTGTGATACCTCTAGGCTCTTTCGTATTCCACAATGTGTGTCAAAAGGTAGGATTAGGACATGTTAGCCTAGTCTCGCTTTTTCCCCTACACACACATCATATCTATCCATATCAACTTGTAACACAACTCAAGTTTTCAAAAACCATATCAAACTTGTAACACAACTCAAGTCCCCATATCATATCAACTTTTAACACAACTCAAGTTTCCAACCCATATCAACTTGTAAAACAACTCAAGTTCCACAATCATATCAGCTTGTAACACAAATCAGGCTCCACATATATTAACTTGAAACAATGTCAATCAAATCAAGTTTATACCAAATCCACATCGATATCTATGAATAACTTGAAAAATTGCAAATCAAACCAAGTTATATCAACACTTATATTGAACAAACTATCACAACATGACAGCAAACACAGAAATGAAACATTTGACACCTATCCTAGCCAAACTGACCTTATCCCATCAATTTTCCTCACTCATCACTCATCTTTTCTCACAAAATTGACAGCATGCTCTAACTAAATTTCGCTACGCGCTAGATTGACTCGATGCGCTAACCCGTTTTCTCCACACGCTATCCTATCTACCCCATATGCAAGATTCACTCTATGTGCTACCTATTTCTTTCCATGCACTATCTAAGCTACCCTAGGCGCTAAACCTATCTTACGCGCTAACCTATCCTGCGGCTGCACTACCTATCTAACCCTGTGCACTAGGTCTAACCTACGTGCTACTTACCCCTACCCATGCGACTCCCTGTCTACCCAATGCGCTAGGTTTACCTGATGCACTACCTATTTCAGTTTATGTGCTACCCTGTGTCCCTAATGCACTAATGTGCAGTTATGCACTAACCTAGCAAACCTATGTGCTACCCTACGTTTTTTGGATGCAACCTAAATCTACAACCTTATGCGCTACGAAAGTTTTCATATGCACTGACTGACGACCTAGATGCGCTAAAACGTTAAACCCGCATGCAAAATTTCAAAAAAGTACCCAAAATGACAAAATAAAAAATAAAAAAGGGGTCAAAAAGGTTGACTTATCGGTGGTCCATACGCGGCAGGCCTTCGATACCTTCGAACGCGCTCAAATCGATGCTTAGAATATGGAATAGGCATTTTATCTTCTCTCCAAAAATCTCTTTCTCTGAAGTCAACAAGCACAAATGAGACAAAACAATGCACTTTTCCCCTTTTATAGGGTGAAATAAAATTAGGGTTAGGGGATTGAGCATGTAATTTGCTTGTGGTCTTCCTCATACCCTTGCACACATCAATTATCAGGAGATGAATCAATTCAAGCATTCCACATAGCCAAATTTTGCCAAACAAACACAATTATCAAATCACATCAAATTTTTCCGAATTTTTTATTCATCTCCCGAGGGGGCATTATCAACATCAATTATCAAAACTGGGGCATGACATATCTCAAAATGACATAGAAAATTTATTTGATCATAAATCACAATAACACATCATTTTCTTTGAATTAACATGTGCACACATGTCACTTCAGAGAGGGGCAAAATGTAGATGTATAAAAATGAACATATACTTAAATGAATATTTTATATTCATTTCTCTATTTAATTAAATCCAATTTAATTAAATCACCCACATTCCTCTATTTAAATTAAGTAAATTACTCAATTTATTTAAATTCAATTCACTAGGCCTCTTTAAACATTTAATGAATAAATCATTTTATTCAATTAAATCCCTTCTATCCACTTTTAATTAAATTCAAATTTAATTAAATAGTTTACCCTAAATTGAATAAATCTAATTTATTTGATTTCCCAAATTGCAACCAAATTGAATTAAATTCATTTTATTCAATTAAATCCTATTATCCCTTCATCCACTTGCAAAATCCTACATCTCCCACTTGCCTCCTAAACCCCTTTCTAACCTTCTTCTAGATTCTTCTAATCGCTTCTCAATTAGCCTAACCCATCTCCTAAACTTTGTCACATCGCTAAATAAAGGGAAGTCACTTCTCAAACCCTCAAAGTCTTTGAAAACCCTTAAAGGCTTCAACCACTTAACTTTGAAAGTCTCCCAAACCATTAATGGTTAACTCAACCCTCTAGCATGATTAAAGAATTTCCCTAAACTCAACCTCCATGTAACCCAAGGGTCTCATCAAGAATTTATTGCTTTGACCATGGTTATCCTTAATCTTTTGCACAAGAGTTTATCCTTTGGGTAAAACCTTTATCCAATGGGTAATCCTAACTTAACCATAACCCTTACCCCTAAGATAACCATGAGGTCTTCTCAAGCATTTAATGCTTCCTACCTCTCTTCTCAACCCAGTCCTATGTTGACATTTGTCACCATTTCATTGGTGACAATTGCAAACATGGATTCCCAACTTTCAAACTCAACCCTTGATTAACTCTTTCAATCCTGACCATCCATTGCCCTATTTTTTCTATAAATAGAGCTCTCATTCCTCCATTTTCATCATCCAAATCTTTAGCATCACACTTATACTAGAATCCATCCAAGCTTTAATATATCATTTGTGCTCATCATTTAGCCTCTCTTTTCAATAGGAATTAATCTAATATGCATGTTTAGAGTATTTTCCTTATCATTTAGCTTAATCATAGACTAATATAGCATGCTAGGATAGTCTTGTTACTAATCTTGTCATCTTATAACTAGTTTATTGCATTTATAGGATCATGTATAACTTAGGATGCATTTCATCTTAAAATCAACCAAAGCATCCCTCATTCTTGCATTTGTCATCCCTAAACCACTTTGCTTAGTGATCTAAGAACAAAGACATTGGTTTGAGGGAGCTTGTGAGATAGAGAACCATGGAACCAACCTTGGGAAGATGAGCCATACTTCATGACTTCATAGCTTGCACCAAGAAGTCCTGTGGGTGTGTGGGCAAGGCTCCTTAGACTCCATTTTCCACATATTAAGTTCTATCGACCCGCTTTTCCCGCATACAATACCAAGTCAGCTTACAAAAGATAATTATATTACAATAAACAAAAGTACATCCCATGTCAGCCTGAGTGTCAGTATGCTTTGTTGCCGATGTAATCTAAATGTCGGTGTCTGTCAGTGCATGTAGAAACCTATTTCCGGTTAGTTGCCAGTTGGTTGCCATCAATGACAACATCAACTATTCTCATATGAGTGTAGACTGCCAACAGGCCCCACTATAAGATAACTTCTAGAATGTCAACTATGATAACTAAAACAATCATATGAAGATTATTTAATATAATAAGTTACATAAAGTAACTTTATGACAACCAACTTAAATGCAAGCTAGGTCCTATGTAAACTTAACATGTGAATAGGTTCCAACTAATAAGTAGATAGAAAATAATCCCATTCACGCTAACACACCCCTTAAGTATAACTTATGGAGAAAAATCATTATACAAATGATGCAAGACTAATATGTACATGTAATATGGGTCCTGACAACTAGGCCATATTAGGTACCCATCCACAAATATTCATGCAATAAATCTCTCACAAACAAAGAAAAGGAGAAAACCCTATGGGACAAAAATTCTCTCCAAAAAATAGAGAATACAAATCATGTGCAGGTGATAGATCAAGTGATGTATGGAGGTATCAACATTAATACCCCCCAATAAGTGCATTCATGTCATAATAATACAATAAAATCACCCTTCCAATGAAGGGAAAGATAGAGAAAACATCACCCCCATAATGAAGCATCTTCAAAACTACTGAAGCAAGTTTGAATCCAAAAGAGAATCCAATGACCAAAAACAACATGTCTCCCATTGTGGAGAAATAAATCCAATTGTGCATGTAGAAGAAACTTCATCTTCATGAAGAAGTGAGAAAGAAGAAGTCTCACAAATGAAAGCTTTGAAGAAGAGTCTAGTGTCTTCAATGATGTCTCATCAAGACTAGGAATAATCCCAATCAAGGAAGAAACAATGGAATGAGGAGACTCAAGAACATCCTACAATGTGAAATTTGCATAGAGAAGAATGATCCCCTCAAGAATATCCTCAAATTTTATAGTATAATAATGAGAAGCCAAGTTGGAAATACCTAACAGGAAGCCATCTTGAAACCACAAATATTAAAAATAAAATATCTCTTTCTATGTTGAAGTCCTAGAATCCATGTTGACTATCATATTTGATGAATAAGGTAATGGACAAATCAATAAAAAATCCACAAACCCATTAAGAGGAACTAAATTAATCCCAACACTTGATGGAGGAGACCAAGGAATATATGGCTCATTAGGATCAATGAAGTGGTGAAAGGTATGCACCTAGGACTCATGATCAGTCCTACCCACTACAAAACCCTCGCCTCTAGGATGCCAAATGAATATTGAATTGAAAGTGAACTCAATTGTATTGTCAATCTGTGTAAACTGATAAATTGAAAGTAGATTATGGGAAATCTTAGGAATGCAATAAATAGTAACCACTAATGCATCACCCAAATCAATATCACCTACTAAAGTAACAAGAACAAACAAATTGTTTGTAGTTAAGGAGCTATCATATGATGATTATGTAATAGAACTTGGTACCATGAAATCAAGTGAATGAGCAATGTAAATTGAAGCTCTTGAAACAATATTCCATTTGCATGAGTGTTAATTAATACATTACCCTTTCTATGTTATGTGTGTGGAGTGTCCTTGTGATTGGTAGAAGAAGGAGTTGAACTAGATGAAGGAATAAAAATATGATGCTTCTTGAGTAATTGTTTCAATTCATGAATATCCTTCTTATAATAATTGTCTTCGTTGTGTCCAATTCCCTTGAAAAAAGTACATTTGGATCTCACCTTCTTAGGATGAATAGATTTATAAGAGGTGGTGGAAGTCTCACTAGATTTTATCTTGGGATTGTTCTTTTTCTTCTCTTTTATCTTAAGTGGAGTAGCTATAAATGCTTGAGACTTAGGAGTAACATCTTTATGATGAAGTTTTGATTGTTTCCTAGTCAACCTCTCATAAAATGTATCAAATGATGGCATAAAAAATTGATTACCTAACCCACCCATAGTGGCATAAATAAAGTGGAGAAATATGAATTTAGATAAAATAAATAATATGCAATCTTTATCAGTTTTCTCTTTCCCACAACTACTAATTGAGAAATCAAATTCTTGAACTTGACCAAATAATCCTCACTAGTACAAAATGAATCAATAGATAGAGATGTCAATTTTGCCTCTAGTTTCAAAGTTCTTACATCGCCAACTAAACCAAAGTGATCCTTATATTTATCCCATACTTCTCTAGGTGTAGTGCACCCCTTAATGTGGAAGAACAAGGAATCAAAAACATGCATACCGATCAAGCCCATGGCCTCATCACATTTGTTTTGATGTGAAAACTTCTCATACTACTTGGTGAAGGTAGTTTGTTCCTCATTCAAGGTAGACCATAATCCCCTATACCAAAATAGAAAACTATCTTATAGAAACTAATCTAAAACCTCTAAGATATGATAAGAAACTACAAAATGAAGCCCCCCCACAAATTGTACCTCTCCAAGTATAAAGGCTCTTCCCCCTTAAACTTTTTCTCACAAATAAATAAATTCTTACAAATACAAAAATGTTAAAAACAAAAAGTAATAACTCAATATTCATATCCAATGTCAAATACATCTCCATAGCATAGTGCATAATCTAGGTATTAGCACATATAAATGATATATTAATAATATATAATTAGGCATCATGACACCATGTGTCTAGCACAATACCATATGAGATACAATACATAAGATACATATACGAAAGAAAATATAGTGAATTGATCTCTGAATACTATCAACCTCAACAACAGTGATTTGCTAGCTTGAGAGACAAGAACTTGGCTCAGGCACTTTTTTGCCTAGCCATGAAGCTTGTGCTCCCCTAGAATATTTCATAACATCAAAGATACCCGATCCTACACAAAATGTTTAGCTACCTAGAAACAATAGGCAGGAGGGAAACCTAATGCAACCTGATATATCTACATGCATTTGTTTGTGTTTCAAATGAAAATGAAATCGGATAGTATTAGAACCTAAATCCACTTTCACACAAACATTGAAATACAAAAGCACCTAGAGGAGTAATCATCCTTGACTAACTCTTGTGAAAGATATTCAAGGGATACTTTTAGGGTTTTTATTACTTCATTGCTATGTAAAGGGATATGTAAAGTATAGGAGAATGTAAGATTATATAATGAATAAAGAAAAGTGAATAAATAACCACTAAAGTGCACTAACAGATAAATGAACTGAGACAATGAGTACAGATCTGAGAAGAGGATTTTGTTGTGCACCTCGAATCAAAATCTAGAGCAGAATTGATAGGATCAGGGTGTTGGTTGCCTTGGTTTGTTGAGCTATAATCTGGAGATTTGATTTTTTAGACAATCTAAGAAGTGACCTAAAAATCAAGTGCAAAACAAGGAGGACTAGGGTGTGGGGTGCCCTAGTCCTATGACAAGGGTCTTGAGTGCCTTGGTACCTAAAAACCAAGCCTAACTTCGAACAAAAAACCTAAACCTGTTTGTTGAGATCTTCCAGAAACTTCTCGCTCCACTGAATACGTGTAACTACACTTGCAAGATGAAACTAGTAGGGTTGTGTCTATATAGGGGTTTTCCTTAGTCAACCCCCTTATTTTTGTTATTTCCACCTCCATAAATAGCCAGTATTATAATTCAAAAAGTGTGTGTGCTCTTGAATCTTAAGTGTTTGTAAGTTTTCTATGAGCTAAATGCAAACTAGAGTTCTACCCAAGTGTGTTAGAGCAAACCCTAAATTATAGTAATGAATATGCTTGAGATCACAATTATGATGCAAACCTAAAACAATAATGTAAATTTGAAAACTAATGTGATGCAGTTCTAAAGAACAATGTAGAGGCATAAGAACAACATGAAATCATACAAAATCCTTAGGAAGAGGTACAAGACAATCAACAGTCAATGATTCCCTTATTATCCTCAATTGTCTCTTGAAGCTTTCATGGTTGATGAAGACTTGAATGAAGGATGAATTTGTAGATCTCAAACTTCACATATAGCAACACTTTCACTTCACAAGGATCTCCTCTTGAATTTCTAGTTAGATCCCCAAATGAGAAAATTATTTTTCTTATATATGAAACCCTAGGTTTGAATTTGATGAAGTTTTGTCTTAGAAATGATATAATTTGACATGGAGCAGGATGAATTAGAAAATACTACCAAATTATCCTCCAAAAATTCAGGAAAAAAAGTTTGAGACCAAGTAGTAGAGATTCGTCTTGGTCCTATAAACGTTTTTCCAAATTTCTAGGGATGCAAGATAACGAGATTCTAATACCAATTCTATCTCGGTGGCTCAATCCAAGGTGTGTAGATATACGAGATGTGCTTTGAAGATTTAAATTAGGGTCAGATTAGGATTAAATGATAAAAAGGGGCACAACTAGGATTAAGGGCCCAATTTTATGCTTTGTGGATTAATGAGAGAGAACTTAGATTAAATTAAATTATTAATTAAATACCACAAGAAGTCCTATAATGCAAAATGCAATGGGACACACTAAGGTGAGTGCTAACTAAGCGTGGAATTGGACAACCTATTAAAGGGTGTACAATCTACAACTCCACATTTAGCCTTCACTTTAGCGATTATATGACACTACGTGCATATGCAAGCTAAAGTACAAAAAATTAAACATTCATACGAAAAAGGATATGTCCATAAATGTTGAATGAATCCCGCAGTAGTATCTGCAATACAATGTTAGGAACCAAATTATTAGTTGAATTCACAAAATCTCCTAAAATTCTTACTAAGAGTGATGAAGTTCAAGGGTAGCTATACGCCCCCCTATTTCGACTTACTAATAAGGAGGTTGATTCAGGGTATCATGTTTAGCAATTCGAATTGTGAAGGAAAATTGATGAAAAATGCTCGCAAAAAGGTTCCATAGAAGATCAAAACTAATGGAGAATCATTTGGAAATATAGAGATTCAAATCACTATTCCAACATAACTAATAGAGAGGGAATAGAAGCTCGCTAACTTAAGATGTGAAAGATTAAGTGAAAAATGCAGAATGAGAGTTTTGAAAAAGATTTACCTTTTCAATAATGGCAATGACACTATTCATTTGTCTTATTCACCTTTTGTCTTCAAGTGCAAAAGATGAGCCCACAAAGTGAAGAATGTCACACCAATGACCAAATGTGCCCATGGGGATGGAAAAATTGAGGTAATTAGTCTTGGAGGATCTCTCACTGGATGAGGTAGGCTTGCAAGCTATACTCTATTGGTTTGTTGATTCTATTGTTCGTAGCCTTAAATCAAAAATGAGCCACCAAGAATGGATAGCATGGACCCATTTGGGTGCCCAAGTCCCCTTAGGGTGTCATGGTCCCATCAGGGTGCCATGGTCTCCTCTAGGTGCCATGGTCCCATCAGGGTAGCATGGTCCCAAAAAAGGGGCAAGAGTGGCACACATGGGGCTAAGATAGGTTTTTGATGTTGATGATACTGATGCATGAATTTGATGTTTGTAGGAACTACTATACATATGGGAGCATACCTCAGGTCACATATACAACCATCTTCATAGCCAAATCCCTCACCTTTCTTAGGATGAGTAGAGGCTTCTCTGGGTAGTTGGCTTAGGGTGGGTATGTTGCATGCCAGCGATCAAATTTCATGGGACAATGCTGATGGCCTTGATGGAGAGATGGGATCCTGATACATCTACCTTCTACCTTCTTGTTGAAGAGATAATAGTCACACTAAAGGATGTATATCGCATCTTACAGTTTCCAGTGTCAGGGAGGACTATTGGATATCAATCGCATCACTGATGAATTGAGATACAAAGAGATTAGGCATACTGTATTGGTAGAGAAACTCTCAGAGAGTTGAGGGGTCAGATACTCATCTGATGGTTACTACATCCAACACGTGATATCCCATTAGTTAGGAGACTATGATTGCTACAATGGCATTAGCCATATGTCTATATGGTCAAGGCATTCATATGCATGGACAACTAGCCTACGCCATACATGAGATGGACGAGCACCGAACTATGTTCGCATGGGGATGTATAATGTTAGCACATCTCTACCATAATTTAGGAGATTATGTTTAGTATGAGGGGAAGAGCTTGATGGCATGCACTCTCCTCCAAGTCTATTTGTTTAAGCACATCACCTATATGAGGCCTATGGGGTTTCTTGTACATATCATCCTCGAGGAGCCCCATGCACATGTGTATCCATGTACTACATAGTGTTAGAGAGGAGACTTATTCTATTGGATAGTCATGATGGACCACCTTCAACTTGACAACATCATATGGAGGCCTTATAGACAGATGTATGATTGGGTGGGATAGAATGTGCAGCTACATTGTATGGAGTGGGGTCATCTACTAGAGAATCCCCATAGTAACAGCATCATCCCATTTTATTTTGATAGAGTGATGAGGCAATTTTTTCTAGGGAAAGGCTACCCCAAAGCTATACTGATCTGCATACAACACTCTCGAAGTGCCATGAGACCAAGAGTTGGGCCTAGACCTACAACACAAGATGTAGAGATCATAGATGACAAGGAGGAGGAGAGGCATGATAGATATGTCCCCCCACTTGAGGATGATGTAGGCAGACAACATAGATACATTGGATATTGGGAGGCTACATATCTCAGAGCCATATTTCCTCTAGACTACCCAAGAGGGTAAGCCATGGATGAGACCACTAGATTCACACAGTGAGGAGGAAGGAGGAGATGAGGCATCCAAGGAGCCTAGTGGGATAGATGGTGAGGAGTAGGAGTAGGAGGATCCAAATGATATTGAAGCTCTTAATCATGAGAGGCATGAGGCTCTAGATATAGACCCTCCATTAGCAAAGGATAGGGGATAGGGTGCAGAGGTAGAGGAGGATGGCATACCCTTACAAAGGCTGACCTCGAGGATACACAAGTCATCACCACCCACACCATAGTCTAAGGTGTTGAGGCAGTATGAGCAAGGAAAGAGCAGCAGGGTTATGCCCCCAGGCACAATATCTCACTCTCCCACCTCTTTTGATCCTACTTGGCAGGAAGGTGATTTAAGTAAGAATATGTGGTTAGATTAAAATTTGTTTTATTAATTTTGGGGTGTGTATATATATACATACATATATACATGTATATATATATATATGTTATGTATATATATGTACATATACATACATGTACATATATGTACATATATATATATATATATGTATATATATATGTATGTATATGTACATATACATATACATATATGTACATGTATGTATATGTACATATACATACATGTACATATATGTATATGTATATGTACATATAAATACATGTACATATATGTATATGTACATATACATACATATATATATATATACATATATATATATGTATGTATACATATATGTAAGTATATATATATACACATAGATGTATATATATGCATATACATATAACATATATGTATGTGTGTGTGTATATATATATATACATATACACATATGCATATATATATATAATTATCTCTCTCTCTCTCTCTCTCTCTCTCTCTCTCTCTCTCTCTCTCTCTCTAGTGCACAAGGATGGAGTGACTTTATCCATCACATACTTGGTGATATTATTGTCTCAGCACACATTCTATGGTCCTCACAGATCACACAAAGATCTCAATAGAGTGTCGGGTGGCACAAGGATGTATTTGATGCCATTAGGGTAGAGTTGGAGGTTGCACGAGAGGAGAGGGAGTGACTAAAACATGATCGCATGGAGGGCCGAGTAGAGTTAGTGATGTATAGGGTAATTGTGCTAGATATGGATAGGAGGAGCTCCTCTAGGAGTCACTCATGTTCCATATTAGTCCACCAACACACACCTATGTGGCCACCATCAATTTTCATTTTTTTTTGGGGGGGGAATTCCTTTACATTCAAAAGAGGGGAGGAATCCACTAGATTCAATAACAAATAAAATAAGTATTGAATGCTAAGTGGATTGATTGATTATGATGTGTTTTTTCCATCTTTTTGTAAATTGAAATGCTTATTTAGGTTAACATGCTGAAATTGAAGAAAAAAATTAGAAAATATTGAGCTACAGGTTTGAAATTTTATTGTGCACTCGAATCTAAGTAATAAAAGTTGATTCAAATCTGCCTTGTGAAAATACCTTGAAAAAGTAGGGACCATGATGCAACAACATGATCCTCCAAATTTTCCGCACACCAAAAAGGGTTGTTTTGTCTTTGTGTCTAAAGATTATTTTGAGAAGTACAACTATACACTTGTTTTCTATACACGTAAAGAAAGGGAAATAGGTTTAGGGGCTTGCCTTAGGTCAAACCCTAGTTTTGGAATTAACCATGAAATTGAGATAAATGAAATTGAAAATATTGAAAGGAAAGGTTCTCCTTTTGAGGGAGATGTTGAATTATGACTGAAAATTGAATTATTATACCTCCTTGTGAATTTTTTCTTGCCTCCACATGGAATTACTGTTTCATGAAATGGGATGTAGATATCCACTTCAATGCTTGAATCTTGACTTTATTGTTGGTCCAAGGCTTGAAGGAAGGCTGAAGATGCTCAATTGCTCTTGAATGCTTGAATTCTTGAATGCTTTATCTCATGTGATTATTGGATGCTTGATAGATATGTTAGATGTTCAAATGAGAGGGGAAATCCTCTTTATATACTTGCTTATTGAGAAAATTGATTAATTTTCTGACATGAGTTGACACGGAGGGGAATCCCACTCAAATTTGAAATGTGAAAAAGGGTTTAAAGAGGGCTTATTTTAGGGAGGACCATGGCACCATGCCCTGGTCCTGCACTATTTTGGGTCAGGATCAAGGTGAATGTCAAGTTCAAAATCAAGCTTTCTAATGTTTGTGATGTGTATGAGCATAATCAGGTATTTAATCAGGCCAAGGGACACAAACATTAAGGTGATGACCCAAATACGATCGAAATTGGAAGGGGTGCAATTTTAGGATGCTATATTTAGCCCCAACTTTAGTGGGAATATGAATTCAATCATACTCTCAATAAAGTACAAAGGGTTCACATTGAAATATTTTCATCAAGTCGTCAAGAAGGGAAGATACACCAAGCCCCCAATGGACTTTAGGATCTCACAACTTCAATGACAAGGTAAAAGGGAAGATCATAAGAGAGAGAAAGAGAGAACCATGACTACAACTAGTAAGATTCTCTTACTAATTTCATTTCATTTTCTCTCAAATTTGAATTTCACCTAATTTCATTTCCTCCAAATTCACATTTCAGCAAATCTGAATTTCAATTAATTTCATGTGCATTTCAGCATTCGAATGACCAATTTCAAATCCAAATTGAAAATGAATATTAAATTCAATTTCAATATCCTACAACACATGCTAAAATCAATTATCTAATCAGTTAACTCATCAATCATCCTTTTTAACTCTCAATCACCTTTTTCTAACTAATCCATCAATTTAGTCACCCCCTAGTCAATTCAGTCTACTGATCAATCAATTGAGTTTACTAGTCACTCTATTTAGTTCACTCTCCAATCTATTGAGTTAACAAATCAATCAACTCTGTTAAGTGATCAATCTAAATCAATTATCTATTATCAACACTTGAGTTCTATTTCTCACCCCCTTTTGTTGAAAATCTATAACTACAAGATCATTTTCATCAATTCAATCTAGCATCTAGAATCACAGAATCATAGTCTTCAAAATTGTTGTCCATCTTATGCAGGAAATCAAGTGCAATATCTTAGAGCCACCTACATCAACAACAATGGATAAGAGCAATGTAAGCCTTTCTATGTCAATTGAGGGAGCTTTTAATTAGTTTCATTTCATAATTCAATTGATTTTGCATTATTCCATTGTAATTTAGGAGTAATATTAATTAAATTAGAGTTTTGATTCGTTCTTTGATATCTGATTATGCTAATTACACTTATTTTACCCCTAAGTACATTTGGTGAACCTGACGTGAAAACATGCTAACTTTAATTATCTGTTTAAATTGATTTTGTAGGTCCATACTCAAAAGGAGATCATGTTACCGTAATTGCTTATGCAGAAATTCGCATTTGACAATATCACATCGCAATTGATCAGTTCATGCACCGCAATTGCAAAATCAGTTCGCAATTTCCTTAGGAATTTGCAAAATTAATTTTTCTTATGTCATTTTATCATTATTTAGTCTTTCATATCTAACCCAGAAATTTCATCAAATTCTAGAAATTTTAATTTTTGCATATAAAATATATCTAATTCAATTGCAAGAAAGGTGAGATTCTGAATTTCAGGTGCAAGGAAGGCAAAACAGCATAGGAGACAACAAATGACATATCAAAGGTTCTTAAAGGCAAAAAGGGAGCTCCGTGAAATCAAAGAAAAAGAGGAGATTGCTCAATATCACAGAAATATCCACCGTTTCTTAGCCAAGTACAAATTTTATGATGACATTGATGTGATGGCTCTAGTGGTGTGGGATAATATCATTGCAGAATAATCCTTCTATCTTTTGTCTTTTTCTGTTGTTTCTTTAAAATTAAAAAAAAAATTTACTGATGAGCAATTGATCAGTCATCACATTGCAATTGCTTAAACAGTAATTTGTAATTGATCTGACATCAATTCGCATTTGCTCTGTAGGTAGGTTGAAATTGTTAGATTAGATTTTTCTCTTTCTATTTGAGTTAAATTCTAGTTATTATTAAAATTTCTTTCTATCTATAAAAAGACAGAGCTTTTTAATTTGGAAATTAGGATAGATAGCCCACCATGTGCTTACTAACATCATTTTCTGCAGGGGTAGCTTAGAAACACTTCAGTTTGTTGCTAATAAAATAAACCACAAACAAACTTGTCTTCTTTTTCACAATTGCAATGAAAGTTAAAATTGAACCCCGTGCTTTTTTGGAGCAACATCTCCAAATAGATTAGAAAATCATTGTGATAAAATGTTAAAAAGAACCCTTGTTTTTCATGTCTTTGAAGGGATAGGTATTATGTTCTCCCCTTCAATGGGTGATCAAAAAGAAAAATTCTCTTCTTTCATGCTTTCATTTATTGTTTTCAATTAAATCCTTTAGAATGCCTACCCTCCCGAGTTGCCCTTAGGGCACCATTAAGGCCGATGAGAGGGGAATGGCCTAAGTGGCAATGACTAAAGCCAAGTAATCCAAACCACTATAAATAAATGTGCATGTGATGAAAATCATATGCGAAGAGTGTTACATGTTGTCACAACGGTGTTATGCCTCCCTCAGTGCCTATACAATACGTTAAAATCTATAGAGTGTAACCTCTACAGACTAGGAGACCCCCCTCAATGAAGTGTAAAACGTTGTTGATTGTGACCACTCGAACGGAACCCTGTCTAAACACCATAGAAATTAGAAGACTAGTTGAGTCAGTAACCAAACACTTGTTTTATCACATTGCAAGGGTGGGGAAGAATCTGCCCCCAAGACACTCACCATATATCTCCTAGGATAACAGGCCAATTGAGGAGCAATGTTCTTTGGTCTAATTTTCAGAAAAAGGCAAAAAAACAGGCACACCCTAGGGTGTGACAAGGTTGTTTGAGCTGATGGAGTATCAAGATGTGGGTTGTGGTAATACTTGTGACCTTTTGACCTTAGGAGAGTCTGTCTGATGTGACATCGAATTGCCCCAAATATATCAAAAAAAAAATGAGATCTTGAGAAAGATCCCAACATTCATGGGAATTTGAAAAAAATCCTTAAACAATTGTTCTTTTCATGGTTTTATTCTTTTAGTGTCACTTATGTGTCCTTTGCTAAACTTTGTCAAATTCAAACATTGTAGGAAACAAATCAAAACCTCAACAAATTCAAGTTTCAGTGTTCAACAAGATCAATCAAAACCTCAACAAAGTCAAGTTTCAGTGTTCAACAAGATCAAACAAACCTCAACAAAGTTAAGCGTCAACATTAACATCAACATCAAATCAAATGTTTGCAACAATTCTAGAAATGGAGAAAACATCTTACATGATGTGATCTTAGGTCCAAACCAATAAAACAAACATCATGGACTAGTGTTATGCATTTCATACGGAAGGTGAAGATTTCACCCCTTCCAGCCCTATACCATCACCATCCATAGAAATCTTAGCTCAACAAATCAATACTTTGCAACAAAAAATGAGAGACATGACTAGTCCTAGAAACCATAGGAGCTGGTTAGGAAATATGACGAGAGAAGTGATAACCACGAGGGAATCAGTATTAGGCCAACCATTTTTTCTTGTGAGACCATTCAATATGTCAACCTTCATTCTTCAACAAAATCATTCCTACCTCAGTTCAACCAACATTAGAGTCATGTCAACCTTCTGTTAACTCAACATATCTATCATACCAATCATATCAACCCAACATTCAAAGTATCTCTTTCAACCAAAATCAAACCCCTTTCAACCAAAATCAAACCCCATTCAATAAAAGTCCAAATCAAAATTCACACCAAACTGACATTCAAACCCCTTTCAACCAAAGTCCAAATCAAAATTCATTCAATCAAAATCAAACCTCTTTCACCCAAAATCATACTCCTTTCAACCAAAATCAAATCCCTTTCAACCAAAGTCCAAATCAACCATATCTATCCACCATTTCATCATCCCCTGAAGTCACACAAGACCAATCCATGCCATCTCTATCCAATAGCACAATCTCCCAAGGGGTATCAATAGCACAAATCCAATCTAATCCAAGTCATGATTCAGAGATTCTCATTCAAAACCCTTTCTCATCAAGTCAAAATGTTGAAACCTTCCAAAAATATCCCATGCAAACTCCTTCCCTGTGCCAGGAGGACAATCCAAAATCAGAAGGAATCAGTCATGAAATAAATCAAGATCAAGAACAAACCCTTTCATCCTACCCAATTTTTTATGAAGACTCCACCTATCAAGAATCTTATGAGGATCCCCTCATTCTTTTCTATTCCACTCATAATAACACCTTTGTTTCTTAAGAGCAAGATGTTCTTTCAAGTTACATCCAACATCCACCTCCTAAGAAAGATCAGGACATCCCTTCCATCCTTCCTAATTATCTCTTTCCAAATCAAGATTGAAGTATCCCTTCACCTTCATATCCTAAAAAAGATCTCATTATTTCTCCAGATTCTTGTAAAGATCCCTCCATCTCATCATTTTTGTGTCATAATCCTCCATGTCTCTCACAAGACACCAAATGAATCTACCATATCTCCTAGTCTCCCTTATGATCTCAATGTCTTTATACAAGTTGTTCATGAATCCCTTACCAATGGAATCACCAATCCAGATCATACTACATAGGATAACTTGTCAACAATTATACGTGCGTAATCATCAAATGCCGATGTGGTGACAAGAACAAGCATAGCACCAGTTATTGAAATCAGCACCCAAATTATTTCATCATCCTCTTCAAGTGCATCAATAAAAACAGGCATAGCACCTGCTCATGTCACAACTTCGAAACCAAAATCTATTTTCCTCATACACCCACACTTGAAATATTGGGGGCAAGAAGATTTACCACAGCTGACTTGCTTTGAAAATAAGGAGTTTATAGCATAAACTATACATGAAAGACTCCCATGTGAATATCCTATTGAAAAAGACATGTTCATCCAACTCTTCAAACAAAGGCCAATGAATTATCTACACAAAGTTCATACCAACACCTACTTTCCATCCTTTCATCCTTCCCAAATAACAACATGCACCTAAAAAGATATTACATCTAAGGGAGGGTTCATTTCAATTTTCAGTACTGCATTTGCATATTTCTTTACTGCATTGCATTGCATATCTTCATTTCAAAATACATCATAGTTGCTTGCATATCGCCATTGCATAACATATAGCTACAAATCATTATTTATTTCTCATATAGTTGCATCAATAAGTCAAGGAGATTGTTTAAGTCATTCAATTGTCTGCACTAAAAGGAATGAAGGTTGTCTCATTTCCTAGATACTTGTTCATGAAGTCTTGAAGAGGTCTTTAGTCATTCATCTTCAACATCACATTTTGATTAAGCTTTATCTATGATTGAGTAGAGGTTTCTCTATTCAAGTCTTGTTAGCCAAAATCTATCAATTTTTATTAATCAAAAGCTCTAAGTCATTACAAATACCTAGTTGGTCATGTGGCTAGTGAAAAATCCAATATTTTGCTTCAGCGTCATTGTAATTGTCATACCCAAGTAGGTTTCATTACTTACAAGTCAAGGAAAGAAAATAAAATAAAAATACTATGTCGATATCCATCTCAAGGCAAAATAAACAATGCTATATTACTGAAATATCATGCATACAAGTGCGACAATAAAATCTTGACTATGGGAACATACAAGTAACTCCATCGGGGCTATGGATGCCTGCTGGCAATAGAGAAATATTTGAGAGATTACAGTGCATAACCTCGTTGGAGCCCTAAAATCTTGTTAGCAACGAGGCTCTATCCAGGATTCTTTTGAAGTTAGAATAACTCATGTAGCTAGCCACATAGGATTCCAAGGGTCTTTAATGGTTATAAGAATCAGAATAAACTCAAATGCACACACATGGGCAAAATAAGATCAAAGTTTCAAGAATTGATGGAGAAGTTTTCCGTGCCTCCATTCATAAATATTGATTACATAGTGTGTTAGGTTGGATGGTCTAAGCCTTTTGAGAATGGATTGAACTCCTATCTCTGAAACATTCCACACCTTTAATCCAATTAGTGCATTTCATAATGGAAGACACACACACTCATACTTGTTCGAGTATGAATTGCATTTTTGTCATGCATCCTGCATTAGAATAAGTCATATAAAAAATTCATTGTCTCCACTGCATTTTGTAAATCATCATGTTATCATAGATTTGCATACTTGGGGGGAATAATTGAAAAAAAAATCTAAAAAATCATTAAAAGTCCTGAAAAAATCAATCAAAAACATTCAGATAAAGTCCTGAAAAAATCAATCAAAAACATTCACAAAAATGTCACAAAATGTCTTGAAAAAATTTATAAAAATCGGAAATTAAACAATAAATTTGAAAATCAAAGCAAGAAAGCATGGGCCATCCATCAAATCTAATCAATAACAAGCAAACTCTCAAAGTCTACAATCAAACTTATCACATGTCTTGTTAATCAATCTATTGATCAAACTTTATCCAACATCAACATGTCTTATAAAAGGAAGGGTACAATCGAAACCAAACAAATCGGTCTTATATGGGGTACTCACTCTTTGAAACCGGACATTCCTATCAATGATCACACAAATCAAAACAAAAACATAGATCAGTATGACTGGTGGATTTTGTCCAAGTTAGTTTTATCTTTATCAATTAATGGTAGGTCATGTTTCATCAATACCAAAATAACATCGAAAACCTCAAAATCAAATCAAAAACATCAAAAATATCATACAATACAAAAACATCAAAAATTTCAAAAATCCCAAAACATCAAAAATATAAAAAAAAAATCAATCCAAAAACAATCAAATATTGTTCTACAAAATCCAAAACATTCAAATATCAAAATCACAACAAAAACATTTAGATATCGATCCTAAAAAAAAGCACAAAAACATTGAGAAAATGCCAAAAACCATAAACATCAAAAAGATCTTCGAAAACAATCAAATATCGTTCCACAAAATCCAAAAGCTTGCAATAAATTGTCTCGCAGGAATTCAACACCTAGCAGATATCCAACAAACACTTTGCACGAAGTTAAACAAAGGATCAACTATCTTATCAAAACATCTGCAATCAAGTTGATCAACAGTCTAATCTATCGAATCATTATCAAACTATCAATGTGATCAACATCTTGTCTTAAACAGAATTGGTACACTCGAAACTAGACAGGTCAGTCGTAAATGGGATCCAAAACTTCTAAAACTAGACATTATCAAAATCACATCAAACATATCAAAGCAAAGGCACAGTCAGTCCAACTGCTGAGTTTTGTCTATTTTGGTTCACTCTTTTTATCAAATTGGCAAAGATCATTGCTTTTAGCTACTCAAAGATGTCCAAAAAGTGACTAGAGGAGTCATGATGGGAATGATCATTTTCTTTCTTTGTTGTTTGTGGTGTGAACCAATGAAGTTCTGGGGTAGTTGCTCTAGTGGGTATCTATGATAGGAGAATTCAGCTTGTGAATGCCACACATACCTCGACCCCTAGCGTAATTCCCAGAATGGAGGGTTCATTCCTTGTCTACTAAAAGTTTGTTTCTTTGTAATGAGATATCTATACATCATGGTTCCTCATACCCTGGTGTTATAAGCTCCATTGTTAAATAATAAGGCTCGATGATGATAATGTATTGCACTATGAATAAAGCAATGAAGACTTTCTCATCAAACTTCTATCAAATCGTTCCTATCATATCTATTTCTAGAATAAATAAAGGTTGCTTCAATTTACTTATCATTTCTAATCTCTTCTATGTCTAACAACTAACAATTCTTCCAAATTAATGATTTTCAACACCTATTTTGACACAACAAATAATAAAGATCATCACATTGCATTTTCATATAAATCACTACACAATATTAGTCCATTGCATTATAATAAGAATTTCGTCAACCATTATACATCGCAAAATAAAGGAACATCACATCACTACATGATATCACATTCACATTGCAATCATCATCACATAAGCATAAAAACAACAAAGAAACATTAGACCATGAAGTTTATCATCAAATAGCTCATCAAGAATGCATATCATATTGTTGGCATTATGTGAACCGGCATGAAGACATAATGATATTGTATATTGTCATTGATGTCAATATAGGACATAGTGTGAACTGGCACATGTGATAAGTGAAGAGAGAGGAATATGTATGAAATGGTTTTTATGCCAAAGTGAAGCGGCATATTTGTTCAAGGTGAACCGGCATGTAGTTATGGGAACTGGCACATGGAAGCATTGTATGACTACCGGTTGGTAGGTAGCTTCCACTTCATGGTTTCCGGTTGGAGTACTGCAAGTCTGTGTGACTCAAGTGGTGATCTTTGTGTGATGAGTTAGCAGTATGATGGAGGGCAGATTGTGTTGCCACGTAAGCTCTGTGTGTGTGAAGGATCTTGCATGAAGATGACTATTCCTATCTACCTCGGGAATGTGCGAAGTCTATCAAATGGTGATAACATGTGATGGGTTATTAGCCGCCATGAAAACGGTGGATAATGGATGATGGAGAATGTCTTGAGATCGATTCAAGATTGTTGCATTTAATGCAGTATGATTCAACGGTCAGGATCGAACCGTTTGAATTGCTTAACCTAACAGGTTTAGGGTTTAGGGTTTTTGTTACCGACCTGTATGTTTCCTATAAGGTCAATGTTGGGTTTCTTTTTGAGGTTGTTGGCAAAAGTTGTGAGTGTGTATCCAAGGGAAGTGATACGTGATTCTTGCCAAACCAAAGGAGAGAAGAGATATCTGCAAAGTGAATGTGCAGAAGGTGAAGAGGAACCAAAATAGATCTACATTAGCATTGAGTGTTGTTAACAGATCATTGTAATTCCTATTGATTTCTAACCACTTCAATAGTTGTAAAATCCCCTAACAGGGTAGCCTTAATTGGCTTGATTCAAAATCCCTTAAATCGGGTGGTCTTAACTGGCTTGTTTCAAATCCCTTAACCGGGTAACTTGAGACTAATGAGTTCTGAGAAGCTAGAGAGCTTAGGAGATCCTTTCAGCTATTGAGTTCTTGAAATCCTCTAACAAGGTGACCCTATCAGGTTTAACCCTTAACCGGGTATCCCTTAATCGAGTGATCCCTAACAGGATCGGTTCCTACCAAAACCTATTGTAATGTCCTTAACTGGACAAGGCTCCTAACAGAGCGGACTTCTAAAGAGATCAAAAAGCAGCTTGTGGGTATTCATCTCCACTGTGGTTTTTCCCAATTGGGTTTCCACGTGAAAAATATGTGTGTCATGTGAAATGCTTTTGTCTTGTGATGCTTTGTTTTATCTGTTAAGCACATGAAGGTTCTATGTTTTATGCCTGTCTATAAAACATATTGAACTCACTGGTGTGAAGATCTAATGAATAAGTTTACCTGTTTATGCATGAGAATATAATGATACTGTAGTATTGAGCTAAGAGGAAAGCTTATTGAGTGACCGGTTCATGACTGATTGAGTTGTACTGGATGTTACCGGTTGCACTCTGGTGAACCGGCATCCCTATTTGTCAGTCATTTGGAGTATTTGTTGTCAAACCGGTTTTGGACTGTATTTGTGTTTGTACTGATTCACCCCCCCCTCTCAGTACCGGTTTGGTACTAGTGGTTCATCATTGAGTTATCAGTTGGTATCAGAGCACTCCAGGTCCTCTATGTTGTAAGCTTAACTGCTTGAGGAAAAGATCCTAGTCAAATGATGAAGAGGGAAGGTCCAAAGTTTAACAGGGAAAATTTTGGTATATGGAAAGACAGGATGAAGATATTCATCAAAAGCATGGGTGTTCAACACTGGAGTTATGTTGAAAATGTATATGTTGTTCCTACCGGTACTCTCACTGATGACCAAAAGAGAGAGATACAAGAAAATGGGCAAGTCATAGAAGCCCTCATCAGTAGCCTATCTGACATTGAGTTTATTGATGTTCAGGACAAGGCAAATCCCAAGGAGGTATGGGATGCTCTAGAAAATATCTATGGTGGTGATGAGCATGTAAAATAGGCTAAGGAAGAAAGCCTGAGAGGGAAATTTGAAGACATGTGGATGGTTGAAGGAGAGACCATTCAGCAGTATGGAATAAGAATCAAAATGGTTGTTGGAGAAATAAAGAGTGCAGGTGGCAAAATAGAAGATTCCACTATGGTAAGCAAAGTCATGAGATCCCTGTTGCCGGTCTATGCAATAAGGGTTTATGCTATTCAAGAGCTGAGATCAATAGACAAGTCTAAGGCGTCCTTGGACTCCATCATAGCCAAGTTGATAGCCTATGAGCTGAATATTTTTGATGGTAGTGTTCAAAAGTCAGAATCAGCTTTTACAGCCTCTGCTATACCTTCCAGAAAAGGAAAAGAGGCTAGCACTAGTGGGGAACATAATCAGAGCAGAGAAATGAAGGATGAAGAGTTTCTGATGGAATTTGAAGCACTTATTGCCAGGAAATTCTCAAAAGGAACTGGTAAATATAAAGGTAAGCTACCTTTGAAATGTTTCTCCTATAACTGGATAGGACATATTGCTATGAACTATCCTAATAGTGACAACAAGGATAAACCGGAAAGGTTCAAGAAATTTAAAGGAGGAAACCGGAGAAATTGCTTTGTGGCAGTTGATGAAGGTGTCACAGATGAGGAATCAAAAGATGAAGACAATGAAGACATTGTGTTTGTTGATGTAAAGGAAGATGTGGTAGACAAGAAGGCTCTTGTCTCCCGGTTTGATGATTCCAATGAGTGGATCATTGATAGTGGTTGTTCTCACCATATGACGGGTGACCGGAGCAAGTTTCTATCCTTAGAGGAGTATGATGGTGGTGTGGTTCACTTTGGCAATGATGCACCATGCATGGTCAAAAGCAGAGGGTCCATCTCTTTGAATGGAAAGAGTAGTGCTGACAATGTGTATTGGGTTGATGGTCTCAGATACAACCTTCTAAGTGTTGCCCAGCTAAATGACAGTGGTCTCACTCTACAATTCAAGAATGGAGTTTGCAGAATCAAAGGCAAAGATGGTAAATTGGTAGCCACTGGTATGCAGACTAAAGGTAACCTATTTCATCTTAATGCAAATATAAGTACATGGCTTAAGGCTAAGCTTGATGATAGCTGGATATGGCATAGGAGATTTTGCCATGTGAACTTTGATAACATTGTGAAGGCTAGTAAGATCAAGGCAGTTAGAGGGTTGTCAATGCTGAGCAAATCGGATAATACCTTGTGTAGAGAATGTCAATTGGGGAAAATGTCTTCCTCAACCTTTAAAGGTAAATCTTTCACTGCTGACAACTTGCTTGATCTTGTGCATACTTATTTATGTGGTCCTATGAAAACTAGAAGTGTGCAAGGTGATAGGTACTTCATGATTCTCACTGATGACTGCTCAAGAATGATGTGGGTCACATTCTTGAAAGACAAGTCTGAAGCTTTTGGAAAATTCAAAGCTTTCAGGGCATTAGTGGAGAAGGAAAGTGGTAAAAGGATCAAATGTCTCATAACTGATCAAGGAGGGGAATTCACTTCCAGTGAATTCAACAAGTATTGTGAAGAATTTGGCATCAAGAGACAGTTGTCTACCCCCTGGATTCCACAGCAAAATGGCCTAGCAAAGAGGAATAACCGGACTGTGGTTGAAGCAGCTAGAACCATGTTGATCCAAGGAAAGGTTGCTCACACATTTTGGAGAGAAGCGGTGAGCACTGCAGTCTACACTATGAACCGGGTACTCATTAAAAAGGGTAAGGACAAAACTCCTTATGAGTATTGGACCGGTAAGACACCTGTGGTTAACTACTTTAAGGTATTTGGTAGCAAATGTTACATCAAGAGGAGTGAACATCAGGGTAAATTTCAAGCTAAATGTGATGAGGGAATATTCCTAGGATATTCCACCAAGAGTAAAGATTTCAAGTGCTACAACAATAGGACTCAGAGAATTATGGAAAGCATCAATGTAAGAGTTGATGAATCATCTGAGAAGACTGAGGAAACCGGTAGTGAGCAAGTTGTAAATGAACTGGTTGCAACCTTCTGGGAACCAGTTGTCAGTCAACCAAGTACCAGTAATAGTGTTCCTGAACCAGTGAATGTTGATACTGATGAAGATGAGGATGAAGAAGAAAAGCAAGAAGAACCAGTTAAGACCATTCCTCAGTATGTCAAGTTGAATCATGATCCCAAGCAGATCATAGGTGATAAGGATGCAGGAATCCTTACCAGAAGAAAGATCAGAGAAAACTCATGTATGATCTCTGAATTTGAGCCTAAGTCATTCAAAGAGGCTCATAAAGATGAAAACTGGATCAAGGCAATGGAAGAAGAACTTGACCAGATAGAGAAAAATGGTACATGGTCCTTGGTACCCAGGCCAAAGCATAAAAATGTCATTGGCAGCAAATGGGTGTTCAGAAATAAGTTGAATGAGGATGGCACAGTGATTAGGAATAAAGCCATACTGGTATGCAAAGGATATGCTCAAGAAGAAGGTGAAGACTATGGGGAAACCTTTACTCTTGTGGCCAGATTGGAAGGAGTTCATATGCTTCTTGCATATGCAGCTTTTAAGAGATTCAAGGTATATCAAATGGATGTAAAATCTGCATTCCTAAATGGTGTACTTGAAGAGGAGGTGTATATTGAGCAACTAGATGGGTTTGCCCTATCTGAAGATAGTGACATGGTATGTAGGCTACATAAAGCATTATATGGTCTAAAGCAAGCACCTAGGGCATGGTATGAGCACCTACATTCACATCTTGTGAAGATTGGATTTGAGAGAACAAGTGAAGATAGCAATATCTACTTGAAGTCTGAAGGAGATCAGATCTTGATCTGTGAAGTTTTTGTTGATGACATCATCTTTGGTGGACATGACAAGATGAGTCATGAGTTTAATGATGAGATGAAGAAAGAGTTTGAGATGTCACTCATAGGGGAGATTAAGTTCTTCATTGGACTGCAGATCCAGCAGATGGAAGATGGAATCTTCATCACTCAGTCCAAATATGTCAAAGAGGTGTTGAAGACTTTTGGCATGGAAGATTGCAAACCGGTTGGTACACCGATGGTGACCGGTTTCAAATTGACAAAGGAGGATGATTCTGCACTGGTTGATGAGAAGGAATACCGGTCAATGATTGGTAAGTTGCATTATGTAGTGCATAGTAGACCGGATATTGCACATGCAGTTGGCATCACTACAAGGTTCCAGAAGAGTCCAAGAGAATCTCACTTGATTGCAGTCAAGCGGATTCTTAGGTATCTGAAGGGAATAGTTGACTATGGATTGTGGTACCCATACAACAATAATTTCAATTTGAAAGTATTCACAGATGCTGATTGAGCTAGTAATGTGGATGACTGGAAGAGCACAATCGATGGTGCATTCTTTCTCGGTGGTAGACTGGTCTCATAGATGAGTAAAAAGAAGAGTTGTATCTCTCATTCTACAGCGGAAGCAGAGTATGTTGTAGCTTTCATGAACTGCACTCAGACAATCTGGATGAAGCATGTACTGGAAGGCTTCAAGATCCCTGTATCTGAACGGGTAAGTATATTCTGTGATAACACAAGTGCTATCAATATATCAAAGAATCCGGTTTTACATTCTAGAACCAAGCATTTTGAGCTTAAGTATCATTTATTGAGAGAAAAGGTTCAGAATAAAGAGATTGCATTGGAGCATGTGTCTAGTAAGGAGCAGTTAGCAGACATATTCACCAAGCATCTCCCAAAGACAACATTTGTGCATTTGAGAGGTGAATTAGGGGTATTGCCCCTTCAGGAGGTGAACTAAAAGTGATTGTTCAACATCAGTCAGGTACCGGAAAGACAAATCTTTGGTTGATTGGTGTGTTGAAGGATGCTACTCCTCAAGGGGAGCAACATGATGAAACAGTGATGATTGTACCTCCACTTTGGCATTGTTGTCAAAGGGGGAGAAGAAGTGAAGCGAAAATATATATGCAGCAAATGGGGAGAAGATGTGAAGCAGAGAAGATATTTGTTGTATATTGCCATCAATGCCAAAGGGGGAGATTGTTGGCATTATGTGAACTGGCATGGCATTATGTGAACCGGCACGAAGACATAATGATATTGTATGTTGTCATTGATGTCAATATAGGACATAGTGTGAACCGGCACATGTGATAAGTGAAGAGAGAGGAACCGGCATATGTATGAATAGTTTTTATGCCAAAGTGAAGCGGAATATTTTTTCAAGGTGAACCGGCATGTAGTTATGGGAACTGGCACATGGAAGCATTGTATGACTACCGGTTGGTAGGTAGCTTCCACTTCGGGGTTTCTAGTTGGAGTACTTCAAGTCTGTGTGACTCAAGTGGTGATCTTTGTGTGATGAGTTAGCAGTATGATGGAGGACGGATCGTGTTGCCACGTAAGCTCTGTGTGCATGAAGGATCTTGCATGAAGATGACTATTCCTATCTACCTTGGGAATGTGCAAAGTCTGTCAAATGGTGATAACGCGTGATGGGTTATTAGCCGCCATGAAAACGGTGGATAATGGACGATGGAGAATGTCTTGAGATCGATTCAAGATTGTTGCATTTAATGCAGTATGATTCAACGGTATGGATCGAATGGTTTAGGGTTTAGGGTTTTTGCTACTGACCTGTATGTTTTCTATAAGGTCGATGTTGGGTTTCTTTCTGAGGTTGTTGGCAAAAGTTGTGAGTGTGTATCCAAGGGAAGTGATACGTGATTCTTGCTAGACCAAAGGAGAGAAGAGATATCTGCAAAGTGAATGTGCAAAAGGTGAAGAGGAGCCAAAATGGATCTGCATTAGCATTGAGTGTTGTTAACAGATCATTGTAATTACTATTGATTTCTAACCACTTCAACAGTTGTAAAATCCCCTAACAGGGTAGCCTTAATTGGCTTGATTCAAAATCCCTTAAATCGGGTGGTCTTAACCAGCTTGTTTCAAATCCCTTAACCGGGTAACTCGAGGCTAATGAGTTCTGAGAAGCTAGAGAGCTTAGGAGATCCTTTCAGCTATTGAGTTCTTGAAATCCTCTAACAAGGTGACCCTACCGGGTTTAACCCTTAACCGGGTATCCCTTAATCGGGTGATCCCTAACAGGATCGATTCCTACCAGAACCTATTGTAATGTCCTTAACCGAACAAGGCTCCTAATAGAGCGGACTTCTAAAGAGTTAAAAAAGCAGCTTGTGGGTATTCATCCCCATCGTGGTTTTTCCTAGTTGGGTTTCCACGTGAAAAATATGTGTGTCATGTGAAATGATTTTGTCTTGTGATGCTTTGTTTTATCTGTTAAGCACATGAAGGTTCTATGTTTTATGCCTGTCTATAAAACATATTGAACTCACTGGTGTGAAGATCTAACGAATAAGTTTACCTGTTTATGCATGAGAATATAATGATACTGTAGTATTGAGCTAAGAGGAAAGCTTATTGAGTGATCGGTTCATGACTGATTGAGTTGTATTGGATGTTACCGGTTGCACTCTGGTGAACCGGCATCCCTGTTTGTCAGTCATTTGGAGTATTTACTATCAAACTGGTTTTGGACTATATTTGTGTTTGTACTGATTAACCCCCCCTCTCAGTACCGGTTTGGTACTAGTGGTTCATCATTGAGTTATCACATACATCTTATAGAAATGTCTCAAAATACATCGTATCTATAATACAACATAAATAACAAATCTCTCAACCTATGTTGCCTCTATCAGTAGGTGCATCTTGCCTAACTCCAGTCTGTCCCAACGGTGCCCTAGGTGGACCCATCACTCCTCCACTGCTAGTCTATCAAGAGGTAGACCAACTCGATCTCCTCCCCATGAAAGTACTAAAACTAGACTCCCTTTGACCCTCAGGAATGGATCTCTCATAAGCCTGCCTATAGTAAATAGCCTCAAGTGCAGTAGAAAAATATCTCTCTTCCTGGATCCGTGCCTCTGTCACTAGCCCAAATAACTAATCATACACATCCATGGTGATCTGACCTCTCCTACCTGCCTCATCCCTCTCCCTCTATAGTTGATCTCTCTCAGCGGCTATCTAATCTCTCTCTGTAGTAAACTCATCCATCGCCCATCAATATTGATCTCTATCCTCCATCCATTATTGCCGCAAAGTAGTGACCAAGTCCTCTAAACTCCTAACCTGATCTCTCAATCCCTCCTCATCTCCTCTCTCCGCACCTTCTGACTCTATAGCCTGGGGCATCTCAACATCATATCCACTATCCCCACCCTCATCCCCATTGTTTCTTGATGAACCTGATGTTGATTCATCGCCCTCACTATCACTCCTATCAGAACTGCTCATAGATGTAGTCTCTCCACTAATATCCACATCCTCCTCTCCACTCTCTACCTACTTTGAAAATATTGCTATCAGATCCATCCCACCTCCACCTCTCCCTCCTCCATCTCTCCCTCCTCCATATCTCCTGCCACCTCTCTCTCTCCCCTTGGGACCCCTGCCATGTCTAATCCATTGAGCAGCAATCACAACTGTCAGATCTGTCAAAGGTATAGAACTGTGTTGTATCCACCACACACTATATTGTGTTGTGGACCCCAGATCCGCTACACCAACCCTTCATCCCCATTGAATAGGAGCAAGAGCATCAAACTCAGCAATAGCAACATGAGGTTGCACACAATCACCCCAATCACCAACCTCCTGAGTAGTGCAAGCAAAATAAGTTGTCACATTCGGAATACCCTATATCTCCCTGAACTGTTGGATTACACAACTAGAAAGATGCATGTCAATAACCCTATGACCACCCATGTCTTGACCAATAAGATATCTCTGCTGTCGACAAAAAGGAAGATGTTGGGCATCATCAACCCAACCGGGGCAAGTAAGATAAGGTCTCCATGAGAAATACTATAAGATAACAATCTGAAGACGCCAATACAAGATGTTACTCGATGCCCTATGTCTCACACCAATAGTGTACCCATAAGTATATGATTGATCTGGCTTTAAATCAACATGTAACGCAGGATGACAAATAGCTATATGCTCCCAAGCCCATGTTTGGAGAAAAGTAATGCCACATCCAATTAATTTTTGTCACAAGTAAACAATCCCATGCACCTGATGATATAAAGTGGCAAGAAGACAGGGACCTCAAGCAAACACCTATCTATCAATAATCATATCATGCATGACTTGTCCCCATCCAACAGGGAAACCATGGGTACGTCTATTAGGGATCAATAATCTAGCAACAATGCAAGCAAGAACAATGGTGAGACCATCATAATCAAAATCATCCCAACGAATCTCATAATGACTAGGAATATGGAGATCCTCCTCCGAACACTCAAACAGTGTACACAAAGAAGATACACCATCATGACGATCAAAAGTAACTCGTCTACCAAATATCAAAATGTGTAAGATATGCCACACATCCTCAAGTGCAATGGATGCCTCACCTATTGGTAGATGAAAAGAACATGTCTCTGAATGCCACCGCTCAATCAAAGCAGTAGTCATGGCCCTATTGGCCGTAACCTCAGGCAAATGCACTATGTGATACAATCCAACTTGTCGCAACAAAGCGGTATCCTCTACGTCCAACTCAAGATGGTGATCAAGACCATCTGGTCTTGTCTGTCTAGCAAGTAATATTGGACAACACTACTGCATTTGAAATGAAAATAAATTAGTTATATCATTCGCATCATTAAGATGCATGAATAAATGCCTCATTATCAATTATCAATTTAAATTTTCAATTGTGAAATACTTAAACCAACTGCAAATCAAATCAAGCAAATGCGAATTGATTTCAACAATTGTGAATCATAATTTTCAAATGCGAACTGGTTTCAACAAATGTGAATCATTAACTTCAATTGTGAGCTAAAAAATCAATTCTGAAGCATTAAAATCAAATGTGAATCATTAATATCAAATACTAAAAAATCGACATGCAATTGCGAAATGCATAAAATTGGACCTATCAAACATCGATGAAAAAATTGGAAAAAAATAGATAAAAACGAGCAAAAAATCATTGACAACTCACCATGCCACCAGTGTCATGAGGTATCTGATACGACCGCACTCACTCAAACAAATTCAACCTCGCTCTGTGACCCACCATCTCGATCCAAGGACGTTGAAAGTACTAATATGTTTAAGGACTTCTTACAAAGCAAAAGAGTAAAAATGAGCTCAAATCAATACCAATTTTCAATTTATAGCTCAAAGAAGGGTTTTTCACCATCCTAATGGCCATGGGCCCCTCCAACTTCAATATTGTTGTGGACATACCAAACGAGATCAAACCTTACTAGACTTTACATTATCACTATCTAGCACATTTTCGAAAAAATGATCTTCATTCCACAATTTTTCAACCACTTTTTCCGAGAGGGCATATTTATACCCTAAGTGTCACCGAGGCATACTGGGGCAGATTTTTTTTTGTTTTCTTTGAAACAACATCGTTCCAACATTGTGTCAAAGAGGGGCAAATGTAGACACCTAAAAATATCTCATCAATCTTCAACTAATTATTCGTCTATTTAATTAAGTAATTATTTAATTATTTAATTAAACTAACCTATTCTTCTAATCAATTCAAATTATTATTAATTGTCCAAACTTCTGCATCATTCTAATTGATGCCCTCCTAAATGGCACAAGGTTAGCAAATGATAAACAACACCAAAGACACAAAAACCGTTAGTGTTAGTCAATCAAAAACTAATCTAAAAAGGCATACCAAAAGAGACACTAAAAGCATGCTAATGTATCTAATAAATGAAACAAAGATTATGAGGCATCTCCAACTGCCTCTTAGCATGGCCTTAGCTCCTTCTCCCTTGTTCCTCTCATCTCCAAGTTCCAAAATAGTGTAGCTCTCAGCAACTTTTTGCACTATGGATGCTTATGGAGGATTGAGATTGTAGTATAACTCTAAATGTAAAATGAAAAGCTAATATTAATCTATTGATGCTAACATGATATATTTTAACCAAAATGATAAGATGTTAGATTGCTTATGCTAAATGCTCTCTAAAAATGTCTATAGCCTAAATGCATACAAGTTTTCAGGATCTGGATTATGAAGGAATGGGCTCTATTTATAGGAAAAATGGAGCAATGGATGGCCAGGATTAAAAGGTTTAATCAAGGGTCAAGCTTGAAAGTTGGGGATCCATGTGCACAATTGGCACCAATAAAATAGTGACAAGTGTCAACACAGGATTGGGTTGAGAGAATAGGTTGGAGGCATTAAAGGCCTGAGAAGACCTCATGGTTATCTAGAAGGTAAGGGTCAAGCCTAAATTAGGATTACCCACTGGATTAGGAGTTAATGCAAGGATAAACCTTTGTGCAAATGATTAAGAGATAATCATGGTCAAAGCATTAATGGCCTGATGAGACCCTTGGGTTGGATAGAGGTTGAGTCAAAACAAATGTTTTAACCATGTGGGAGGGTTTGAGTTAACCATTAATGGTTATTGGAGACTTTGGGGATTAAGTGGTTGAAGGTTGAAAGCCTTTAAAGGTTATCAAAGACTTTGAGCCATTTAGGTGGTTGAAGGTTGAAAACCTTTAATGGTTATCAAAGACTTTTAGGCTTTGAGAAGTGACTTCCCTTTGCTTAGGAATGTGACAATATTTAGGGGATGGATTAGGCTAATTAGGAAGGGGTTAGAAGAATCTAGAAGGGGATTAGATTTTGCAAGTGGATTTTGTGGGTGAGGGAAAATAGGATTTTATTTAAAATAAAAATTCATTTATTTCAAAATGTGTGCAAGTTGCATTTGTAGGGAAATGCAAGTGGGGTGGGGATAATGATTTAAATAAATGTTTTATTTAATTTATTTAAAAGAGGAATAGGGGGATTTAATTAAATAAATAGATTTTATTTATTTAATTGAATGGAATTTGATTTAATGAATTAATTAAAATAAATTGAATAATTTATTTAATTAATAGAAGAATGTTTGGGGATGAATTAATTAAATATTAATTTAATTAATTGACGGTTAGTGGATTTTTAATCAAATAAATACGAAATATTCATTTAATTAAAATGGACAGATTTATGTGACTACACTAATTAATTAACCTTATCTCAATTATCAATTAAATATCAATTATTTAATTAATTGTGACTTTTTCCTTAGTTAAATCATCTTTATTATTTAACTGATTCAATTTCCTAAGTTTAAATAATTTCATTTTAATTATTTTAATTAATTAATTAAATTCCTCCAATTCCCCAATTTATAATTCCGATTAATTCCAACTAATTTCATTTCATTTTCTCTCAAACTTGAATTTCACCTAATTTCATCTAATTTCATTTCCTCCAAATTCACATTTCACCAAATCTAAATTTCAGTTAATTTCATGTGCATTTTAGCATTCGAATGACCAAATTCAAATCCAAATTGAAAATGAAAATTTAATTTAATTTCAAAATCCTACAACACATGCTAAAATCAGTTATCTAATCAGTTAACTCATCAATCATCCTTTTTAACTCTCAATCACCTTTTTCTTACTAATCCATCAATTCAGTCTGTTGGTCAATCAATTGAGTTTAGTAGCCAATCTATTTAGTTCACTCTCCAATCTATTGAGTTAACAAATCAATCAACTCTATTAACTGATCAATCTAAATTAGTTATCTATCAATCAACACTTGAGTTCTATTTATCACCCCCTTTGTGTTGAAAATCTATAAATACAAGATCATTTTCATCAATTCAATCTAGCATCTAGAATCACAGAATCATAGTCTTCAAAATTGTTGTCCATCTTATGTAGGAAATCAAGTGCAATACTTGAGAGCCACCTACATCAACAACGATGGAGAAGAGCAATGTAAGCCCTGCTATGTCAATTGAGGGAGCTTTTAATTAGTTTCATTTCATAATTCAATTGATTTTGCATTATTCCATTGTAATTTAGGAGTAATATTAATTAGATTAGAGTTGTGATTCACTCTTTGATATCTGATTATGCTATTTACACTTATTTTACCCCTAAGTATAGTTTTAAGCATTTTGTGTCTTGGAGATTTAGGTTGAACATCCTCATTAAAATAAAATGGAATTATGTCAACGGTTGGTGTCTTGAGAGAACAAATGGTTTGGGAAGCAATTTTAGGAGCTCTAACACGATGTCTCCATCGGTGTTCTCTCACATAATGGTTTCATTTAGTTTTATCTGAAGGTTGTGAATTTTTAGGTTCATTGGGTATAGGCTTGTTTTCTTCTTTTAAGGAAGGATGAAAGGGTTGAGTTCTTTTAGGTTGAACAATAGGAGAGGTCGGTCACTTCTCTTTGTAAGATGTAGGAGGCGGAACCACGCCATATAAAGGAGGACTGGGAGTTGTAGGAAGGAGACCAGGTCCATCATAAGGAAGAGGAATAGGTCTACCCTTAGGATGAATAGCTTGACACTTGGAAGGAGGAGCATTTCTATCCTTGGGAGGAAGAGTGGACTCATTCATAGGAGAAGGAATGGATTCTTCCTTAGGAAAAAGAATATCACTTTCCTTAGGAGGAAAGATAGTCTTATCCTTAGGAGAATAAATAGATTCCTTTTTGTGAAGAAGACTATTTCTTTCCTTAGGAGGAATAATAATCTTGTCTTCAAGAAGAGGTATATGATCATCAAGAGGAAGGCTAAGTTTTGGATTTATAGGTTTAATCAATGATAAAATCATCTCATTTTTCCATTTTTGATATGATTTAAAGAGAGAATCACTTCTAGGTTGAAGAGGTTGGAATTGTTTGGATGAAAAATAATCAATAAAAACATCTCCACACCTCACCATAGGTTGATATATGTTATGATTAATAGTTATAATTTCATCATTATGAAGAAATTTTAAACACTTATGAACAATAGAAGTGATCGCTTTCATGGAAGAGAGCCAAGGATGTCCCAACTTCACACGAAATTGATCGGATGTGAGAATGATAGAAGATTTATCATCTAAGCACTTAGTGATAACATCAATAGGAAGTATGATAGAACCAATAGCAAGACAAGAGAAGCCATCATAAACTTTAACTACCACCAGATCAACAAATCAATTTTCGCTTTGGGGAAGGAATTCCTTTACATTCAAAAGAGGGGAGGAATTCATTATATTCATTCATAAATTAGATAAGGAATGAATACTAAGTGGATTGATTGATTATGATGTGTTTTTCCCTCTTGTGTAAGTTGAAATGCTAAAATAGGGTAAAGTGTTGAAATTGGAGACAAAACCAAGAAAATAATGAGCTACAGGTTTGAGATTTTGTTGTACACCTGGATCTGAGTAATATAAGTTGATTCAGATCTACCCTGTGAAAATGCCTTGAAAAAGCAAGGACTGTGATGTGGCAAGACATTCCTTTGAATTTTTCGCACACCAAAAAGGGTTGTTTTGTCTTTGTGTCTGAATCTTATTGTGAGAAGTATAGTTGCACACATGTGTGCTTCACACAAAAAGAAAGGAAAATGGATTGGGAATAGGGGCTTGGCCATTTGATTAAGGGTAATATGGAGTAGAAAATAAATGTTGGATATGATATTTCTCCAAGAAATTCTTCACATCCTTGTTCTTAAATGAGGTAACATTGTCAGAAATCAAAGTGGAAGGTATACCAAATTGAGAAATTATGTTATCAAGGATGAATTGACGGATTACATCAACAGTAGTAGATCGAAGATGAACAACCTCTACCAAATTTGTAAAATAATCTATAATAGTGAGAATTAAAGTATGTCCTTCTAATGAAGGAGGGGAAATTTTACCAATAAGATTCAAACCCCATAACGAAAAGAGCCAAGAGGAAACTTGGGACCTAAGTTCATGAGCAGGAGCATGGACACTGATGACACTTTTTGACAAAAGCAAAATAATATTTTTCCATAGTTTTCCAATAATATACCATTCAGAGCAACCGTTCCACCAAAGATTTCCCACCAATGTTCCCCCGACAAGCACTTGAACGTGCTTCCTCAAGAGTAATGGGGATCTCGGTCTTGTTGAGACAACAAAGAAGAAGGCCATTATCACCCTTTCTATAAAGTACAATTGAAAGAATGATGTATCATGTGACAAGCTTACTAATTTGAACTCTAGTGTTTTTACTTGTAGAATCTAGAAAAGTACCACCAATCAGACATCAAGAGATATGAGAATACCTTTCATCAGATTCTAAAGCATAACAACAAGCTACTTCACTAGGGCTATCAGTAATAGCAGGTGAAGAAATATTATGAATGATTAATTGATAATCCATGGAAGGATCTTCAAGGGATATGAGGGAAGTTGCACTTGCCATAACATCCACATGTCGATTTTCCTTTCGACACATAGGATCTATGGTATAAGAAATAAACTTATTTAATAAAAATAAGGCTTGTGGTATTGTGAAAGTTTATTTTGTTTAGCTTGATAAGTTGCCATAACTTGTCTTATAATCAATTGTGAATCACAATAGATACAAAGATGTTGAATGTTAAAGGACAAATCCACTTTTAGAATAGTGATAAGGGCTTCATACTCAGCAATATTGTTAGTACACAAGAAATTGAGATGATAGGATAAAGGGATTGGTTTTCCTAAAGGTGGTGTCAAAATAACACTAGTTCCTAAACCAGTTAAAAACTTAGATCCATCAAAGTATAATTCCTATGTTATCAATATCTAGAGGGAGAAAAAATTCACCAGGAAATGAATCCTAATTAGGTAAATCAAGAGAAGAAGGAGCATCATCCAAATGGTTGGTTAAAGATTTTCCTTTGATCGCTTTGTGAGAAAAAAACTAAAGATCAAATTCAGTTAACAACGTAAGCCATTTTGTTAAGAATCCTAAAAGATCAATTTTATAAAAGAGATGTTTTAAAGGATCAAATTTGATAATGACATGAGTCTCAATGTTCAAGAAATGAATGCATTAACTTTTGAGTTGCAAAAACAAGAGCAAGACATTTCTTTTCTATCGCTATATATCAGGCCTCATAATCAAGTAAAGTGTGAATTATATAATAAATCAAACATTCTTTACCATCACTATTATGTTGCGCCAATAAAGCTACAAGAGCATGAGAAGAAGCAATGGTATAGAGAAGGAAAGGTTGACTAGGAATAGCTGGTTGGAAAATAGGAGGATTAGCCAAATAGAGTTTCAAATCTTCAAAATATTTTTGACAAACTATATTCCACCGAAAAGTAGTATCTTTCTTAAGCAATTGAGTAAAGGGGAAAGTCTCATTTTCAAGTTGTGAAACAAACCTGCGAATAGCCTAAATTTTTCCTTGTAAACTTCACAATTGAGAAATATTTAGAGGAGGTGGCATGCTTACAATGACATATATTTTCTTTGTATCCACTTCAATACTACAATATGAATCAATGAACCCTGATAGTTTTCAACTATCCACATCAAAAACACATTTTTGGGGATTCAAGTGCATGTTGTATTTACAAATTCTTTGAAAATTTTGATGAAGGATCCTTACATGATCTTGACAAGAGATAGACTTAGCTATGATATAATCAATATAATCTTCCAATGTTTTATGCATATAGTCATTAAATATATGGGTCATAGCACATTGATAGGTGGCACCAACATTTTTCAACCCAAAAGGCATCACAACCCAGCACAACATACCCCAAGGAGTTGTAAAAGCAATTTTATATTAACCTTGATGATTAATAAAGATTTGATTGTATCATGAAAGATAACAAACCATAACCAATAGTAGAATCAACTATCATATCAATGTTCTGAAGCGAAAAATCATCCTTCAAAGAATCCTTATTAACATCTCGAAAGTCAGTGCACATCCTAATCTTATTATCAAGTTTAGCAATGACAACAATACTCAAAATCCAAGGAGAGTAATCAATAGAATCAGATGAAACCAACCTCTAGAAGTTTCTCTATTTCAGCTTTAACAAGGCAGGCAATTTTGGGGTTCATTTTCCTAATTTTCTACTCCACAGGTTTAGCATCAGGAATCAACACAATGTTATAAGCCACAATCTTAGGGTCAATGTCAAGCATATCTGAATAAATCCAAGCAAATATTTTAGGGATTTCATGTAATAATAAAAAATATTCATCTTGTTCATCATTACTTAAACACTTCTCGATATTTATGATTTTCTCCATATTGTAAGGATCCATTTTAACATCAATGGTATCACTCACAAGAAGATTAATTTTTTGGGGAACATCCATTGGTTGAGGAAATTCGTGAATCATCTCTTCATTATCACCACCTAATTCAATATATTTCCCAATGTACGCCTCAACATTTAAACAATAAGGAAATCCATGATTATAGTGATAATGAGGAAGATTATCATAGACTCCTAAAAAATTGGCCAAGGAATCATCAGTAGAAAAAATATCAAGGGACTTGCAATCAGTCAGAATCAATTAAGTGAGAATGCATTAGAGAAAGGAAAATAGAGGAAATTGTGACATTCACATTGAGCGATGGTCTCTTAGATTCTTTGGTGGGCTTAGAGAGATTATATACTGATGAGTTGAGGCATTAGCATATTTTTATCCCCAAAACTCTTAAGTTTTTCTCATATTTTGATTTATATAATGGGATAGTGATGATGTATTAAAAGTTGACTATGTGCATTTCAGATGTTAACCTGAGCCTATTAAATCATGTTTTGTCATTGTCAATTGTTCCTCCAGCCATGTTATTCATTCATGTTGCCATGCGGATTGTCTTAGGTAATATCATGTGTGAAATTAATAGATGTTTTGATTAATTAAAATAGATGTGTATGTTCTTGTATGTTCTTTCTTTTGAATTGCAGGAATAAAATGATGTTGTTGTGAAAGATCTCTTGTCACGCCAATTGCAAAAAGAGATATTCAAGGAGGTGACTGAAAGATCGAATCAGCGGAAATGTTGATGAGCATAAGGAATGACAGAGGAAAAGTAGGTGCGCAATACTTACTGATGTCTTACTCAAGTGGGCATTAGTTTTGTAAATACCACCATGATATGTTATGATTGTGGTTCATTTTAGATCCACATTATCAGTGACTTAACGCTGGTTGTTTCCTTTCTTGAATATTTATCCGCCTCTTCTCATCAGCGTGATCTGTGTTGAAGGAAGTAGTTGTTTTGTTTTAAATAAGGGTCTTTATCTCTTTTCGTAGGTTAGAAAGAAAAGAGAAGAAACAGAGCAGAGGATTTTAGAAATAAAGTTACAAGTGTTTTGAGTTTATTTTGATTATGAATCATGTAATGACTTTTGAGGAACAATGAATAAAGATATGTTATTCTGAGCACTTAGAATTTCTTTGGAAGCCTAGAAGCACTCATCCAAGGGGGCCCACTTGGTGAGTGTTCCTGTGCCTTTGTTAAAATTAGTTTTCTTCTTTAGCTGTAGTAGACGTTCTTGCATTGACTGTTCCTGCAGCCATTGGAAACAGATACATTGACTACTCCTGCAGCCAAATCAAATAGAGCAATTCTTGTTTGGCAGCATTGGACTTAGCCAGTATTTCTTGAATGAATTTATGTTAATGCAGAGTTTTTCCTATAGCCTTTCAATAGTTTCAATTTTTTCTTACCTTTCTCGCATAGATGTTAGTTGATGCAGTAATGCAGGGTAGCTATCGCAGGAACTTAGTGCATATATAGTGCAGACCCATTTCAAGTATCATGTCCCTAGGTTGACAATCAAATGAACACCAGCTATGGAGATAGTAACTTCATAAAGTGAATGTCCAAACTTTGGGTTGAGACTTCAACTAGAGTTATTATTCTTATTGTTGGGTTGAACATTTTTGGCATCGTTGTCGGGGATGGTGTCAAACTAAGAACCTATTATGGTTATTATCTCTTTAGTTCTTAGTTAATTGTTCTTTTTGATAGACCTAATTGTTCAAAAAGATTTTATGAACCTGCATGCATAGGCGAAGAAGAGATGTTCTAGGTAGATTTCTACCCAGTCATCTTAATCATGCAGATATTGATTCCACAAATATAAATCCTTTTGCTAAACTTTATCAAACCCCAAAGAATTTGAAGCACCCTGAATCTGAATTTCCTAAGAACAGCCTCCATTTCCTTTTTGGACCTCCAAAAGAAGAATTTCATCTAGTAATCCCCCTACAAGTCCAATGCAAGGAAATCCACCTCCTAGTGGAAATAATCCACCCCCACCTTTGGATCCAACATTTGAGTTTCATATCTCTAATCAGCATAATAATGCTAATCTCAAGAACATTTCAGCTTCTTCCCTCCCTAAATTTTATGGATTAGTGACAGAGGATCCAGACACATTCCTGTTTGAGTTTGATGTTCTCTGTAGGAGTTTTGATTATACTACAAATGCCCATAGACTCAAAATATTTCCTACCAATTTGAAAGAATCATCTTTAAGATGGTTTATGATCTTGGGGAGTAGCACAATTACTACATGGGAAGAGATGAAACTATTGTTTCTTTCAAGTATAAGGATTATTGTAGAGGCATCGATCGCCATGGGGATGACATTTTTAGAATGACCCAGAAAGAAGATGAGAGTCTTGAAGATTATCTAGAAAGGTTTTTGTTTAGTGTCAAAAAGTCCAAGCATACCAGTCTAAATGAAGATTCCCTCAAGCTGATATTTTTAAGGAGAATCAGTGATGAATGCATTGATGATTTAGATCTTATGGGAGGAGGTGACTGTTACTACTTATCAAGTTGCCATTAGTTTTATATCCAAAGTCATTCTATATACTCTACTCGGTTACTACTACTAAAATATTCAATTGGTATGCATAGAAGAGTCGGTTATAGAAGAAAGTAGTCACAGAGCCCAGTATGCACCGAGTTGTCTACCGAGTAGCAAAGATGATACACCAAGTTGATATACACCGAGTGAAACGTGTTACCAGATTCATTGAACCTGGACACACATATGAAAATGTGTTACAAGATCGAGGAACATAGAACCGTTATCACATTGGAAATTGCACTTAAAGATTGTGTATGATTTTGAGTTCATTTATATAATGAAATATTTTGTATAGTTATTCATTTGATAAATCATGTTTGTAAGATCAAAGCAATGAATTAGATCACCGACATAAGAGACCTATTTATACAGCATGGATTAAGGATAAAAGTGTGACAGACAGAGATATACAAAGGTGTATGAAGCAAGACATGTGTGATACATGAGAAATCACTAAGTGTTATGACTGTTACAGAGACACAGAGGTCACCGAGAAGGATTTCAGAGAACAGTCAAAGAACAGACTAAATAGAAGGGTTTACCAAGGTATGCTATAAGAAAGGTAATATTATTTTGAGCACATAGAATCTGCTATAATATTTCAGATGTAAAGTTGCAGATATTTGTAAAGATTTTATTAAAATATTTTGAAGTTGTAAGAGAAACCTTTAACAGGGTAAAAGACTCTAACTAAGTCTATAAATTGTAAAGCCTCTAACTAGGTACAACATTTAGTTTAAGTGTTGTAAAATCCTTTAGCAAGGTAGATCTAACAGATCTTAATACTCCTAACAGGGTAAGCTATCAGAAATAAATGAACATGTAGCTCTAACTGAGCACTCTTTATTATTGCAGTAGTGAAGTTGTGGGTGCCATCCCCACTGCAGTTTTTCTCTCTAACCAAGAGTTTCTGCATAACCAAAATATGTGTGTTATGGAGTGAATCATGTATGATTGTCATTTATTTGTTTTAGCTTTATGTTATGTTGCAGCAATTTTTGGTTTATGCATAACAGTAAAGATATTGTTGATAAAAGGATTTGAAGTACTGATTCACCCCTCCCCTCTCAGTACATTAGCTTTCCATATTGGGCCTAACAATTGGTATTAGAGCTTGAGTCTTGGAAAAGGGTTTAACAACCTAAAGAGAAAGATCTTATCAATGGAAGGCTATAAACAATCTCGAAGAATTGTGTATCTACAAGAAGAGTTGGTTCATGCTAATCAAGTGATTGCAGACATGCAAAGACAAATGCAAAAACCATTGAAAGTGAGAAGAAGATTGTCTGATGATTTGCAAGACTCTCAAGAGTTAGTGGAACAAATTGAAACATCATCTGAGAATAGTATATCTGAAGATACTGAAAAAATGATTGGACAACTGAAAGAAAATAACAAAGCACTGGCTGATCAGCTAAAAGCAATGAAAAGAGGACATGAACATTTCAGCACACAGATGACTGAAAATCTTGATGCATTAAGGACAACTGAGGATAAAGTAAGAGATCTAGAAAGAGAGAAACAACAACTTGAAGCATTAGTATCTGAAAAGAATGATGAAAACATAAGGTTAACTGGTATTCAACAAAATCTGTTAGACCAATTAGGTTATGCACATCATGAAGCAAATCTGAAAGATGATGAGAATCAAGCATTGAAACTTGAAATATCAAGGTTGACCAATGAACTTGAAACAGAAAAGAAATCCAAGGAAACGTTGAAGAAGAGCTATGAAGCATCAAAGATGTTGGATGAGTAGCTGACTACAAGAAGACCCAACAAAGAAGCAGGACTCAGTTACAAAGGAAAAGACTCTACTAAGAAGGGAATTCATACAACCGAGAGAGGAGAATCATCAAAGTAGGCTGGAAACAAGAAGCACATCAAAAGAAAGAAGCATATTTGCAACTACTGTGGAAATCAAGGTCATACTGCTAACATGTGCCAAATCAGAAAAGGTAAGCAACCGAATGTCACTAAGTCTAATGGTTATTATTACAATTGCAATAAATATGGTCACACATTTAACCAATGTAGGACAAAGTCTGTTAACAATTATCAGAAGGCAAAATTCAAAGGGTTTTGTAAAAACTGCAATAGATATGGACATAGTACTGAGGAGTGTTGGCTTAAGCACAAGAACTATATGTGGTCTGCACACCGAGCAAATACTATAGGTTACCGAACTCACACAGATCCTTACCGACAATATTCTACAGTACCATGGGATTACAATACAAGGATATGGTATGAATGTTGTGGAAGATATGGACATATAAGTGCCAACTGATTTATAAGGTTTGGAATGAACAACTGAAGATCATGGAGAAATCCTGGTATGGCATGTTTTCATTGTCACAAAGTTGGACACTTGGCTAGAGATTGCAGAGATCAACCTAGAGGAGACACTAAGGAAATAAAAGAAAAATTATAGATGATTTGGAAAAAGAAGGAAATTGTGTCAAATGAAGAAAGCACCTTACCTACCGAGTTAGGTGCACCTATTCCAAATTAATCGGTAAAGGTATGAAGGGACTGCATTCTCTCAAAGGTCAAATCTTAATAGTTCCTATTTTGTTATGTACTTAATTCAAAATCTGCATAGCTAAGATGTATTCATAAGTTTGAAATTCTATCAAAGTCTTTTGGAGCACTATACAGGAAGACTGTCAAGTCGGTGAATACAGGATGCCTGTCAAGTCAGTTAATGAAGAAAGTCTAGTTACTCGGTTAAAGCGCAAAAAGGAAAGAAAGTTTAGTGGAACCGAGGGCATTTAATGTTTTTTGACCTAACCTGCACGGAGCTCGATAAGGTATATTGTGTACTTAAAGCATTTACATGGTCATTTTTCACTCACCAAGTTTTCAAGAGAGCAGAGCAAAGCAAATCAAAGGCGATCAAACCTCCTCCAAAGCAAAATTCAAGGTATTTACATCAATCTCAACGCATTGTTAAGCTGGTTTACCGATCATATCAAGTTGTTATTATCTGCTAAGTGTGAAGCATCTGCTGTTTGAAAAACTTCAAACCCTAAGGATCTTTTGTTAATTCTTATCTGAAATTTGCAATGGCACTTAAGATCCAGAATCCTGTTGTTGTTGAGAACATCGAAAAGCCCTCACTGAAATACTCTTTAACTCCCAAAATTGCATCTGAACCAGATGACAAAACCGCATTTTCACTCATCCCGGATAGATTTTTATTAGTTGAGGATGTGAGATTCTTCACTAAATGTCGAGTTGAAGAACTAGGTCACGTTGAAATCAAAGACACATATGATGAATTGTGCACCAATGGTAAAATGGATAGCAAGTATGAGCACATTAAGATCAAGGGATTGACTGAAGCCCTAACCTATCCCCGTGTATTCAAACCCCAGTTGGTCAAGTTTGTTCTAAGCAAAGTTCATAATGACTTCATGTGGCTAGAAGAGCAACCGTTTAAGATCACCAAGGAAATCATTCATTTGATCATCGGTTACCCTATTTATGATCATGCCCGAGCTCAAAAAATGATATCACAGAAAGAATTGATTAGTTTAACAAGAGTAGAATCAAATTGCAGAGGACTGAAATTGAACAATATCACTAATGTAGAACTAAAGTTTGCCATTAGGGTAATAGGTTACTGTTTCTTCCAATCGGCAAGGGAAAATAGTGTACCCTATGCAGCAGTAGACTTAGCATATAAAATTGTGAAGAAAGGCATGAAAATTGATTTATTTGAGGTGTTGCTGAAAAACCTATTTGAGAATTTGAACACCATAAGGAAGCCAAAGAAGAACAATTCAGCCAATACACTAAAGTTTGGATCACTGTTAATATGCATGTTTTTCTATTTTGAAAAATTCTTTCCATCAGTCGGTAAAGTTGTTTGGGAACTACACTGACCAATCACCCATCAGATCAATAACTTCATCAAGAAGCTAGGTAATAATTTTAATGATATTATGGATGATTATTTCAGCAAGTTTCAAGAAAGGATGCATAACAGGTACCGGATTCCACCCAAGCTAGTGGAGAAATACAAAGATGACATATGTTTTGAAGTGGACACTGATTACTGTTATGTGAATGTTGTGGAACCAAGAACTCAATCTTTGTCACCTATGGATTACAAGATTGATTTTGACCTCACACAACAGCAAATAAATGCATTTCTTACATTACCAAGGCATGCTACTGAGCTAAGGTATGGAACATATGAAGAAGTGAAGGAAAAAGTAAAAATGAGCATTGTAGTACCCAAAGCTACAAGGAAGGCAACAAAGATGATAAAGGCATTAACGGAGAAATTTGGAGAAGATTCTTCCTCCACACTTGTCAAAGGCACTATAGCCATTACTGAAGAGGAATCTGAAGCCCAAGAGGTAGCTATAACACTGAGCACCGAATTGCCTAAGGGAAAAGTGCTGAAAAGAAAGAAACAGGATACATCAAAGGCCTCACCGACTCCTCCAGCAAAGCAACCTTACACAAGATCATCAGCAGCATCACCAAGTAAGAAAACAAAGAGTGTTGTCGCACCCAAGGTAACAAAAACTTACAAGAAATCTACTCGGAGAGTCATTTTGGCAAAAGAGTCTAGTGACACCGAATTTAAAGATGCAAGCAAATTTCAGATTGTCAAGAGCAAGAAGGTAAATGTACATAGTGTTGAAATTTTTTGTGCTAATTTGAAGCAATATGGTGGATTTGGATCATTCAAATATGTTAAGTATGAATCCAGAAATGTTGTTGAAAAGAGACAAATAGAAGAAGTTGTCATCTGCATACTTCTGAAATTCTGATTGGTCCCATTGGAAGTATCTAATTCTCTTCCAAAAGAATTGTATGTGCATATTGATAACAGGTGGAAATATGCAATGGACTCGGAAAAATAGATTAGAGAAAGAAGTCTGATACATCTCTTTCCAGACATGTCGGTATATGAAATCAAAGAAAATCTGACAAACTACCACAAAAACTTCCTAGTCAAGCAAAAAGCTTTAAAATTGATGAATGGACTTTATCTGGATGTAGAGAAAGAGACCAAGGAAAAGTGGCAGGAAATATTTCACATCAAGGATGCTGGTGAGCAAGCTGCAGTTGAAATAGTTGATGTCACTGAACAAGATCTTGATGTCACCAAGCAAGACCCTGCTGACACCATACAAGTAGATGAAGATATCATGGATACAGAGGCACCTAAACAGGAAATGATAGAAGGGAACGCTTATGCCCAACTTGTATCCAATGAGTCAGTTTTGGAACAAGTTCAGCCCTATCCTCTGGTCAATCAACCTATCTCAACTAAGGCCCCTCAAAATATGGAACAAGGCACCAAAGGTCACAAGTCTACAGTAGAAGAAGGTACTTCTCAAGAACAGACCTCACAAGCACCTTCTAGCATTGAAAAATGTTGCAACCAAGACACCAAAGGACACTACAGAGGCTAAAGAAACTGACCAAAGTGTTGCCTCTACTGAGCAACCTACCGAGGGTCATCAAACCTCACAAGCCATTGTCTTAGTTCAATCAGTGAAAGGTAAATAAAAGAAGATGAAAAAGCATAGTTTCAAAGTAGATTTGTCAAAACCAATAGTGTTGCCCAATGTTGATATATCCAAATTAAAGGGGCAAGCACTCATTGATTTCAATGAACTATGCAAAGCCAAAGCTGAACAAGAGAAGCAAATGGCTATTCAAAAGAAAAATAAAGTACTTCAGAAGGTGAAAGCACTCTTAACCAACATGCTACCTGAAGCTACAGTGACAACAGATGCAGCCATCCATGTACAACTGGATGAACTCCTAAACAAGATAGAGACATCTAGAGTAGATGCATCCGAATATTTCAGAAAATTAAAGGACAAGGAGCTCATTGCTAAGATGATTGAAGAGGTACAGAAGGCTATAGCTATTGGAAAAGTTAAACTTGTCAAATTTATTGCTGAGTTGACCCCTCAACTCAAGCACATTCTTTATTTATTTCAGAAACTCTGTATATTCTCTTTATTTATTAAAGATATCAAGAATAAAAATGAAGTGATTGAGAAAGAGATCACCGATCTCTCTAATAAGTTGACCACTGAGCCTAATTCCATTCAAAAAATTTATACCAAGCTACAACAATTGGGACTAAGGAATGAAGAACACAAGATAAGGATGGACATAATGACACTTCAGACATTATTCCTTCCTCATCTTTCCTTCGTCCAAGAACAGATCAACAAGGCTACATCCCTATCCACTCAACAAGAGGGAAGCACATTAGATGGACTCATTTCACTGTTAACTGACATTACAGCTCAGAATTCACTCATGGAGAGTGTTAAAGATGCCCTCTCTGTCGCTCTCACCGATGCTTGAACAAAGTACATATCCATTTTTGACAAGTTGCCACCACCGAATGGTAACTAAATTTTGATGTTTGTTAAAAAGGGGGAGTGATATAGCATCAAAGCATCAAAGTATCAAACAAAAGGAGTGTAGTATATAGGGGGAGTATATACCAAGCAAAACAGAGTATTCAAATACAAAGAACAGAGCAGTGAACCAAACAGTTATCACAAAAAATTGATCACCGAGTATACAAAATCAGAGTTTTGTATAGTATAGTGATAAGGGGAGTATATCTGAATATACTATTTCATTGACTAAAGTATATATTGTGTGTTTAGTCAAATTTTGTAAGTATATAGATTATTGAGTTGTGACTTTGAAAGTAGTTTTGTCAAACATCTCAACTAATGTCAAAAGGGGAGATTGTTACTACTTATCAAGTTGTCATTAGTTTTATATCCAAAGTCATTCTATATACTCTACTCAGTTACTGCTACCGAAATATTCAGTCGGTATGCACAGAACAGTTGGTTATAGAAGAAAGTAGTCACAGAGCCCAGTATGCACCGAGCTGTCTACTAAGTATCATTCCATGTCTACTGAGCAGCAAAGATGATACACCGAGTTGATATACACCAAGTGAAACGTGTTACCAGATTCATTGAACCTGGACACACATATGAAAACGTGTTACAAGATCGAGGAACATAGAACCGTTATCACATTGGAAATTGCACTTAAAGATTGTGTATGATTTCAAGGTCATTTATCCAATGAAATATTTTGTATAGTTATTCATTCGATAAATCATGTTTGTAAGATCGAAGCAATGAATCAGATCACCGACATAAGAGATCTATTTATACAACATGGATTAAGGATAAAAGTGTGACAAACAGAGATATACAGAGGTGTATGAAGCAAGACGTGTGATACATGAGAAATCACTAAGTGTTATGACTGTTACAGAGACACAGAGGTCACCGAGAAGGATTTTAGAGAACAGTCAAAGAACAGAGTAAACAAAAGGGTTTACCGAGTTACTTTATGGGTTACCGAGGTATGCTATAAGCAAGGTAATCTTATTTTGAGCACATAGAATCTTCTATAACATTTTAGATGTAAAGTTGCAAATATTTGCAAAGATTTTATTAAAATATTTTGAAGTTGTAAGAGAAACCTTTAACAGGGTAAAAGACTCTAACTAAGTCTATAAATTGTAAAGCCTCTAACCAGGTACAACATTTAGTTTAAGTGTTATAAAATCCTTTAGCAAGGTAGATCTAAAATATCTTAATACTCCTAACAGGGTAAGCTATCAGAAATAAATGAACATGTAGCTCTAACCGAGCACTCTTTATTATTGCAGTAGTGAAGTTGTGGGTGCCATCGCCACCACAATTTATCTCTCTAACCAAGAGTTTCTGCGTAACCAAAATATATGTGTTATGGAGTGAATCATGTATGATTGTTATTTATTTGTTTTAGCTTTATGTTATGTTGCAATAGTTTTTGGTTTATGCATAACAGTAAAGATATTGTTGATAAAAGGATTTGAAGTATTGATTCACCCCTCCCCTCTCAGTACATTAGCTTTCCATATTGGGCCTAACAGTGACATTACACAATCAACATGGAATGACATGGGACAAATTTGTAAAAAGTATTCCAGAACTGCTTCTAAAAAAATAGGCGTTTCAAGCCAGGAGTTTCTTCATCAACATCTAGTACTGGAGTTTCTAGAATGGAACTTAGCCATTTGTTGAAGGACTTTAAGGAGGATATCATAAACAATATGGCTACTCAATTGGATACACTCTCAACTAAGAAGAATCATGAGGAAGATGATGCAGTTCTTGCAGAATTCTGCCCTCATTGTAGACAAAGGAAAAGGGACTGCAGATGTAAAATGGTTGCAAATCTTGAGGTTCCTGACTTCAAGCCAATACAAGGTGATGATGAACAAGTTTTCTATGTTGCTCAAAGAAGGCCAAATTTTCAAAGACAAGGTATGCCTTTGGATCCACTTTCTTTTTATGGTTATGGTCGGAATTCTTATGCACCAAATAATCAATGGCAATCTCCATATGCTCAAAATTTTGGTAGTTATCCAAACTAGTATAGTCCTCAAGGCCAAGGCCAGCATTTTGCTAGTCAAACTCTATAGTGGCAGCAGCCGAAAAGGAAATTGGTCTCCACCTCAAGCACAATGGCAGTAATTTCAAGGAAATTGGCAACCTGCTCCTCAATGGACGGGGAGTCAACCATGGACTAATTAGTCTTTTGGATATCAACAACCTAATCAATAGCCACAACCACTTGCAATAATGTCTCCCCCTACAGCCACTACTATTCCCCCTAAACCTACACAGTGGCCCACTCAACCAATACCGAATCCCAATAGTAAATCTCAACAACAAACTATTCTTTATCTGTAAGTGATATTCGCCTCATATCTGGGACAACTCTTCCTAATCCATCCCCTCCAGTTATAATTGAAATACCCAAAGAACAAGAAATCTCTATTCCTACAGTCACAATACCTCAAAAATAGCAACTACCCCCATTTCCCCAAAGGTTGCAAGAAAAAGAGGTTCTTACAGAACAAGAGCAAAGTTTTGATATTATAGATCAACTGAAACATGTATGTATTAAAATCCCATTGTTACAAGCAATAAAGGATGTTCCTATATACAGTAAGGCACTTAGGGAAGCATGTCTAAAAAATCCTAGCAGAAAGAAGAAAGATCCGCAAACAGTGCATGTAATGGGTAAACTAACAAATATCATGCTAGGAAAAGTTTCAATTCCTAAGTATGTGGATCCTGGTAGTCCTGTTGTGAATATAGTCATTAATGGCACTCAGCTAAAGAATGTTTTGGTTGATTTAAGGGCAGCCATTAATATTATGACAAGGGAAATAATGCAATAGCTTGAAATCACTAGTCTCAGACCTACACCTACAGTCCTACAGCTTGCTGACAGTTCTACAATTCGACCTGATGGTATGATTGAAGATGTGGTTGTTGCTTTGGATTCTTGGGAATACCCTGCAGACTTTATGATCCTGTCTCCAAAGGCCACATTGGGAGGATATCCGGTGATTTTGGGAAGGCCTTGGCTTGCTACGGCTAATGCATATATTGGATGTAGTTCAAGGGATATGACTATTTCAGATGGGAACTCTACCAAAACATTAGCTTTGTATTCTCCTGCTCGGCCCAAATTTGATCAACAACAGGTTGTTTGGCCTAATATGGGAGAAGAATTTGAAGAAGGAGTTGACTCTATCAATCACCTTATGATGATTAATAGAGGACCATTCATGCAATTTCATGATGAAGGCTCAATTCTTTATAAAATCTTGACAAATGAGTTAAGACAAGCAGCAATTGCAGGAATTAATACCAAATACTGCAGACTCAGACTTTCCTGCAGCCACTGACATATTGCATACTCTATTGCTGCAGGAAGTCTATACTTCTCATTTTTTTGATATAGTCCAGGTTGATCTTATTGTCAAAATAGAAGTTCATTCAAATAAATATTTGAATATCAACAATAATTTTGTGGAATCTCAAAGAGTGGCACTTGTGGATTTGCTCAAATGTCATAAATATGATTTTGCATGGGATTACAAGGATATGCATGGAATTGATACAATAGTTTGTACCCACCGTATCTACATAAAAGAATATTGTACACCACTTAGATAGCCACAAAGAAGAATCAATCATGCATTAAGAGAAATAGTTAAGGAGGAATTGCAGATATTATTGAATGATGGATTTATCTATCCTATTTCTGATAGTCAATGGGTATCACCTTTGGTAATAGTTCCTAAGAAAGGAGGAAAATGGAGGGTATGTGTTGATTACAGAGCCTTGAACTTAGCAACCAGAAAAGATCATTTTCCATTGCCATTTTTGGATAAGGTATTAGACTCTTTGGCCGGCAAGAGATACTTCTCATTTCTTGATGGATTCAGTGGCTACAACCATATTCAAATTGCCCTAGAGGATCAAGAAAAGACTACATTTACTTGTCCTTGGGGAACACATGCATATTTTGTTCTTCCTTTTGGATTATCTAATGCTCCAGCTACTTTGCAAAGAGCAGTGATAAGTATATTTTCAGATATTTCCCAAGACAACATGGAAATTTATATGGATGATTTTACAACTTATGGTTCAGAATTTGAGGAAGCATTAGAGAACCTGAAGAAAGTTTTGCAACGATGTGAAGAATATAGTTTGTCATTGAATAGTGAAAAGTGCTTCATGATGATGTAGGAAGGTATAGTCCTTGGTCATCATATCTCTATAAAAGGAATAAAGGTTGACCCAGCAAAATTGAAGTTATTCAAAATATCAATGCACCGGTAAAGCAGAAAAATGTCAGAAGTTTTCTTGGTCGTGCTGGATAATATAGAAGGTTTATCAAAGATTTCAACAAAATTACAAGTCCCTTATATTCTCTTCTAACCAAGGATATGGAATTTAAATGGACTTCTTCATGCAATGAAGCTTTCTTAAAGCTCAAGCAAGCTTTGACCCAAGCACCAGTTCTTAAAGGTTTGAACTGGTCCTTGTCATTTCAAATTCATACAAATGCATCTGATTATGTAATAGGAGCAGTCTTAGGATAGAAGGTTGATAACTTGGAGAGTGCAATATATTATATCAGCAAGAACTTGCAAGGGCCTGAGTTAAATTACACAATCACTAAAAAAGAAATGTTAGCAGTTATATATGCACTCAACAAATTCAAGCACTATATAACAAGATATCCCATATTTGTGCACACTGATCATACTGCAATCAGATATCTCATGAATAAGCCTTCAATTACTGGTAGATTAGCTTGTTGGTTACTGTTGATGGAGGAATTTGGTATCATAGTTATTGATAAACCAGGAAAGTCCAATGTAGTTGCAGATTATCTTTCAAGGCTTCAGTTGCAGGAAGATCCTACAGCCATAGATAATGCTTTTCCAAATGAACATTTGTTGCTTATAAAAGCCCACACTCCCTGGTATGCTGATATTGCCAATTATTTAGCTGCTGCTAAAATGCCAGATCATTTCTCTCCTAAAGCAAGAAGGTTTCTAGTTGAGAAAAGCTTTAACTTCTCATGGATTGTTGATTGTTTGTTTTATACTCGACCTGACCAAGTCATGAGAAGATGTGTAAGAGAAGATGAAACATATGATATCCTGCATACATTTCATGATGAGCCATGTGGAGGACATTTTGTTGCTAAGAGAACAACACTCAAAATACTAAACATAAGATATTATTGGCCAACATTATAAAAAGATGCAGCACAGTATATAAGGAAATGTCACAAATGCCATTATAATGGAAAATCTTACATTCTGGTATGTATTGATTATGTAGCCAAATGGGTGGAAGCTCGAGCCATGACACATGTAAGAGATAACAAGGTGGTTGAGTTCCTTTATGAGGAGATATTTACAAGATATGGAGTACCAAGGGGAATTATATCATACCAAGGATCACAATTTACTTCTACATTGATTGCAGCCTTGGTCAATGAATATAATATAAGGCACAGAAAATCTACCCCATATCATCCACAAGCCAATGGAAAAGTAGAGGTCACAAATAGGGAGTTAGAGGCTATTCTTACCAAGACAATGGTTGTTCATAAAAAAGACTAGTCTCACAAAATTTCAGAAGCAATTTGGGCATATAGAACAACTTGGAAGACATCAAATGGTTTTACACCTTTTGAGATGGTGTATGGAAAAGCAGCAATGATGCCCATTGAGTTTGAACATAAAACTCTAAGAACAGCTTTGCAATTAAATATGACACTTTCTGAAGCACAAAGAGACCGTATTCAACAATTGAATGCTTTGGATGAGTGGAGAAAAATGGTTGTCCAACAGACAGAACTGATTCAAAATCAGAGAGCCAAGTGGCATGATAAATACATCAAGGAGAAAAGGTTCAAAGCAGGTGACTGGGCACTATTATATGACTCAAGATATAAAGATACTATGGGAAATTTGCAAACCAGATGGTTAGGGCCATATGAGATAGAGGAAGTTTTCAACAATGGAGCTATTCATTTGACCACAACTAACCTAGTTTGGTTTAAGCTTTTAGTAAATGGTCACTGATTGCGTCTTTATCATAAGCATGCCACCAAAGAGTAGTTCCTATAGCAATTCACCAAGAAAGATCAAATACAGGCTCCTGCAGCAACTGGGCAAGTTCCTACTGCAATAGAAGAAAGTATTTGGAGTAAGGTTCCTGCAGCCTCTGCAGAGAACATACCTGCCACTTCATAATTCTTAAAGCATCATTTCATAACGATATTTTCATGTCTTATGGAAATATTATTCTCCATAAATAAATTTTCCATCCACGTCATCCCATATCATATCTTTATCTATCATTTCATTCATGTCAAATCATTTCATTTCACCATTATTTTCACACGACTGCAGGTATGTACATATTTTGTTTTATTTTAATTAGGCATTTATGATTTCATTATGATTATTGCCTTTGCTAAATCTACATACACTTCCCTAAATCCTTTCAGCATTTGTGGACATGTGCCAAAATAAGTTGGGGGTGTTTTATGGTCCGATTTCCAAAATTAGTAATTATTCATCCTTTTCGGTACCTTGATTTAATTGCTTGCCATCATTCTTTTAATGAGATATTCTTTGGCATAAGAAAGTAATGAATTATGCCACCAAAACTGGAAGTAGGTAAGTTTCAATCCAATATTTTCAGTCTGTGGAGTATTTCAATTGTTCGTTCTCAGCTGCATAAATTGTTACATTAATAGAGTAAGACATGGGTGGAGATCCTATCTGCCATGAACCAATAATCCATGATGCATTGCTACAGGATGCTCTTCGTGAGCATTATTTTTGACTGCATGGTTGGATTGTCTACTTTCTAAAAATAATAGATTATAATGAATGAATTGCCTCTGAGTTTATGCATTCATTCAACCAAGGGGAGGCTACTGTTAAATGATTAAGGGTCATTGCTACAGAGCAGCAAATAGCTAAGGTTATGGGGTTGTTGCAGGAGGGAGAATTATTTCCTGAATCAAAGGATGCTAGAAGCGCCAGAGAAGAATTTACACACCCCACAGATGGACCTCTAATAGTGGACAAGCAAGGAACCAGAAGGGTATCCCTTCCAGCAGAACGGCCCTAGGTGGCCTTGTATATAATGAAGTATATTACCTACGATGGGAGGTATTCAAATTTACATTCAACCTACCTCTTGAATTGCTTAGTCATTTATGGCATGGCCAGAGGGTAAATGCTCCAAAAAATTCATACCACCTCATTTCCACAAGTGCCAAAGAAACATGGAAGAATGGAAATCATTTTGTCAGCCATCATGGTCTAGTAAAATTGTTGGTAGAACATTCTCTTAGGGATGTTTTACAGATGGAATGGGATGTATTTGAAGACATGCTGTAGTTTAGGGCTGAAGATGCTCCTGTTGCAGATGAGTTAGCAATTGAAAATGAGGATATGGGAGAACCCTCTTCTCCTATAATTTTTGTAGGGAATGAATCTATTATCGCCGAAGGAGCTTTGACTATTATGGAGAAAGAGATGGTTGAAACAAACATTGAGCATCCCTCCACTTCTTTTCAAAGAGAAGCGACATCTTCTAAAAGAAAAGGAAAGAATTAGAAGTAATTAATGAAAATGATGAACCTATGGTTCAGCCGCAGGCAACTCAAGTTTCCCCTATAGCAAAGCCACAGGTACAAACCATTCATGCAGCCACTCCAAAGTTTTATGCAAGAAGGACTCGGAGTAGTACCCAAAAAGTTCGTCCAATAGGTCATGCAACGGAGGTTTTTTCAGTGGAAGCATCAGAAGAAGAGAGCCTAGCAGAGGTTGAAATTCAGAAGGAGGATGATGTTGACAGACTTTCAAGTCTGGCATATGTGGTGGAACAACTTGAGGAATCAGTTGAATAAATCCCACATCCTAAGGTAACATCTATTAGACCTCCATCATCTCTCACTAGTTTATCTATTGCATTAACATTCTATAGGCAATGGGAGATAGAGAGTGCTAGATTACAGGGGATTGTTGACAAACAATAAAGGGAAATAGAAGAAAGAGATAATAAAATTGAAGAATTAGAAGCCAAAGTTGATGCAATCACTAGTATGGTCCCTGAGTTAATGCAATGTAGGGCATCGCTAAGAGTTTATGCTCTGCATTTGAAGGAGTGGTATTTAAATTTTAAATTAAACCGCATTATCAGGGACCTTAGCCCTTCTTTAGAAACCCCTAAGGAATTTTATGATGCCTATCAGACTTCCCCAGCAGCTGTGAGAAATTTATTGTGTGAACTTTACTTGCATAACTATGTTGTAACTTCTGACAGTGAGTGGAATCCCTTGCTATATATTGGTGATATCCACATAAAAGCCTTAATGTCATGGATTCAGAATGAGATCAACATGGGAACACAAGTCAAAATGCATAAGAATATTGAATTCGATTGTCCATTACCACTGAGGAAGGAATCAAAAGACCCAAGGGTCCTTTATTATGATTGGCAAAAGCTATTGGCAAGGCCAGATGTAAGGGGCCAAGTATTTCCAATAAGGGAAGAAATATTACAAGCATATGAACACTTAATTCAGAATGAAAGTGCAGCTGCAATTAACTACCTAACTCAGCATTGGAACAATTTGCCAAAGGAATTGAAATAGGGAGAACCTCATTGACTGCCAAATTTTAAAGCAGCTATACAAAGAGCCCCTAAATATATCCAACTGGGCGGGATGAAAAACCATAACTAGTTACCTTTGATATTTCAGACCCCTATCCTTATGTGGCCATTGTTGGGATGTAAGATTATAGATAAGTCCTATGAAACAGTTATAGAAGAGGCCAGATGGTCCAGGCTAGAAAAGATGAAGAGGTTTTATTGGAGTTTAGCTTTAGGAGGAACAGGTCAAGGAACTGTTGGTGACTTTAGGGTTAGTGCCATAATCAAGAATTTTCCTCTTGCTGGAGGATCAACGAGACCTTAAGTTGGGGGGCATGATGAGTTGACACATTAGCATATTTTAATCCCCAAAACTCTTAAGTTTTTCTCATATTTTGATTTATATAATGGGATAGTGATGATGTATTAAAAGTTGACTATGTGCATTTCAGATGTTAACCTGAGCCTATTAAATCATGTTTTGTCATTGTCAATTGTTCCTATAGCCATGTTATTCATTCATGTTGCCATGCGGATTGTCTTAGGTAATATCATGTGTGAAATTAATAGATGTTTTGATTAATTAAAATAGATGTGTATGTTCTTGTATGTTCTTTCTTTTGAATTGCAGGATTAAAATGATGTTGTTGTGAAAGATCTCTTGTCACGTCAATTGCAGAAAGAGATATTCAAGGAGATGACTGAAAGATCGAATCAGCGGAAATGTTGATGAGTGTAAGGAACTACAGAGGAAAAGTAGGTGCGCAATACTTACTAATGTCTTACTCAAGTGGGCATTAGTTTTGTAAATACCACCATGATATGTTATGATTGTGGTTCATTTTAGATCCACATTATCAGTGACTTAACTCTGGTTGTTTCCTTTCTTCAATATTTATCTGCCTCTTCTCATCAGTGTGATCTGTGTTGAAGGAAGTAGTTGTTTTGTTTTAAATAAGGGTCTTTATCTCTTTTCGTAGGTTAGAAAGAAAAGAGAAGAAACAGAGCAGAGGATTTTAGAAATAAAGTTACAAGTGTTTTGAGTTTATTTTGATTATGAATCATGTAATGACTTTTGAGGAACAATGAATAAAGATATGTTATTCTGAGCACTTAGAATTGTTTTGGAAGCCTGGAAGCACTCATCCAAGGGGGCCCACTTGGTGAGTGTTCCTGTGCCTTTGTTAAAATTATTTTTCTTCCTTAGCTGCAGTAGACGTTCTTGCATTGACTGTTCCTGTAGCCATTGGAAACAGATACATTGACTACTCCTGCAGCCAAATCAAATAGAGCAATTCTTGTTTGGCAGCATTGGACTTAGCCAGTATTTCTTGAATGAATTTATGTTAATGTGCAGTTTTTCATGTAGCCTTTCAATAGTTTTAATTCTTGCTTACCTTTCCCACATAGATGTTAGTTGATGCAATAATGTAGGGTAGCTATCACAGGAACTTAGTGCATATATAGTGCATACCCATTTCAAGTATTACGTCCCTAGGTTGACAATCAAATGAACACTAGCTATGGAGATAGTAACTTCTCAAAGTGAATGTCCAAACTTTGAGTTGAGACTTCAACTAGAGTTATTATTCTTATTGTTGAGTTGAACATATACAAGTCCAAATGATGCCTCACAAATATGATTTTCCAAAGGAACTTTTATCCCTTATTCATTTGCACCACAACTGTATGCGGGACAAGCGGTTCAATGAAACTCAAATTATGAAAATATTCAAAGACTTGCCCACACACCCATGGGACTCTTGGTGCATGTTATGGAGCCATGAGGAATAGCTCAACTTCCCAAGGAGTGTTCCATGGTTCTCTATCTCACAAGGCCCCTCAAGCCAATGCCTTTGCTCTCATATCACTGAGCAAATTGACTTAGGGATGAAAAATGCAAGAACGAGGGATGCTTTTGATCAAATTTAGTATGAATGCATCCTATTTATGCATGATTCTAGAAAATGAACTAAATTAGATGATAAGATGACAAGGTTAGTAAAAATATTGTCCTAACATGATATACTAGCTATATGATTTAATTGAAGATGATAGAAATACTCTAAAATGATTATTAGATTTATTTCTATTACAAAGAGAGGCTAAATGCTTGTTAAAATTAAGTATAAGTGTGATGCTAAAAACTTGGATTCTTAAAATGGAGGGATGAGGAGCTCTATTTATAGAAGAAACAGGGCAATGGATGGTTAGGATTGAATGATCTGATCAAGGGTTGAGATTGAAAGCTATCAATCCATGTTTACAATTCTCACTAATGAAATGGTGACAATTGTCAACATAAGACTACTTGAGAGGAGAAGTAAGAAGCATTAAATGCTTGAGAAGACCCCATGGTTACCCTAGGAGGTAAGAGTTAAGGTTAGTTTAAGGTTATCCATTGGACAAAGCTTTTACCCAAAGGATAAAGTCTTGTGCAAAGGTTAAAGGAATAACCATGGTCAAAACAATGAATGCTTGATGAGACCCTTGGGTTAGATGAAGGTTGAGCTAGGCAAAAAGTCTCTAACCATGCCAAAAGGGTGAGTTAACCATTAATGGTTTGGAAGACTTTGGAGACAAATTTGTAAGAGTCCTTCCAAATTTGGGGGAACTCAACAAGTTATCTTGTTGAAGACATAAAGGCTTTATTGCTTTTGGAAGACTTTCCTCCAAATTTGAGAAGTGACATCCTCAAATTTAGGGAAAAGGAATAATTGAAGGGTTTAGGCTAATTGATTAGGATTCGATGGGTTCTAGAAGAATTTAGAAAGGGGGTTTAGGAGGCAAGTGGGAGATGTAGGATTTTCCAAGTGGGTGGGGAAAATAGAATTTAATTAAAATAAAATTAATTTATTTCAAGTGTGGTTGCAACGTGCATTTGTAGGATTTTGCAAGTGGGGGGATTTAATTAAATGTAAATTTAATTAAATGGGCTAGAAGGGGGATTTAATTAAATGTGAATTTAATTGAATGGCTTAGATAGAAGAAGGGTATATTAATTAAATTTTAATTTAAATAATAGGAAGAATTAAGAATAATCAAATGAATAAAATTCGCTTAATTCATTGTGCAACTTTTAGGTTTCTATAACTACCATTGCCATTATATCCACTTTTAGCTAAGATGTGAAAACAAGGACCATAAAGAGAAGTCATTTCCATAAGGGAAGGTGAGGCCTCATATGTCTCAATGTCATAAGTCGATGAAGTAGAAGAAGTGTTTGATTTTGAAGCAGCCAAAAAATTATTACTAAGTTATTTAGACAAAGTGAGTTGCTTTTCAGGTTCAACCATATCATCCTCCCTTTTAGCCTTAGGATCTATTGGGGGGATTTTATATTCTCCTATAAAAGGTTTAAAATCTAGGGACCTCCAATCATCATCTAAGAGTACCTCTTCAGGTGAAGAAGTATCTTCAACAGAAAATGGTGGCTCATCTTTGATGATAGAAGAAGTAGGAGTACTTGCAGAAGATTTGGAATCATATGAAGTTTGCAAACAAGCTTGTAAATTGGTATTAACGTGCAAAGTATACATATTGTTATAAATAAATTTAAATTAACGATGAAGGGTAGAAGGGACAACTTGCATACTATGAATCCAAGGTCATCCTAACAAAAGATTGTAGGTAAGGCTATCGAGCATGACTTGAACAGGTGTAGGTAAAATTGCGGGTCCTACCTTAATAGGTAAGGTTATAGTACCTAAAGAAGCTCTAGTATCATTTTCAAAACCACAAATAGAAAGAGATTAATGTTTAATAATAGAAGTATCCACATTAATCTTATGTAATAAATCAATGCTACAAACATTAGGGCAGATCCATTGTCCACAAGGGTTCATCTTATAGAATTGCCATTAATAATTAATGTATACTTTTAAATTGGGAACTCAAATATTGTAAAACCAAATAAAGATCCAACCACATAAAACCCTAGTTCTACAATGAAATCCATCATACACCAATGAAGAACCTAAAAAACATGCAAAACATAAAATATGAAAGATTATACCATTCACATGCTCCTTAGGGTTTGATCTCCATTGTTTCCTATCTTCATTAATCGTGTTTTATATATCTGCTCTTAGATTTTATATGTGCACAATATCTCAACAAAGAATGGATTGTGGTTGTGTAGATGCTTGAGTGATTGCTATGAAATATTGCATGAACATTGATTGATTAATTGATTAAGATTATGATCATATTAGGGATTGATAAGGATGAAAGGATCCTCTTATATAGAGAGTACCCTAGAAATGGAAGGATAGGATTAAGAGGTGGAAGGATAAATGGTCGGCTAGGATTGGAGCATAGGTATAGAAAATAGGAAAATATTAGAGAGGCGGTTAAAGGTTAATTAAGAGATGAATGACAAGTGTCATGGAGAGAAAAAACTAATGAATTATTAAATAAATAAAGATCTATTTAATTAATAGAAGAAGTGGGACCAATTAAATAAATAAAATATTCATTTAATTTAGGGAAAGGATAATTTAAATAAATAAAAATACTTATTTAAATGGGAAAAGGCTAGAAGAGGATAAGTGAATTAATTAAATAAATAAAAATCTATTTAATTAATAGAAGGCTTGGGATAAAATAATTAGATAAATAAAATATTTATTTAATTAGGCTAGGACAATTTTAGGTGTCTACAATGACAACAATCATAAAATGATCATATTGATTTTGAATTTCCTTAGAAGGTAACTAATCCTGTGAGAATACAATTTGAGCTCTAGGTATTTTCATAGAGTCAATCAAAGAAGCCATATTATTATGTGTCACTATAGGTGGGACATCTAAGTTCTTCAAAGCATACTATAACATTCCATGATGTGTGGATGAAGTTTGAATCAAATCCAAAAGGTAATATTGGTTGGAGTAGCTTTTAGTTGTTCAATAAGATCATACTCTTTACCAAGATGTTGTGATAAATGAGGTGTTGGTGGAAGTATTGTAAGGAATTTAAGTAGTGGAACAAATTCCTACACTAACCTTGAAAGGAGGGTAGTGCAAAATCTTTTATAGATCATCACAACAATTACAAAAAACAAAAATAGACATAATAACATTCAAACCACAACACAGTGATTTACGTGGGGAAAACCCATTCGAGAGAAAAACCCCACACTCCAAAAGTCACCCAATATATTATTCAGCAATCAAAAACAAATTACAATATACTTGTAGAGCAACCTCTTTGTAGGAGTACCACTAATCAGATATTTAGAGGTAACTCAATAGTCATAAGACTCTTACACACAACCTTTATCACACGCACCTCATATATAGGAGATACAATACAAGAAACTGTCAAACGGTATTACAAAACCATGGGCCGAAACCACCCAATAAATTATAACCGACCTTATCTCCAATCTAGATGCTCTATGTCATGTTAAAAAACACATCAACATGTGTCCCTCCCTTTTACATTTCATTTATGTGTCTGATACAAATTATATTTCCTATTTCAGGAGTACAAACTTTTGGAGGCCATAACTTGCAAACTGTGTGTCTAATTGACAAACCGTTTGAAGCGCACGAAACCTCGCGAAGTGCTCTATCACCTCATAAACAACTATGACATTTGAACCCACTTTTCAGAGTGTTTTGGAGGGTTTCAATTTCCCAAAATTAAGTTTAAACCTTACATCACACCCCTCTAGAATGAAAACTTTAATATCGTCAAAACTAGTTGTGATCTTGTGATGAAACTTTACTAGCATGCTTATTTAACCAACCAGAAGCTTCTGGGACAATTTTGCAGTATTTAGTGCTTAAATGAAAACTTACTATAAATAGTAACCTCATGTAAATGCAAGGTTGAGACACCATTTCCCCAACAAGTATTGATTGAGAAGAAGGAATAACTGGAGGAGGATTAGGTTGCCTATTGTTTCTTGTATTATAGGTATGGACAACTGAATTATAACTCTTTTGGGTGATATGTTTAGCATACTCATAATGACTCTTGTTGGGATAACTTATGTGTAAAGTAATAATTAGTTTGTTAGGAGTTCAAAAGGTATCATTACTATAACCACCTTGAACCATAAGAGAGGCTTGTTGAGATGTTGAGAAGTTTGATGAGAACTAGCACCTTGAACTATAAAAAGAGGCTTATTAGGTGTTTCGAAATTAGCTTCATATGCATTCACATTTATCATGTTAATCAATCTTTTAGACATATGTGGTTAGTTTGTTTGAAGGAGTTTTAGTAGAAATGAAATCATCAAAAATATCATTTAGCATAGCATAGTCATCACTACTAGATGGTTGATTATTGGATTGAAAGGAAGGTAAATCATCATAAACAGGATTATCATATATTACCATATGAATAGTATAGAGGGGGAAAAGTGAACCATGTCAATAGGTGGGTGAACACCAATTAGGGACTCACTAATCAGCCTCTCCACTTGGGATATGGTACAAAGTATAAGACTATCAAGCACCCCTTAGATGACACCTAGGCAAAAATAGAAAGTTGCAAGGAAGAAAGATGACTTGGAGTCTAAAGTGGAAGAAGTGAAAAGTAGTAGCTCAAATAAGGAAGTGTAGAAGGAACAATTCAATATTCAGACAAGGTCCAAGTGGACTGAGGTAGAATAAGAGGAAGAAGCAAAAGTAGAACATGACATAGTGCCTCTGAGAAGAAGAAAAAGATCATTGGTCACTCCAGAAGTGACTCCTATCAAGAAGAGAAAAGAGGTTAAGAAGAAAGTGTCTATATCAGTCTTTGGATCTTGATAGCCTTGTGAAAGCAATATGTGAGCATGAATCATTGGAGTTATTTGATAAAATGTATTTAGATGCACCTCTAGAAAACAAGGAGAAGATTGAGAAGGCAATAATCAAGTATATGATTACCTTTAATAAACTCATAGATGATATTGAAGAGAAAATATTGAAAGATATTTTGGGAGTATTAACAAAGAAAAGGAAGTTTGTTATAATGAAGGAGTCAAATTTGAGGACTCGCGCACTAGATATGGTAACCAGTCCACTATCAAAGGAAGAAAGGACGAGACTTAAATAATTTCTAAATGTAAGAATTAAAACAAAGGAAAGGGCAAACTTGATCATGGGAGGATATTCGAAATATATCAAGAGGATATCAAAGAAGATAGAAGATGAAGCCATGGAGGCAGTAGAAAAACTAAAGGTTACTTTATCTTCTCGTCTAGAGAAGAAAAACATTGCAATTGTCCAGGAAAAACTAGCAATATGGTCATTCCAAAAGATAAAAGGGAAGAGTATAAAGTAGAAAGTGTTTTGGGTGATCAAACAGATGCAGGACATGATGTAAACAATGTGGCAATGGAGATTCCAGGTGATGATGAAGAGAAGGAAAGGAAAGAGGAAAAGGAGAAGGAGAAGATTGAAGAAGAAAAGATAAAAGAAATAATAGAGAACTCAGAGGAGAAGAAAGAAGAGAAAAAATATAATCTAGAGAAGGACATAATAAAGGAAGCAGAGGAGGATGAGAAGACAAAAGAGAGAGTAGAAGAAGAGATAGAAGGGAAGAAGGAGATCTCTATGGAGGAGAAGGAGAAGGAGAAGGATGCAAACGGTAAAATCAGAAAGTTGTCTATTGGAGAATCTTTTGGATACTCCAGACATTCAACATCAAACTTGTTGTAGTTGCAAATGAAGTTTTAATTGATTATCATTGAAGAAGTACTACAGGTTGATTTCTCAAGGTCAAATTGACCTTAGCAAATTATCACTTCTTCATATCTTGCATTTGAGTGATGTCCTCCATCATACTATGAGGAAGAAATTTATTATATCTTAGGTGGAGAGCACTAGCTTGGTGAATGATATGCTAAAGCTTCTCAATTAGAGACTTCTAGTGGTTGCTTTAGATGGATAATTAACTGATGTGAAGTAGTTGTAGGTGTTGCTTAAGAAGTTAAAGGATCATGCTTCTAACTTGGAAGCAATAATTTTGGTAGATACTGAGAAGAAAATAGTAGAGAAGAGGCTAGGTGATTTGGTGAATATGTGTGTAGATGCACACAACCAATTGCAAGAGAGTATAAGTGTTTTTAAGAAGAGTGTAGATAGTGTTGTAGAAGTATATCAATTTTGTCATGAGTGTCTTGAGTCCACTCAAGAAATACAAATTAGGTAAACAATATTTCTGAGAATCGGATTGTAGAGTTGTCTATGTCAATGAACTTTAAGGAAGATGGAGATGGTAAAGGGAGAGTTCACTTGGAGAACCTATATATAAATATTAATTTGCTAATAAATCAAAAGGAACATATCAAGAAGGATTTCTACCAGTTAAGGGATATTATAGATATGGACCTCACCACTATGGTGAAGATTTTTAAAGACTCTCAAGAGTTAAGAAAGATAGTGAAGGTTATAGGAAGTTGTGAAGAAGTAGAGAATATTATATTGAATATGGGGAGTTAGCGTACCCTTTTGGCCTTTGTAGGAGTTGATTGGAGTACTACCTAGGCTCAACTGAAGTTCATCCATCAGAATATCATAACCCCAACTCAACAAGGAAGTTAATTGTTTTTCCAGTAAGAAATTTTGTATTGTATACGTATGTGGACATGTCCGTAACACAGTTTTGGGTTCCAGTTTTGAGGAAGTGTTTTAGATAAGTAGAGTTGTATATAGCTTGTTGAATTTTTTGTAATAAGACATCCTTTGTCTTTGATGCCAAAGGAGGAGTGATTTTGGAGTTGGAGCAAGTACTTCCATCAATGACAAAGGGGGAGATTGTTTCAAATATGAATTCATGTTGCCATTGATGTCAAAATTGTTGATCTGGATGTGTAACTTGGTTACATTCTTTGGTCTAGATGCGGTATATGTTAGTCCCAACCGGTGCTAAGAGGGGAGGGGTGAATCAACACTTAATCATTTTTTTACAATTTAACTTTTATATTAAATATTGATTCATCTAAGATCCAACAATATACTTAATCACTAAAGTGAAAAATGCAAACATGAAAAGTTGACAGTGACACCAAGGAGTTATCTCGTGGAAACCCAATAGGGATAAAACCACGGTGTGAGTAGGAACTCACAAAATTTGCACTCTTTTGGAGTACGCTTGGTTAAGAGCCATCCCTTTAAGGAGATTACAAAGACACTGTTAGGTGCCACCCAGCTAAGGGATTTTGTTCAAGGCCGGTTAGTGCCTTTACCCTGTTAAAGGTAGCCTGGTTAGAGGACTTGGAACATCAGTTAAGATGTTACTCGATTAAGGGATTTTATAATAGGGACTTGTTAAAGTCCACCCAGTTAAGGGATTTATGTTGTAGTTGTTAGAAAGCAACATATGGATTATCTACTGAATTAGCTACTGATAGCTTTGTCGGTTCTTTGTCATTTGGCTTTGCACTCAATCGGTTCTGTGTCCTTCGGCTCTGCTCTCAGCCATTTCTTTGTCCGTTGGCTCAACACTCGGTCGGTTCTCTGTCCTTCAGCTCTGCACTCAGTTGGTCTACCTCACACACACACTCAATTGTGCTAACACCTCTTAGCTCTTACTCTCACTCTTATCTTCACCTTGGATCACCTTCAACAAGATTTCCTTGTTTCAAATTTCATGATCAGAACTTTCTGAAAGAGCTCAAGAAGTCTTTATACATTTTCTGTCGACACCTTCAGGCATATCCTCAATCAAATCGATCAAGGATTTCAGAAGATTTCAATTTCAAAATCTCCCACTCTTTCTCTACATGCCTTACAACAATTTTGCCAAGTGTTCAACCAATTCTACCACCACATCTCCCAAAGATAGAAACTTTTGAGTCATGTTCAGCCAAATAAATGCGAACCAGAAAATTTGTATGTAATCATGCTTGACTTCGTGATAACTGAAAGTTAACCTTACCAAAAAATGTTTTGGCATAGACATAAGATTACCAACTCATCTTTTGCCATCACAACTGAATAATCGATCACTGCTATGAGATTTATGGTGATCACTTGTCTTCCTTCTGTCATACCAGTGTATCGGTATGTAACTGCACTTCTTATATTACCGGTTCATCCTTTGATATCTAGTTTGTTGTGCTAGCACCAAGTCTCTTCCCCTATTTACCAGTGAGTTATCGATTAGATAGAGCAAAACAAGTTTTCTTGTGTGAGTCTCCTTTTGTGACTTCACCATCACCAAAGTGACTGATCTTCCTGAATGATAGATCGATTGACTTAATTTATCTTTCCTTGAGCTGAAGTAATCTTTGATCATTCAATACCAATGTTGTTTCCATTCACTATTGCTTACTGAAAAGCAACACCACTCTACCTATACCACTTCACCAGTTAGTGTCTTCACCGATAAATGTTGGACATCAATGACAAACCATAGCACATATACTGGTTTTCTAGATTGACCGGTTTTGTCAATGCCAACAATCTAACAGTATAATATAGTGCATTTATAGTGAGATAGTGATGTCATCATGCAGATGTGTGGAATCTATATTTGGATGCTTCAGAATGATTATAAAGGCATATCATTACGTTTTCAAATCTTTGGTATTGATTTTAGGGATCCACAATTGGTGTTCATTCATGTGTGATTGTTTTGGTGTTAGCATACAAGAATATGTTGCATTGATATGTCTACTAGTATTTTGGTGATGCAGTTTGATTCTCCAATGTTGTGGATGTTTTGTGATGCCATCTTGGGCATCCACTTGCATCTTTGGTGGTCCACATCATAATTGGTGTTAGTTGTATTGGTGTACCTTAACTGTTTTATCATTTTCACCTGGCCTATAATGTTTTGATTTGTGTAGTTCCATATGGATCTATGGGAAATGATTTAGGATCGATAGGGAGGTGTGTTGACCTGGTGCGATACCTCACACATCTCATTTTGTCTTCCATATTGCTTTAGATTTTATTTTGTTAGAATATTGTCATTGATGTTATTGATGTCATTGATGTTTTTGTGATCTAGCAACATGAGTCTAATATATTTCAGTTTTGGCCCCACATGCTCTGGTATCAACATATATTCTTTTTGGGTTTGCATTGATTCACACTACCAGATATTCTCATATGATTTTGGGAACTTGTTTTCTATTTGACCTAATGTCTATATCCAACATTTTATGTGTTAATGTTTTGTTGCGGCACAATTATGGGTATGGTAATAGGATACCCTGCTTATCGGCACTACTTAGCATGAAGGTTTTGATCTGTTCTTCTTTGGAATAATCGGTTTTATGTTAGCTTTAGTGTTTTCATCTGCTCCATGGATCATGGAGGAGTTATTTTCTATTTTGGTTGACTTCTTCGGTATGGTTAGAACATTTGAACAGTAGTGTGTAAAGGGTTTTGGTTTAACCTTTACTCCAATTGATCCAACTTGAAGAAGAATCATTTTGGTATAAATACAGTTACTTTTTGATGGTTATGATCATGATATTTGGATCATACTATGTGATCTATAGTGAATGTGAAAGTTATTATCCGTCTCAGTAGAACTATAACTCATGCATATGTTAGATGCAATATTAACAGTTCAAATTTTGTAATATTAGCTATCAGCCACCCTCTGACAGTGAGTCATTATATTGTGGGCAGTGAACCCCTCCGATAGTGAGCCACCCTATATTTTGTAACTGGTTACATAATATTGAGATCTATTCCTCTCTGGGGGTTTTCTCGTCTTGTGTTTTCCACTTATAAATCTTGGTGTTATGTGTTGTATTGTGTGTTAATTATTGTTCATTTCAATTTTGCAACTTAGTTATGTTGTGTGGTTGGTTGATTAAAAGTTTTAATAGATTCAAGGGAATATTGATTAAACCCTCTCCTCTCAGTATTGTGGATGTTTAACGATCGGTATCAGAGCGAGGTCCTTTAGAAGAGTCTAATAACTTGAAGAAGATCCACAAAGTTGAACATATGGTGCCTAGATCTACCATTGATCAGGAAAGATACTTCGATGCAAACAAAGAGCTCATAATTTCTCTTGAAGACCTTGAGAATGTTGAATATGAGAATAGAGATCTAAAATAAAATGTTCAGTTGGCAAACAAATGCATCAGAAAATTAAGAGAGTAGATCAGAAAATTCAGAGAAAGACATAAGGAAGTTAGTGAATAGTTCAAGCAAACAAATAAAACTATTGCAAATCTAAAGACCAAAAGCGAAGAAGATGAAAGAACCAAGGAATACATAAATAACATGGTTAGATGCAATTTAGAGGAATTCAAGAAGCTTGAACAAGAAATCACATCTCTAAATCAAATCTGGAAAAATCAAAGAAATGAGAGGATAAACTTAAGATGAGTTCATAAAAGCTTGATAATATGTTAGATGTGCAAAGGTCTCCAAAAAACAAGAATGGTTTAGGATTTGAATCTGGTGAAAGTTCACAATTCAAGGCAAAAAGGCAAAAAAGGACCACCTCAGGTAGAAGAAGCAAATTTTGGTAAGTCTGCTAAGGATGACAAAGGTAAGTCATTGGTCGAGCAATATATAAGTAAAAGAAACACTTCTTTTAATGGATATTATTTTAATTTCAATAAACTAGGATATAAATCATTTGAATGTAGAAATATAATTAATCAACATGTTAAATCTTTCTCCAGTAGATGTTATACTTGTAACAATTATGGTCATAAAGCTAGTCAATGTAAAAATTATGCTATAATAGATCAAAATGAAAATAGTCATTTTGTAAGTTGTTGTTATACATGAAAAATGATTGGACATAAGGCTAACCAGTGCAAGTCAAGGCAAGGTCAAGGAAATGATAGATGTTATAATTGTAACAAGCATGGACATAGTGCAAGATATTGCAAAAGTAGAGAAGCTAAAAGAAGTATTCCGATAAAAAAATCAACAAGGAAGATGTGAAGGTTGAGATGAAGAAAATTTGAAGGAAGAAAGAAGTCGAGGTTGCACCTAGCTCCAGTGCAAACACCTGTTTTGACAATTAAGATCATGAGGCTTTGGCCTAGGGGGAGCGAATCTAGAAATCCTTTTCCCCTACCAAAGAATGAGAGGTTGTACTTACAACATGTTGGTTCACGCATAACAATGAAGTTTCCGGTGGAAAATGTTGAATTGCAGTAGAATGCAGAAGTCCAGAAGGTCTCTATGGACTCGAACAAAGTGGTTAAGCAGTAAAGCAATATTATATTCTCTCTCTGGATTTATTAGGAGTAAGTGGATGGAAAAATGTTAAAAAGAAGAATTCGTTAAGTTATTTCTCACTCGAAGCAAAAGAAATTTCAAGGAGGGAAAAGGAAATTCAAGGGTTAGGGTTTCTTGGTGAGCTACAAAAGGTATTTTTCTTGCAAATTTGTTACTTTCAACATTTGCATCCATGGCTACTCCTACTGTTGTTGATATTAGCACTCAAAGATGACCAAGCTTCAAGAAATATCCAAACAAATCACATAAAAATGATTTGATGGGTGTGCTTTCAAGCCCTTTGGAGCTCTAGTGACTAAAGACATTAGGGCATACATTCATGTGAAGCTGGAAGAATACGATCATGGAAAACTGCATAAATTATGGACAAACAAGCTGACTGAAAATGATATCAAAATTAAGCTAGAATATCAAACCTTAGTCGACAAGAAGCTGGATATATAAAATATTTTTCCTAATTTTTGCTTTGATGACAAATGGGTTAGAATGAAAATAAGTAGATTTCATGATGAGTTCATATGACTTGAAGAATCATTCCAAATTACCAAGGATGTGATGAAAGTTGTTACCGGATTTAGCGATTCAGGTACACTTACAGCACCAAAGGATGCTAAGAACAAAGAGGTTGAAAAGTTAACCAAGGCAACCTTTGACGAATGTTCTCAATCAGTTAGTACAGTTGTGAATGTTGTTGTTCAGTATGAATCGCTAATGATTGGCAATAAGATCTACTTTACCAACCAAGACAACTTGATTTCAGCCACTACTATTAATATGGCTTATGAGATGGTGGAGAAAAACATTGATTATGATCTGTGTGAGATTGTGAAAGTGCAATTCCTTGAAAATTTGAAGCAATGTAGAGAAAAGAAGCACGCATTTAAGTATGGAACCCTAGCATTGTGCATGTTGTTTTACTTCATGCAGGAAATTCCTCGAATTGGCAAGGTGTTTTGGGCTCAGGATAGTCCCATAGCGCATCAAATTGTTGACCATTTGAGAAGGTTTCAAGATAACATGGCACAAGATGTTGCATTTACATCATTTTTTTTATTTTTCAATATAATGCATAATAGGGAAAGGATCCCTAAATCTATTGTGGAGAAATACAAAAATCATATCATATTTTTTATTATAATAGACAAGTGCATTATGGAAGTTGTAGTTCCTAGAACTAATTGTGTTCCGACATTAGGTTATGGAGTCTCTAAAGATATGTTGGAAGGTTTGGCAAAATTTCTATTAGAGAGTCCAGTTGATGAAACTCAAGAAAGGTTTGGAAGTACTCATGAAAAGTCCATGAAAGTTCATATGAAACAAACCAAGAAAGAAAGAAAGAAAAATGTTCAAAAGGTCATTGATGAATCGCGGAATAAATCTAATGTCTTTGCAAAAGAGATTGAGAAGGTGAAGAGATCTAGCAGGGTCGCTACCTCATCTAGTACCCATGTCAAGGAGAAGGCATCTCCAAAAGAAGTAAAGGAGAAACCAGCTAAGAGGAAGAAGGAGATTCCCACATCCACACCATCTAAGAAAGGAAAGCCGAGAGAAGTCAAAAGAAACATTATTGATGTTATATTTGAAGAAGATGAATCAGAAGCAAAAGTATTTAGAATTCAGGTCTGGAAAGGCAAAGGTAAGCAACTAATCAAGGAATCCCTAGACATAGAAACTGTTTAATTTGATAGCTCTAGAAGGAGAATTAAAAGAAGTAGGAAATATGTATATATACTGAGGCTGATAATGAGGATATAGAGATTGTTGGGATCTAAGAACACTAAGAGGGGGGGTGAATCAGTGTTTTTTTGGTTATAATATATTTAACCATATTAACAAATCCACTTATTAACCGGTATGCATAAAAGAAAGTAACAGCAAGTAATAGCAATGAAACCACAAGAATCAACACCATAACATAGAGATTTATATGTGGAAAACCTCAAAGAGGAAAAACTACGGTGGGATTGGTGACCCACAATATCTATCCAGTGGCCAATTGAATAAATATTACAAGAGGGGCATGCACATGTAGGAAGGCACACTGCCTAGAACACATTGCTCTTCACAAAGGAGCCTCATTGACTACGAATATGAAATACTGAATTACAAACAAAATCTGAACTTTGAAAGTGCATCTGACATGTTGGATGAGTTCTGGTTTATGCAATGTCTGTACCAGTTTATACTGTAACCTCCCTTATCGGTAACTTAGATTGCTCTCCAATCCTCTAGACAAATAACCAAGACCGACTATAGATCTTTACATTTGCATTTTGTCGATCAAGATCTCACTTGCATAACATCACATAACCTATCACATCCCTATCTATCCAAAATGACCTAACTGGATTGACTTATATACCCATTTATATCTATAAACATAAATGCCTTATGCCAACTTACAATCATATTACAAAAGATATGAGACATGTCGGCCTAGACAAAATATAAATATAAAACTATATGACCATTGTCGCTTCCACGTTTGTCGGATCAATATCCTATGTCGGCCTTAGAATACCGGTTCCAAGTTTGTCAGTGAAGTGAATGTCGGTTACCTTGATTGTCAGATCTACCATGAAGTGTGTTGCCATCAATGACAAAACCAAGAACCCGGATGAGTGTCAATTGCCAACAATCTCCCTCTTTGGCATTGATGGCAACACTCATGTGAAAAATAGATCGTTGAAGTGTTGTACCGATTCTTGTCCAAAATCTGATCTCCCAAAGCTGGTCTCAGAAGGCTGCTCCCCCTGAGCTATACATTACTTCTTATGTCCCTTAACATTTTTCACATCCAGCCTTTCTTCTTTTGACAACAATGCCAAAGGATGGGGCAAAAAAAAATTAAAAAATGAATGAAATTCTATACAAATGAAAAATTGTGATTACTAGATCTAGATGTACTTGAAAATATTTGGATAAGCACCCTTCAAAAATGCCAAATAAGTATCCCAACCGATCTTTAAAGTTCCCAAAATTGATACAAACCCGTTCAGAATGTAAGCGTGTAATTCTTCTTTTGTTAGGGTTGCCAATATGGGCATATTCATCTTATCCATACATTCCCACTTATCAAGTAACAAAGTATTAAGTCGGGGACTGACCAAACCTCTTAATTCTTTGGCCCGCTGAATTAACTTGTCCTTTTCCTTCTCCAAGACTAAAATTTATGACTTTAAAAGAAAATTTTGACCATCAACAGAGCTGGTCAATGACTCAATACCATCAAAACTAACTACAAGTTGTTCCAACTTGTCCTTATCCGCCTTAATTTTATTATCTAGGTCTATTGTTAGTTTGGTTGTGTTAGTGCAAGACCGGTATATACGACTACATTGGTGAAGTGCTTCATCAATCCTTGTAATTTATTTTATCATCTTAGCTTCGTCTGATGTGGTCATATTATCACAGATGACCTTCCTAGCTGCATTATATCTTTCCACCAACTATCAGTTTGACACTTGTTGAAGAGTTTTGTACTCTTTTGCAATGTGCTCAATCAAACCTTTCAGCTTACCAGAGGGACTTGCATCCTAATCTATCTTGCATTCTGGTGCAAGTTGCTACAAAATTTGAATTGCCTACTTAATAACCTACTTATCCTCTAATTCTTCCTTCTTCAATTTCTGAGCTGCAACAAACATTAATTCAAAATTGCTCAGCTATTCAATATTCTTTTTCTCAAAATGACCAAAATCTTCTTGACCAGATGAGTGAAGTGCCAACAATGAGGGACCAACAGTCAGTGAGGGTGTCAGTACCCTGACTTCAGTTTGTTCAACCTGTCCTTGTTTAGAAAAGTGGACATGTACACTAACTTAATCTCTGATGATCCCAGATCCTCTAGAGTACAGTGAATATAGGCTCTCACATCTTCCACATAGAGAAATTCATCAGGGACCCTAGAAGAAATGTCGATTGAGTCATCAACCTTTGCAATTTGGGGGCATTACTTGAATTCTAGATGTGGATGATCCTTAATTTCCACCACAACAAGGGTAGCCACATCTACCGGAGCGGGAGCAGATCCAGAAGCCATTTTGATTTCAGAAAAATAGCTTGAAAATAGAGAAAATACCTCTCAACCTATGTCGGTGAAAACCCTTAGAAGATTCGCTCTGAAATTGCTAAAAAATGTTGTTAATCGCCTTTGATTGACTTAAAATCGCTTTGCTTTTCTCTAAGTGTTGTGTGATCAGAATGAAGCAACTTTCCCCTTTTTATTTTGTGAAACCCAAATTTCTTATTGATATTAATGCATATTGGCATATCATACCAAATTCAAAATCCATTATCTCAGTGTTGGTTATCCTTCAGACTAACTTCTCCAAGGTCTAAAACAAGCTTTCAGACCACTACCAAGGGTAATGTAGAATTTGCCATTAATTTGCCTCCCCCTAAGGCTAATGCCTTAGTTACCAGATGTGTTTTCTGCCAGTGCAGGAACATTCTGCTCTCTCGGTTGAGTAGCCAGGGAATTTGCCTTTGTCGATTGATCTTCAGACTTCCTAACCCATTGTTTAGCATGAGCTTGTTGGATTTCATCAACCTTTTTCTTTCCCTTCTCATTGGATGTGTCATTCCTTTCTTGTGTATTCTTGCTTCTGCGATATTTAGAAACGTGTTCTATTTTGTTACATGCATAGCAAGTAACATTGTTCTTCTGAATTGCCTTGTTATATCCTTGATCATTCCTTGACCTACATTGATTAGCCATATGTCCAAACTTTCCACATGCATGACATCTCACATTTATTCTACAATCTTGTGTCCTATGACCATACTTTTTACAATTTGAACACTGACCAGGAACTGCATTATTATTATGATTTGCTATGTTTATGCATTGACTTACTCTATGACCAAACTTATTGCAAACAAAGCATCTACCATTAAATTTGTGTGCATTGGGTTGTCTTACCAGTGATTTATGATTCCGGTTGACCTTTTGACTGGATGTGTCATCTTGATTTATAGTACGAGAGCTTTCTCCATGCTCGAATCCAAGACCTCTAGTGTCTCCAGTGTCTCTTTGGTCCTTCAATAATTCATCAAGTTTTGCAAAACTGGCCTTAAGCTTGTCTTTGTATTCATTTGTAGCATCTAGATTGCTTCTTAGGACGATCACCATTCTTTCCAACTCTTGCTCATTGTTCTGTGAGTGCACCAATTCAGTTCTCAATACATCATTCTCATGCCCCAACCTAATGCATTCCTCAGATTTATCTTTTAGAGATATAGAAAGATTTTCTTCATTCTTGTTCCAGTCTTAAATCTCCTTGGACATCCTCATGGTTATGGCATGCATTTCATTATTCATGACATTATTCTCAGGACTTAGCTTCTGACATAATTCCTTAAGGGCATTATTCTCTTCATCATCTGGACTTTGTAAGAGTTCCTTCCTTTTAGCTTGAATAGATGATAACCTCTCCTGCAGGGTAAGGATGAATTCCTTTGCAGAATTCAACTCATCTTGCAGCTTCAATTTCTTCAACCTTTCAGCATCATAGTCTTCAAGTGCTACTTCAAGTTCCTTCTCTATACTCATATCCATGGATTCCAGATTCAGGATCTTCCTCAAGTTGTTAGACTTATTCCGAGGAACCAAGCTCTGATACCAATTGTTGGGATCCAAGAACACTGAGAGGGGGGGGTGAATCAGTGTTCTGTCTGTTAGAATATTTTTAACCTTATTAAAAAATCCACTTATTAACTAGTATGCATAAAAGAAAGTAACAACAAGTAATAGCAATGCAACCACAAGAATCAATGCCATAACATAAAGATTTATACGTGGAAAACCTCAAAGAGGAAAAACCACGGTGGGATTGGTGACCCACAATATCTATCCAGTGGCCAACTGAATAAATATTACAAGAGGGGCATGCACATGCAGGAAGGCACACTGCCTAGATCACATTCCTCATCACAAAGGAGCCTCACTGACTACAGATATGAAATACTGAATTACAAACAAAATATGAACTCTGAATGTGCATCTAACATGTTGGATGAGTTTTGTTTTATGCACTATCTGTACCAATTTATATTGTAACCTCCCTTACCAATAACTTAGATTGCTCTCCAATCCTTTAGTCAAATAACCAAGACCGACTACAGATCTTTGCATTCGCATTTTGTCGATCAAGATCTCACTTGCATAACATCACATAACCTATTGCATCTATGTCTATCCAAAATGACCTAACTGGACTAACTTATATACCCATTTACATGTATAAACATAAATGCCTTATGTCGGCTTACAATCATATTACAAAAGATATGAGACATGTCAACCCAGACAAACTATAAACATAAAACTATATGACCATTGTCGCTTCCATGTTTGTCAGATCGATCTCCTATGTCAGCCTTAGAGTACCAATTCCAAGTTTGTCAGTGAAGTGAATGTCGGTTACCTTGATTGCCAGATCTACCATGAAGTGTCATGCCTTCAATGACAACACCTAGAACCCGGATGAGTGTCAATTTCCAACAAAGACAATTATAAAATATTTCATTCAATATTGCACTAGATTAAACGTTGTCTTAGAAGATTTCAAAAAGGATATACCACAAGATCTTTGGAAAGCTTTATATAAGATTAGGCAAAAAGAAATTAAAGAGGATCAAGAAATTAAGAAGTATGCTTCGGAAATTATTGGAAATACCTTCTCTAAGGAAAATAGAGCCTCTCCTGAACAAGTATGCAAATCTAAGCTCCAAACCAAGCAGAGCTTAGATGCTCTTATAGAAAATATGCAAGTTGTATAAAATCTAAAGGTAGAAACTATAGAATTGGTCAAGGGCATAGCAAGAAAACTTGTATTGTTGCAAGTTGTTGATGCTCTGGAAAATGTGTCTATTGAAGCTGTCGTTGATAGCATTGCCTCTAAAAATGTTGTCTTTGATGATACTATTTCTGATAATATTGTAATGGATGAAAATCCCCTGCACAATTCAAAAGAGATGGAGGACAAAATGGATGAGAAGAAGGAAGAAGAAAAGACATCATCTGAAAAATATATCATAGTAGATGATACCAAAGAAAAAAAAGAGGTAGGTACCAACTCTAGTACCCTTGATGATTCTTTGAAAATCTTACTTGCTTCACCCCTATCTTTCTAGTCGATTACATCTTCATGGTTAATTATTGATTTCACCAAGATTGATTTGTTCTGAAAGTTTCAGATTGGAGAAGCTATTCAGGCTTCTACTAAGAAGGATGTCTTTGAAGATCTGAAGGAAAAAAACAAAGTGATTGAAGAGGAAATAATAGCACTATAAAGTACCATCTTGGACATTTCAAATGATCCATCTACCTCCAGCTTGGATAAATATAAATCTTTGTTAAATTCTTTGAACTATTCATCCTCTTTGGAAGCCAAATTTGCTTGAGAGAAGAAAGTTGAAAAGGATAAACTCTTGTAGGACTTAAAAGGAAAGTGTGCAAATTGACACAATCATCTATCTCAACTCATAGCTTGAGCTCAAGCATGTCTCAGTAGTGAAAATGCATTATATCTATACAGTTTGCAATGGCATGAGGCCACAAAAAAACATTCAAGAAGAGATTTGACTCAATTGAGTTAAAAATTAAACAAGCTTATCATAATTTTCAGTTGTCTCAAGATCTCACTGGCTGCAGTAGATCAACCATTGAGGAACTGCACAAGAAATACTTTAAACTTCAGCAACAGAGGGATGCCATTATCCTCCCTCTAGGTCAACTAAGAGATATGAGCAGTGATTGTATTTTACTGATAAATCATTTCCTGTCTAAGGCACAATAATTTACTTTCTCTGAGCCCAGCTCAATTGAATAAGTAGAGCACACTCTTGTTTCTCTTCAGGTACAAATAGAACTTCTATCATATGCCATTCAATATTGGGATACTAATGTGATTAGCTAGACCACACATATTCAGAAAATCAAACAGTCCTCTGGTTAGTGCAAGGTTCTTCTCATGGGAAGTTTGTGTATAATACCTTTTTTTGTTTCATTTTTGGTATGTACCCTTTTTCATTGATTTCAAAGGGACAGTAAATAAGGAGTGAATAAATGTGCATGTATGTAGACAATTTTTATAGAAGGACAGTTCTATATATATGGACAAATTTGTAACTTTGTATATGTTAGTTGTCATGTTGCCATCAATGAAAAAGGAGGAGATTGTTTGAATGTTGTCATTGATGTTTTTTTATTTGACAACATGACTCCGACATATTCTAGTTCTAGCCCCACATGCTTCAGTATCCACATATATTCTTTTTGAGTTTGCATTGCTATGTGCTACTAGATATTCCCATATGATTTTGGGAACTTGTTTTGTAATTGACCTAACGTCTATATCCAAGATTTTAGGTGTTATTTTTTGTTACGACATAGTTATGGGTCCAATAATAGGATACCCTGCTTATCAACACTACTTAGTGTGAAGGTTTTGATCTGGTCTTCTCTAAAATCATTGGTTGTATGTTAGCTTTGATTTTTTCATCTGCACCATGGATCATAGAGGAGTTCTTTTTTGTTTTGGTTGACTTCTCTGGCATGGTTAGAACATTTGAGCAGCAGCATTTAAAGGGTTTTGGTCTAACCTTTACTCTAGTTGAGCCAACTTGAAGAAGAGTTAGTTTGGTATAAATACAGTTATTTTGTGATGGTTATGATCATAATCTTTGGATCATACTATGCGATCTATAGTGAATGTGAAAGTGATTTTCTATAGTGAATGTGAAAGTGATTATGAATCTCAATAGAACTGTAACTCATACATATGTTAAATGCAATCTTAGTAGTTCAATTTTTTTAATATTGGTTGTAAGCCACCCTCTAATAGTGAACCATTATATTTTGGGCAATGAGCCCCTCTGGTAGTGAGTCACCCTGTATTTTGTAACTAGTTACATAATATTGAGAGCTAATACTCTATGTGGTTTTTTCCATCTTGGGTTTTCCACATATAAATCTCGGTGTTATGTGTTGTATTGTGTTTTGCTTATTGTTCATTCCAATTCTGCAACTTAGTTATGTTATGTGGATGGTTGATTAAAAATTTTAATAGATTCAAGGGAATATTGATTCACCCCTCCCCTCTCAATATTTTATATGTTCAACATGTTTTTGAGCCAATAGTTTTGCATTTACACGTTACACCTAATTAGGTTGACCTAATTGATGTCATTGAGATTGCAGTTGGTATATAAAGAATGAAATCGTTGTGAAAATAGGTATGAGATTTGTGTATGTTGTGCAAAGTGAATGTGAAGCATTACAATAGTCCAAAAGTGTATTAGATAACTCATGAACATAGTTCCTAATGAACTCCTGCATTGTGAACTATGATTAGCATTTTAGTAAGTGCAGGCATTTATAGTTCAACCATATTGATGTATTTCGATTAGAAGTATTGTATCTTTCATTGAAGAAGTGATCTTTAGTGTTTGTAATTCCTTTTTTGTATCTTTCCCTAAGGTTTTGTGTCTTATATTTGCAAGTCATCTTAGAGGCAATGAGCTCCTTGGCCTTTGGCCTAAACATTGTAATCTGATTATCATATAGTGAGATAGTTCTCATTGTGATTTTTCCTAGTTTGGATTTTCCACGTAAAAATCTTGGTGTTCTTGTGTGGTTGTTTTTTGTGGTTTTAGTTATTTACTTTCATGCATAAGGTATATATAATGAATGATAAGTAGAAGGTTAAATCTGATTAAGTTTCAGTGTATGTTGATTCACCCCACCCCAACCCCCCACCCCCCGCCTCCTTGCATCTGGTAGTGTTCAACATTATTTTCCCAGGAAATCTACTTTATAGAGCACATATGTTCTATTCTTACATTGTGAAATTCTAAATTTAAATTCTACTATTGATTATAATTAGAATTTCATCATATCTTTATGTATCTTCGATATGTCCATATTGGGTTGATAGTTCTGATACTTAATGTTAAGTATAGATGCCAAGCTAATAAGATGAGAGGGGGGGTGAATCATACAAACTTAATCTTCCAGAAAAACAACAGATTCAACCTCAGTAACATATACTTCGGTAATATAACCAAAACTGCTAAACATGCAAACTCAAAAGCATATAAACATCATAACACCAGATTTAACGTGGAAACCTAAATAGGGAAAAACCATTGTGGGATTTCGGACCCACTAAGAAATATACTCTTCTAGAGTATGCTCGATTAAAAGCAAATCCTGTTAAAGATTACAAACACATTGCTAGATGTGATCCGGTTAAGGGATTTCCCTCAGATCTGTTAGGATCTTCACCTTCTTAGAAGTGACCTTGTTAAAGGATTTCAAACACTCAATCAAAATGTCACCTTGCTAGAGGGTTTTACAAATAAGACTGTTAAGTCCACTCGGTTAAGAGATTTTCTGTCACTTTACAAAATAACAGTAATAAAAATCTATCTACAACTTCACATCTAAAATGCTAAAGCAAATTCTTATTTGCTCAATACAATCTAGTCATAGAATTTATCTTGTCCATCTGTTGGGCTCTATACTCTGTTATTCAAACAAGTCTTCAAGCTTCTATGCTCGATAATCACTATGTAGCATCTCTGTGCATACACTTGCCCGCATACATTATTTATCAACAGTTCATTATTTATAAGAAATTTGCCAACCGCTTAATCTCCTTGATCATATTACCCATGATCAATCATAGCCATCAGATCTTCAAACTTGACTAGGTTCAATGTATCCTTCAATCTGAAAATGTTTTACCCCGCCTTGCAACTTGCATACATTTCTTGGAACTTGTGCTAGGGTATTGCGGTTCAATCTGAGTTGTAGATCTTCCTGTCGATTTTCCTTTGCCATAGATTCTTTAACAAACTTCATTCACAGCATACCAATCATTTAATCATAACCAGCTCATTAGCTTCCTTCATTAAATAATGCTTTTATTCATTCAATGCATTCTGTTATTACTCGGTTGCAACTCGGTAAATACTAATCTTCACTCGGTAGACATTCTGCCTTCATTAACCGATATCAATAACCTTAGGGTTTACCGACTAGGTTCTTTGCTCGGTAACATAGTATAGTATCAACCTTACAATCAACAACATATGTAGGATATCAAAACAATCAAAACATCATGATCTCATCATTGTCTAACTCGGTAATAGTTACCCATTGAATAACTTATACCTCCCCTTATTCATCACATTCTTTTTGTGTCTTTTACCGACATCTTTATACTCATCAAATCATACTTCTTAAGATATGGCAACATCATACTGAATTAGAAAATCAAATTCTTGACATCAATGACAAAATAATAATATTAAGATAGTAAACATCCTTGATCAGTTGTATCCATAATCATCAACAACCTTCTCAATATCCGTATTGAAATGCCAACAATTTCTCGTCTGTTATAATGCCAACAATCTCCCCCTTTGGCATTGATGGCAAAACCAATTGATTTGACCTAATTGATTTGGATTGCTGTTCTGAAATGCTAAAATGCTCTCCCCCTATCATCAGTCTTCTCCCCCATACATTAGTCTTCTCCCCTTTTCTTCAGTCTTCTCCCCCTTTGACAACAATGCCAAAAAGTAAAGAACTAAAACATAATTTCTTCCTGTATGAAGTGATTTCTTAGTCTCAGTCAGAGCATTTTGTCTTCAATTCTTGTTTCTTGTTATTATTTTCTACACACCTTTACAAAACATCCTAAAGTGTGTAAATCAGCATCAACTCCTAAAAGATATTCTGTAGAGCCGTCGAATTGATGCTTTCACCGAACTCGGTCAGTGAATGGAAGATAGGGGTAGGACCCCTAACTTACTTCTGAGATACTCAAAAGTGTCCCTTGGCAATGGCTTGGTGAAGATATTTGTTATTTGTTCCTTTGTGCTAACATACTCCAACACCACTTTCTTCTCTTGAGCTTCTTCTCTAAGATAATGATATTTGATAGAGATGTGCTTTGTCTTAGAGTGCATAACAAGATTCTTTGAAATGTTAATGGCACTATTATTGTCACTGAATATAGTTACTGGCTCGGTAACTTGCTCATTTATACCTTCCAATAGTTGTTTGATCCATGCTATATTGGTACAATTCAATGTTGCAGCAACGTATTCAACTTCTGCTATTGACTGTGAAACACATCCTTGTTTCTTGCTAAGCCAACTCACTAGTCTTTCTCCTAAAAAGAAAGCTCCTCCACTTGTGCTTTTCCTGTCATCAATGTTGCCTGCCCAATCAGCATCAATATAAACTTTTAAATCAAAAATATTTCCTTTCTGATATGCTAAGCCATAATCCTCAGTGCCTTTCAAGTATCTGAAAATTCTCTTGAATGTTGTCATATGTGTTTCCTTGGGATCTGCAGAGAATCTTGCAACTATACCTACTGCATGTGCTATATTTGGCCTGTTGTGAACAACATATTGTAGCTTTCCAATCATGGATTGGTAAAGTGTCTCATCAACAGATGCAGATTCATCACTTTGATAATTTACAGTTGGTAGTCATAGGAGTACTTACTGGTTTTGAATCCTCCATTCCAAATTTCTTCAAGATTTCCTTTATGTATTTGGATTGAGTAATGAAAATCTCATCTTTCATTTGCAGTATTTGTAAACCTATAAAATACTTTATCTCATTGATTAATGACATCTCAAATTCTTTTCTCATTTCATTTCAAAAGTTCTTGCATAGAGAGTCATTTCCACAAAAGATAATATCATCAACAAATATGGCTGAGATCAGTATTCCATTTTCATCATTCTTCATGTACATATTGTTGGTTTCACTTGTTCTTATAAAACCAATCTTGATCAGATAAGAGTGCAATCTTTCATGCCATGCTCTAGGTGCTTGTTTCAAACCATATAAAGCTTTGTTCAATTTACATACTTGATCATTATTCTTGTCTTCAACAAATCCTTCAGGTTGTTCAATAAAAACTTCTTCCTCTAATATACCATTCAGAAATGCAGATTTGACATCCATTTGATATACCTTGAAATTCTTGTAAGCAGCATGTGCCAACAATGTTCTTACTCCTTCAAGTCTTTCCATAGGTGCAAAAGTCTCACCATAATCAATTCCCTCTTCTTGGGCATAACCTTTGCAAACTAGTCTTGCTTTATTTCTCATGACCTCACCTTTTTCATTCAACTTGTTTCTGAAAATCCACTTTGTATCGATTACATTTTTGTCCTTTGATCTTGGGACCAATGTCCATGTGTCATTCTTCTTGATTTGATCAATCTCTTTTGTCATATCATTTATCCAATCTTCACTGTTAAATGCCTCTTTCACTATCCTCGGTTCAAATTCAGATATCAGACATGTGTTTTGTCTCAGTTTGTTCCTTGTCATCACTAGATCATTCTTATCTCCTATAATCTGACTTGATGCATGATGTCTTCTAACATACTTGGCTAATATAGGCTCGGTAGGCTCTGTATGATCTTCTTCATCACTCGATAATTGAATATTTTCTTCATTTCCTTCAACAGTTGTCTCGGTAAGACTTGTTGGTTGAACATAGACAAGTTCATCATAATCTTCTGGTTCCTTGGAATTTCCTTCATCATTTCTTTCTGCAAATTCATCAATTTTCACATTTGCACTTTCTACTATTTTTTTAGATGATTTGATCAGACATTTAAATGCTTTGCTTCTAGAAGAATAACCTAGAAATGTTCCTTCTTCACTTTTCTGATCAAACTTTCCATTTCTATCATCTTTGTGAACATAGCATCTACTTCCAAAGATTTTAAAATAACTTACATTAGGTTTCTTGTCATACCAGATCTCATATGGTGTCTTCAAAGTTCCTTTCTTCAGTTGTACTTGGTTCAAGGTGTAAACTGTTGTGCTTATTGCTTCTCTCCAAAATGTTTGTGACACTTTCTTTTCAATCATCAAGGTTCTGGCACAATCTACAATAGATCTATTTCTTCTCTCAGCAATTCCATTTTGTTATGGATTTCTCAGTGCAAAGACTTGTCTTTTTATGCCATGATCATTGCAGAATAAGTTGAACTCATCAGATGTGAACTCTCCTCCTTTGTCTGATCTAAGACATTTTAGTGTCTTCCTGTTTCATTTTCAACTCTTGCCTTGTACCATTTAAATATTTGAAAAGCTTCTGATTTTTCTTTTAAAAACATAACTGACATCATCCTTGAGTAATCATCCACAAATAATATGAAATATTTATCACCATAGTAACTTTGAACTTTCATAGGACCACAAAGATCAGTGTGCACAAGATCTAAAATTCCCTTAGAAGTGTAGGACTTACTTGTAAAGCTTGATCTTGTCATTTTACCCATCTGGCATCCTCGGCACATAGCATTCTCAGGTTTTTCCAAACTCGATAGACCTCTTACTCAAGGCTTCTTTCTTATTTTGATCAAATTATCAAAATTTACATGACAAAACCTTTTTATGCCATAACCAGGTATCATCTATCTTTGCATACAAACACTTGTTCCGAGTTGAGTCAAGGTGAAATGTGTTACCTTTTGTTTGTGTCCCAGTAGCAGCTAACTTTCCATGCTTGTCATGAACTTTGACAATTCCTTTCTGAAATTCTATTCGGTAACCTATGTTGTTTAGTTGTGCTACACTCAACAAATTGTATTTCAAACCTTCAACCCAATAAACATCATTGCATTTTGCATTGTCAAGAAGTGTTATAGATCCTTTACCTTTTACCAGACATGGTGCATCATTACCAAATCTTACATAGCCTCCATCATAATCTTCTAATGTAACAAATTTGTGTTTATCACCTGTCATGTGATGTGAGCATCCACTATCTATGATCCAAGAATCATTAGTATTTATGTGAGATATTAGGGCTTTTTCTTCATACCTTTCTTCATCTGATCCATCTTTGATAGCCACATAAACTACTTCCTTTGTATCAGTTTCATCTAATTTATCATCATTGGATTCCTCATCAGCTATTAGGCATGACTTTCTATCTCTTCTCCTAAAATCTCAGTGTCCTCTGTAATGATTATCTTTCTGTCTGTCATCTTGGTAATCTCTCTTTTCAGAAGATTCTTTGTCAGGACAGTTAGAAGCCATATGTCCTATCTTATCACAATTGAAACATTTCAAAGGTAGTTTTCCTTTATACTTACCTTTGCCTCTCGATAACCTTCTAGCTAATAGTGCTTCAAACTCTTCTTGCTTTCTGATTTCCTCATACAGTTTGTGCACTTTTTCCATGTTCTTGCAAAATCTTTCACTTGCTCCACTGTGATCCCTTCAGTGTACTTACTCATTCTATCATTGTAATCATCAGATTCACCAATATGAAAGAACTAAATTCAAATTCAACTTTATTTACCGAAGACCCACTATTATCAAAATTACTTAACTCAAATACATGTAGCTTACCAATAGTAGCATCCAAAGAAATTGGCATATTGGGTACAGACCTCAATTCATTGATTGTAGAGACTCGGATTGTATAAGCTGGTAGAAGGGTTCTTAACAACTTACTTGTTGTATCCTTTTCCTCAATAGTTCCACCTGTTCCTTTGATTTGATTGACAATCTCCTTTAGTCTTGTACTGTACTGGGTTATGTTCTCACCTTCATTCATCCTCATAGATTCAATTTGTCCTCTTAGACTATCCACTGTTGCTCTTTGAACATGTTCATCACCACCATACATAGATATGAGCTTGTCCCACATTGCCTTTGCATCATTGAAGCCTTCTAGATCATTAAACTCTGAGTCGGTCAATGCAAATGTTATTTCAATCATTGCTTGGATATGTTCTTGCTTTGCCTTTATCTCTTCCATTGTCAATGGATAGGTGCTCGGTGTAATGAAATCATTCTCCAGATAATATACAGCATATTCTCCAACTCCTGATAGGTGCAGCTTCATCCTTTTCTACCATGTAGAGAAACTTGACTTGTTCAGCTTCGGTGCATCCCTCTTATACATCTTTAGATATTTTCCTCAAGTGCCTTTAAAATTTTTATTCCGGAGTCCAAAGCTCTGTTACCAATTGATAGTTTTGATACTTAATGTTAAGTACAGATGCCAAGCTAATAAGATGAGAGGGGGGGGTGAATCATACAAACTTAATCTTCCAGAAAAATAACAGATTCAACCTCGGTAACATATACTTCGGTAATATAACCAAAACTGCTAAACATGCAAACTCAAAAGCATATAAACATCATAACACTCATAACACCAGATTTAACGTGGAAACCCAAATAGGGAAAAACCACTATGGGATTTTGGACCCACTAAGAAATATACTCTTCTAGAGTATGCTCGGTTAAAAGCAAATCCTATTAAAGATTACAAACACATTGCTAAATGTGACCCGGTTAAGGGATTTGCCTCAGATCTATTAGGATCTTCACCTTGTTAGAAGTGACCTTGTTAAAGGATTTCAAACACTCAATTAAAATGTCACCTTGCTAGAGGGTTTTACAAATAAGACTGTTAAGTCCACTCAGTTAAGAGATTTTCTGTCACTTTACAAAATAACAGTAATAAAAATCTATCTGCAACTTCACATCTAAAATGCTAAAGCAGATTCTTATTTTCTCAATACAATATAGTCATAGGACTTATCTTGTCCATCTGCTGGGCTCTATACTCTGTTATTCAAATAGGTCTTCAAGCTTCTGTGCTCGGTAATCACTATGTAGTATCCCTATGCATGCACTTGCCCACATACATTGTTTATCAACAGTTCATTATTTATAAGCAATTTGCCAACTGCTTAATCTCCTTGATCACATTTCCCATGATCAATCATAGCCATCATATCTTCAAACTTGACTAGGTTCAATGTATCCTTCGATCTAAAAATGTTTTACCCCACCTTGGAACTTGCATACATTTCTTGGAACTTGTGCTAGGGTATTGCAGTTCAATCTGAGTTGTAGATCTTCCTGCTGATTTTCCTTTGCCATAGATTCTTTAACAAACTTCATTCACAGCATACCAATCATTTATTCATAACCAACTCATCAGCTTCCTTCATTAAATAATGCTTTTATTCATTCAATGCATTCTATTATTACTTGGTTGCAACTCAATAAATACTAAACTTCACTCGATAGACATTCTGCCTTCATTAACCGATAGCGATAACCTTAGGGTTTACCGACTAGGTTCCTTAGGGTTTACCGACTAGGTTCTTTGCTCAGTAACATAGTATAGTATCAACCTTACAATCAACAACATATGTAGGATATCAAAACAATCAAAACATCATAATCTCATCATTGTCTAACTCCGTAATAGTTGCCCATTGAATAACTTATTCCTCCCCTTATTCATCACATTCTTTCTGTGTCTTTTACCAGCATCTTTATACTCATCAAATCATACTTCTTAAGATATGGCAACATCATACTGAATTAGAAAATCAATTTCTTGACATCAATGATAAAATAATAATATTAAGACAGTAAACATCCTTGATCAGTTATATCCATAATCATCAACAACCTTCTCAATATCCTTATTGAAATGCCAACAATTTCTCCTTGTCTGTTATAATGCCAACATGGGTGGCATCATGTTATTCATTGTTTGTCTAATTTAGCTATTATTTACATTTGAGAGGTTATCTTGTTATCTCCCTTTGTCTATGTAATTGTTATTGTGTTATTACATTAATATTTATTAATAGGTATTATAAACCTAACCAAGGGTGTTGGCATCTATGCAAAGCATGATGACATGATGATATTGTATGTTGTCATTGATGTCAATATGTTGAAGTATGAACCGGTATGTTGTAGTAAGCAAAGTGGCAAGAGAGAACCGGCATAATGATGTAAAACGGTATTTGTGAAAAAGTGAAGTGGTATGTTTGTTCAAGGTGAACCGGAATGTTGGTATGAGAACCGGTAAATGGAGGTTTTGTATTGGGGTTTCATTGAGCATGACTACCAGTTGGTAGTCTCAACTTCAAGGTTTCCGGTTGATGCATTCCAAGCTTGTGCGATTCAACCGATGACATCTTGTGATGAGTTAGCATTGTATGAAAACCAGATAAGTGTTGCCACGTTAGTCTTGTGCGCGTGAAGGATTTTCTTGAGGATCTTGCATGGAGAGTGATCCTATCTACCTCAGGAATGTGCAAAGTCTCTGTAAACGATGGAGAGCGCATGATGAGTTATCAGCTTCCTGAAGCGGAAAGAATGAACGTTGGAGAACGTCTTGAGATCTATTCAAGACTATTGTATTTGATGCAGTGTGATTAATGGTCAAGATTGAATCGACTGGATTGTAAAACCTAAATGTTTAGGGTTTAGGGTTTATGCTACCGACCTATTTGTTTCCTATAAGGTCGATGATGTTTTTCATGTTGAAGTTGTTGGCAAATGTTGTGTGTATCTCAATGAGTGATACTTGATTCTTGCTAGACCGGAGAAGTGTGTTGATACCTGCAGAGTGTGATTGCAGATGAAAAGGAGCTAAAGTGGATCTGCCTTGGCATTGAGTGTTGTTATCAGATCAGTGTATTACCTATTGATTTCTAACCATTTCAGCAGTTGGAAAATCCCTTAACTAGGTAGCTTTAATAGGCTCTTGTGTAAATCCTTTAACAGGGTGACTCAATTCACTGAGATCTTCAAATCCTCTTGTGAGGTAACCTTTAACAGGGTTCTAACCTTTAATCGGGTATTTAGCCATCCCTTAACCAAGTGATCCCTAGTAGGATCGGTTCCTAGCATAACTTGTTGTAAAAGTCTCTAACCGGACTAGGCTCCTAACAGAGCGAACTTCAAAAGAGTTCAAAGAACAGCTTGTGGGTATTCATCCCCATCATGGTTTTTCCCAGCTGGGTTTCCACATGAAAAATCAATGTGTCATGTGTGATGCCTTTCATGTTATCGTTTAGTGTTTTATGTCAAACTGGTAAAATATGTTGAACTAGCAGTCATTATATTTTTAATGATAGAATACTTGTTTATGCATAAGGGTGAAGTGGAAATGAGGTATTAGATTATATGGAAAGCTAAGGGTTACCAGTTTATGTCTTTCACATTCTCACTGTGTTTTACCGGTAGTAATCTGGTTTAGACCGGTGTTAGTTCTTGCCAGTCAAGTGCACTGTTTGCAGTCAAACCGGTTTAGGAAAAGTGTTTTTCCCTGTACTGATTCACCCCCCCTCTCAGTACCGGTTTGGTACTAACTGTTCATCATGTATTCATCAAAGGGAACCATAATTTAAACTTATGTCTAACCTAATGATATCCCTAATCACAACCTTAGCACCATTATTTATCATTTTTATATATTAATATTTGTAATGGATAAAAATGAAATCGAATAGTATTAGGACCTAACTCCACTTTCATTCCTACATTAGGATACAAAATCACCTAAAGGAGTGATTCTCTTTGACTAACTCTTGTGAATAAGAGTCAAGGAATAATTTTAGGGTTTCTCTTCCTTTCTTGCTATGAAAGGGAATATGAGAAGAACACGAGAATGTAGAATTGAAATGAAGAAATAAAGACAAGTGACTAAACAAGTACTAAAACAATCTAATAGATAACTAAACTGAGATAAAAAAAAACACAGATCTGAGAAGGAAATTCTATTATGCATTTGTAATTGAAATTTGGCGTTGAACTGAGAGGACCAAGGCACCCAACGCCTTGGTCTAAAAAATATAAATTCTAATGGAGTTCGAGAGACACCTGCCAAATTTCACCTTGTTCTATGAGGACTATGGTGCTTCAAAATGCCCTAGTTTAAACCATGTTGCCCTAAAGTGCCCTAGTCCAGACCATGGTACCCTAAAGCACCCTAGTCCAAGCACTTTCTGCTAAAATTTTGTTGGATGCTCTGTTTTTGGGTCCTGATGCTATTCTAGTCTTCCTGGCTCCACTAGATACCTGTAGCTACACACAAGAGGAAAGAAAGGGTGTTGTGTATAGGGGTTTGCCTGAGGTCAAACCCTGACTTTGGAATTAATCCCAATTAAAATAAAAATTAAATGAATTGAATTGGAAAATCTTGCCTTTTGAGGGCAAGGCTAAAATATTTGAATGTAAATGATTATACCTTCAATAGGTGATGCAATGTTCTTAGGATGATTCATTCATATGTTGATGTAATAACATGATAAATCACATAAATCAATCATGAAATCATTATTGAAACATAATAAGAACATGTCTTGTTGTAGTTTGTTTCTCCTTGAATCAGATTTGCTCTTGAAGAAGAAGAATTGCTCTTGAATTGATGATATAATCTTAGCATAAGGTTAGTGTTGTCACGAAGGATTGCACTCGTGATGCTAAAGTGAAATCTCGGCAATACTGTGAAACATGGAAACACCTTCGAGCCTGTGGGTTGCTCAAAGTGAAGGTGAATCTTTGGATTATAGGCCAGCTTCATGTATGATGAATCTCCTGCAAATAACTTTTTGTCGAGAAAAATGATAGAAGAAATACTGAAATTAAACTTATCCTATGAGGTGATACACCAAATATTCTTTCTAAGACCTGCAACTACTTAACTCAAAAAAACCTTCAACAAATAACCCTAAATACTTCACAACTCAAGTGAACATGTGAATACATAAATATTTCATAGAAAGGGCTTGATTAGAAGTCTTGCTTGAAGGAAAATAAACTATCTTCACAACTACTATTAATCAAAATCAAATTACACAATTTAGAACCTGCATTAACCATGCATCCTCCTAAATTAATACTACTTGAAAGAGACAACATTAAAGGATTTGAAGAATGAATCATAGAAAAATTATCAATATCTTTCATTCAACACCAAACAAGAAGTATCAAGAACAAAATTTGTTGTTATTTTATTGAAAAATGAAGAAGTTGTTGCTACTACAAACTCATAAATATGAGCTACAATGCATTTGTTCAGCTCGAAACAGATTTGCCAAAGCTACAATGCAAGCTGGAAAAAAGAAAGAACTAACTAAAAATGAAGAGAAGAGGAGAATATATAGAAGACAAGCTCTTAAGAATAGAGAGATAAAGATAGCTGAGTCATAATCTGAAAAAATCTACGTGAAGAAACCCTAGGCGAATTTGCCTAAAATAGCGTGCAAAGCACATGTAAAAATTTGCCAAAAATAGTCCCTGTTGGTAAAAATAGCTCTCCATCTCTAACTGTATGAATGTGTAACTCTCTGCATGAAATAGAACTGTTGCAACTACCCAAAATAGCTCTAAAAAAACATCCCTTTCTCTAAAACCTGCATGGAGCTCTGAGCTGCCAAAAATAGCTTCCCAAAAAGAACTATTCCCTCTATAAAATTTGCATGTTTTTCATGCCAAATATAGCCAAAAAAACAAAAAGCACCTCCCCCTTTGTAAAATCTGCATGATGCACATTATTCTTCTTTTACCTTTTATCATTATAAATAATCTTCTTTTATCACTTAAAATAATTAATATTATTGTTTTAAATAAATGGTAAAAGAGCATATTTATTTCTTTTTATAATAATCATGTTTTAACATTTATTTAAACAATAATATTAATTGTTTTAAATAAATAAATGCTAAAATAGAACTATTTATTCAACTATTCTCTTATTATGTTTTAAAATAACTTTATTAAGAATTTTAAATAATTATAAATCCTTAATAATGTTATGTAATATCAAAAATGTTGTCCCTTGTAATTAATGTGACAAATGACTCTTTTCTTCCATGTCATTGGAGGTTAGGATCCGCCATCATGTCCTTTTGTCCACTCAGACCATCTATGTCAGCTCTAGTTGAAGCATTACCAACTCTACCAACCTGTCACCTTTAGGGACACAGGCACAGCGTGAAGACGTCTGCGCGGCGTGCTAGTGTCCCATGAATCTAACACTCTGCAGGTGGCCCTTTGAGCATTATGCTTACACCTGAAAGGAATCGTAACACCTCTGCATGTGCCCACTAACATTTGAATTCCTTCCTGGCTCTATATCTCTCACTTGGGAAGCATTAGGGAGGATCTTTTGGCAATTTGGTTAATTGTTTTCTTGGAGGTTGAGCTCTTGGAGAGAACTTAAAGCCATTCCACCATTATTGCAGCACTACCAAGCATTCCAAGTACACCATTCCAAGCACTTCCAAGCATTCCAATCTCCATTCATGATAGGGGAGTTATCTTGATCCTCTTTCTTGCATATTTATCAACTTTATTTCCAATTTCACGTTACATCGTTATTCTCTTTATCATTTATCTCTCCCGTGGATTTCCTTGGTTATCCATGGAGGTAGAAACACCAAAATGGGGGTATGACTTAGGAAGAATCTAAAACACAACCCCAACATTTTCTCTTCTTGCTTGTGTGTAGGTTCACAGAGGTGAGAGTATCATCATTTAGTTGGAGGCTTCAATAGTGGACCGATTGTGAGTGTTTTCATCCTTCTCCTTTCCTTTTGTTTTATTTCAGTCATTTCACATCTCACAACTTTTAGCTTAGCTTATTTGCTTTCTGTGTTTTACTAAATTATCCTCGTGTTCAAAAAAAATTGTACGCGATCTTTACTTCTTCTGTATAGGACGACAGCGCGTCGTGTTGGTGTCCCAGCTCCGCGCGCTAGTCCTCAAAATAAAGGCTCAACAAAGTCGTCCCTGAGTCTTGAATCACAACTAATTGTCATGGTTTATTATTTTATCCCCTGCCTCATCTTAGCGCTAGTTCACAGAGGTAATCGGAAGGACAATTTGTCCTCAAGGATCCATCATCCTTGAGGTGGAAAATTCCATCCATTACATTTTGGTGAACCCGATGTGAAGCAGGATTATCTTTGCATTACTTGCTTTTTGCTTCATCTAAGTGCATTTTAGTCTTTTAAAGTTTTGAAGGTTTAAAACTATGAAAAAAAAAAGAAGAGGAAAACCAAAAACAAAACTTTCATTCGCATTTAGTTTAAATTTCTGCATTTTTCGATTATCATTTAAAAGCAATTGTATCATCTGGTGTCCTTGTAGCATGGTCTTGAATGTCATGTAGCTTGTCTATGATCTTTATGACTTATACTGCAATAGGAGCCATAGTCAGGAGGTCATCCAAGTGGAGTTTTCCCCCTGATCGCTAGAATCCTCCTCTACCTAGCGCCATGCAGGGTGAGCAGTCGTCTAATTCCAATGAGTTCTTGACCTCTCACAGTCTAAAATCTATTCTGACTGGGGGGGCTTCTCCTTCTAATTCGTAACCTAACTCTCCTAGGAGTTCTACCCTATCTTCCCCTCCTATGATCGATTACGATTCCACGGTCACTGTAAACTTTGAGAAGATCAATATGTTGGAGCAGAATCTGAGAGACTTTGAGGGTTTCTTGAATAAAGAGAATGTCCTCCCCTAGGCTGGGAATATCGTGAGTACCTTGAGAGACATGTTAATCTCCAACAAGAGAATCCTGGAGATGTTGAGGGCCTTGTCCATGATTGTTAAAATCCATGTGCCCCTAGCGAATTCACCCCCTGTGGACAATCAATATGATCCTTTTAGTTCTCAGATTAGTGTTAGCATTCCAGGCCTGGGCGCGCACATGGTGGACTCCACCATACCTAGTGTTAGAGATTCACTCACTCACTTGGGATACATAGGCGTGGCTAGTAGTTTGACCTCTATTGCTACTCAAGTTTTAGTTATTAGCGCTAGCACTACTTCTATCATATTGTGGTGGATCTGGGCCACCTCCACCTCCTTTGCCTTTTAATCCTATCCTAAATACAATCTTACTAAACATGGGGTAGTTGCAGTTACAACTGATGAACTTAGCCTCTGCCTCTAGTCAATCATTTATGTCTGCATATTATAAGAAGAGTCCCCTTGACAGTACCATCCTGAATACTATCCTTCCAACTACTGCTGAGTCCCTGAAGTTTGATAGGTTCAATGGTGATGGGGACCCGAACGTGCATATAGATTCCTTCATGACTATGTTTAGTAACTACCATTTTCTAGATTTCATGTTGCTGAAACTGTTCTCACGTTCCCTCAAGGGGATAGCATTAGAATGGTATAACTCCTTACCTGACCACTCTATTTGTACCTTTGATCAGCTTATGGATCTTTTCCTTAAACGGTTCCAGGCGAACATTGGTAGTAGGGTCACTATCGTTGACCTTGTTCATAATAAACAAAAGCCCAATCAAAAGATCACTGATTTTATTTCGAGATATCAAGCTATCTCAACCAAGATCCCCTTTGCCCTACTAGATAGTGATCTGCAGAGGATGTTTATCGATAATCTGCAGTCGACATTGAGGGAGAAACTATCTCTTAACCGATATCAAAACTTCACTAACATGTGCTTTGCTCTCACCGATTACTAGAACATTGTGTCGCAGTTCGGAGATACTTCTTCGAACCCTCACGGTGGCTCCTTTGCAAGCACGACCATGGATGGGTCCCGAAAGAATAAGGTTGTCGCTAATGTTGTGGTTGTTCCTTTGATGGATGTTATGCAACCCCAGCAACAAAATAGAGTCTTCACCAAGTTGAATGACTCCTACTTCAGCATAATGCAGCGGTTGTTGAAAGACAACCATATTACCCTTCCCGAAATAAAATCATTTTCTGATAGTCGGCCTTATCCATGTTGGTATGATGGTTTGAATTTTTGTCATTATCATCATGTGCCTAGTCACAACACTGAGCGATGTTATCATCTTCGACATGTAATCCAAGACCACATCGACAATGGTGCAATCAAGGTGGATGCACAGAAGCACAAATCAAACAAGTATGTTGATAAAAACCAACAGCGACTTGTAGATTTAAACTGACCCTTTCCCTCCACATTTGGAAAATTTTATTTCTGCATCGGATCCTTCTTCGGATGATGGTCCATATGTGAACATGGTCACCATCACCCCTATTAACTCACCTCCAGCCTAGAAGGGGAAGGTATCTTATATGTCCTTTTCATTTACCCCTTTGGATGTCTCGTATTGCGGAGAGCTCACTCCTCTTTACATCCCTGCCAAGCTGAACGGTCAAACTATCATAGGTGTGATGGTTGACCCATCTAGTAGAGTCGATGTTATAACATACGAGACTCTCTTTATGAATGACTGGCATAGACCAGCATATGATAAATGTCATGCAAATTTGAGCATGCATGATGTGTTCTCTATCCACCCCTTGGGTAGTATCACCTTGATGGACCTCATAGGGCCTAAGGCGGTGTCCTTTGTGTTTGTCATCATTCCTGAATCAGACCTCTTTTGAGTTAAGCTTGACATTCCTTGGTTGATTGCTATGGAAGCAGTCCCCTTGGTTGTGCACAAATGTCTAAAGTTTCACCATGAGGGCATAGTGCATGTCATCCAGGACACCGGACACTGAGCCCTGATTGCTCGTGGGGATTTTCTGTTGCACCACTTTTAGAATGCTCCAATGGGACCCATCCTTCCTTGTGGTGATTTAATGTATTACGCTTATTATCAGTATAAAATAGGGGAGTTGGCCTCTACATCGATGTAGCTTAGTGTTTCATTGCCACCTCCTACATCGATCCCTCCTCCATCAATTTCGGTCTTGGAGCGGGTAGTGCCTCATGTCCCCTCATCATTAGGGGTCGAGGCTAAGCCTGTTCCCTTGAATAGACCTTTATGTCCTCCTAGGATCACACAACCTCCAATGGTGTTTGTTGTTCCTGCAACTATGCCCACTGCAGCCAAGGGAAAGGCACCCATGTTGTCAAAGTCCATGATACGCCCTCTCTTCAAGCTCCCGATCATGGTCGATATTCCCCAGCGCACTCATTATGAAAAAGGGAAGCACTCTTCTCATTTCCCTTCGTCATAGCCTGTGTCGACACCCTCTGACCACTCCTCCAGTGAAACGAGGATGGGTGCCCATTGTTGTGGATGTGGTGCCTTTTCAACAGGATCCCAGAACAATGCGATGACCACTGAAATAGCACGTCCGACAATGACATTTTCATACTTGCTTTCAGTTTAATTTTTTTGGTGTATTTTCTGTTTTATTACTTAATTAGTAGCAAAAAACACTAAAAAGGGGGGAAAAAACCAAGAAAAAGAAGAAAAAAAATTAGTTAGTGTAATTTTACAAACTTTTTTATTCAAAATTTCCAGTTCAGCGTGAACGCCCAGCGAATTGCATGGGCGCTTTAGTGGTTTGGCACTCTTTTTTCAAAATTTCAAATTTCTAAGTTTGTGTCTGTTGTTTTTTTGCTAACCTATTTCAGCACGTACGCTCCCATTTTAGCGCCTCTGCCTTTACACCAATGTGACCGCAGGTGTATTCTATTATTTAATTTTTTGTATAGTTCCAGATGTTTTTAATTTTCTATCTCTTTAACGCTTACGCAGTCATTTCAGCTCTTGCGTAGGCGCTTCAGTGCAGGTGTCTACAGAACAACGCGAGTGCTGTTTTTGTAGACCTTTGTCTACTAATCAAAAATTTGAAGTGTTTGCAGGTTTTTAGATTAGTCCAAGATATCACCCTAGACTACTAACAATTATTTTGTATCTCACTTGCCAAAGAATGCATTGATTAAACTACTAATCATTTTGTTTTGTAGGTTGCCAAGGAGATACAAACAAATCTCGTGTCTTTATTTTTTATCTTAGGTACCTAGATTTAATTAGGAGGGTAAAAGAACTAAAGTGCTTGATTTTGTTTGGGAAAAGTGTGAAAGTAGGAGAGTATGCTCTAGTCTATCTAGACAATCAGAAATCCAAAACTTGACACTTTTCTAGTTTGTTGAGTGCTTTCCTTTAGCGGGCCTGCCCTCCCAATTTGCTTAGGCATTGGTGAGAGGGAAATGACCCAAGTGAGTATGGTAGGACCTAGGCATTCCGACTCACTATAATAAATAGGCTTCTTGAGATGAAAGTTTCAGAGGACGGAGCTATTTGGGAGTTCAATCTCATAGTGGGCATTTTGTAGGGCCTTTAGGTCTCAATCACGCTGGTGTGACTACATCTAGCTTGGTACTTTGTAGGGATATAGGCCTTAATCACGCTTGCGTGACTACAAGGAGTAGTCTTCGAACGAAAATCCTTATTAAGAACTCTAGGATTACAGGCCACTAGATTCACCTCCAAAAGGTGGGTAATCTTTGTGCAAGGGAGATAGTAACTCCCTTAAGAGACTTGCCATATCATTGCCCCATTAGCATTTGGAGTTGGCTAATACGGCATTGGGAATCCATCGTGTGAGACCCAGCAGTCGTATTCCGATTAGCTATTGGGTGTGTACCTGAATCAACAAGCAAAGGTTTTCCTCCTCAGCCAATTCCTTAGGGTAGCTTGATATGCTTGATGTGCTTATTTGAATTAATGTCCAATGTCTTAGCTTTGTCTTCTTTCCAAGAGTAGAATTAGTCAACATCCTAGTCATTATCATCAAATTCAAGTCTAGTCCACATCATATTCAAGGTCATGTCCTAGTCACACAAAAGTTTTGAACAAACATTAGTCAAAATCCAAGTCATAACAAACTCAAGTCTTCCAAACAAGTCCCAAACTACGTCGGAACTCTATCCATCTCATGTTTCATAAGCCCAAGTCGTATAAGCATCCCAAGAACTCAATCCATTTACCAATCAAGAAGAAGAATCTCACACAAGTACAACTCGTTAGACGTTGGAAGTTTTGGTACACCAATCGCAAACTCTTGCTTAAACATAGGACCTTTTTGCACCATTACCATGATCACATCCATGGTCATAGCAATGAGTTTGATGGTAATGATGAATTAAGAGTCTATGCCCTCCATCAAGGTTCAGGTTTGTCTTTTAACACCAACTATCATCAAAATCAGGGTGGTTGCATCCCTTCATATAATTTTCCATTCGAACCAGTCATCTATTGAATCATGTTCATGCCAAGAATAGCCTAGTCATCAAATTTCTTCTAATCATCACTATCACCCCTCTTTGATCAATCATCCTTAATCTTTCCTAAGGACTTAGCACATTAATTGATTGCCAATCAATCATCTTTAATCAAACCAATCCTTAACCATCAAATCAATCCTCAAATCAAACATCCTCAATCAAATCATCTTTTAATCCAATTAACCTCACATTAAGGTTTTTATGCCTTGTGAATTTTTATTTAGACCTCATCCTTAATCAATCAATCATTTGGCTTTTTCTGCTTGAAGAAGAATCCTCTCCAAGCACCTTTTCCCCATCCTTTGAGTTGATCAGGACTCTTATCTCACGTCTTTACCTTGTTTAGGGTCATTAGTCAATCCTTAATAGAAGAAAGACTTGGATCATTATCCTAAGGTCTAAATTTTACCCAACTTGGTCATTACCTTGCTTGTGGTTTCATCAACATCCCCCACCTAAAATCCTCATTCAAGGACTAAGGTGCAATCTTAATCAAACCCGTGTCGTAATCCAAGGACTTTACCAATCAACCAAATCCAATTTTATCAAATCCAAATTAAATCAAAAATCCAAGATCTCTGTTAAGTCCTTTCATCAAATATTTTTCTCCTCTAATCAATCTTTCTAAGGCTATTCTTGTATGGTCACAACTCGATCTCAAAAGAAAAAGATGGTCAAACAACAATATGGCATGTCGGACATTAGTGTCCTATATCAAGACTCTACACAAGATCTTACACAAAGTGTGCAACACAGCATCCATAATCAACCACAAGAAGACCCTAATATGGTTAGCGATATTGTTGAGGGGAATGGAGGATTGTAGAATAGAAACGTATGACCGGGTCGAAGAAGATGGCATAGAAGTATGTTAGAGAATAGATGAGATTGGATTTGCTATTGGCATAAATGCTAAGAAGGAAGTGTTGTCTTCAAAATCTTATCCACTTCAATATTCTTATAATAATATGATAACTCTGTGCAAAAGAGATATTAAAGGGAAGGAAACTCTTAGGACAACATATGACAAGGTTTGATTTAACCTTCTACACTTCGGACCTAATCAGAGTCCAGGCGGGTATACCTTTGTGAACTAAATTCACACTTTAAAAGTTAAATCCACAGTAAACCAGTCCAGAAAACCAGTGGATCTAATCACCTTGAAACTAACTGAAACAAAGGAATGAAAATTATACTCATATTCAGTATTTGACCTACAAAACATGTAATAGACAACCTCGATCTATGCTAGTGCCTTATCCAAGGTCACAGAGTCATCTAAGTCCAAACAATACTCTTACAGTCAAATATCTATACATATCCCATTAGTTTGGCTTTTGTAGATCCCTATATATGCCTAACACATATAAGAATTTATGCATACCAAAGTAAACTATGCTCATCAAGATTCAAAATATCTCACAAGGAATTTACTAGTAGAAGTGATCCCCGCATATTTAATTTCCCTCCTAAAGAGAAAAGCTAGCAAACACATCTACTGAAAGTTGCCTTACAACCCCTATTCAAACAAAATAACCCTGGATTATTCATAATGAAACAGTAAACAATTTCAAACACATTTGAAGACGACACAAAGTTTTAACTCAAAACCAATGGTCTATATATTGATATTATCTTCAAGAAAGTATTACAAAAAAACTTTTGAATATTCTCCATTAGACTTAGAAAAGCTCAGATAAATTTCTACAGCGTTTTCTTACAATTCTTTGTGATCATCTTTCTATTAGTCCCGGTATCCATTTATAACAATATGGATTCACATAGCTTCGGACTTTCCTAGGAGAATTTGTTACAATCATTTCTTCTCAAGAAGAAGTTACAAAGATCGTTTACAAAAACAGTTACAAGTCCTTTTCGACCTCTGCAACTTCTTCTACTTGTTGTCCGGCTGCAACCTCTTCTAACTGTTCAGGAGCGCCCTCTAACTGCTCTACATCTTGGATGGCATATTTTCTTGTCCACTCATTGTACATATCATCAGTTGGCCACACGAAGTTAATCACTTTTGCCTTTGCCTTGGTTAACCTCTTCCAGGAATTTCTCATCTTGTTGACCTCTGAATTGAGAAAACCATAATGAGATTTGATTTTCTCTTCTCTATCTCCTGAATTGTTACAACAAAAAAGGAAGCATCATCTAAATCAACAATTCCTTTTATTCTAGCTGATAGTTTGGCCTCTAATTCCTTAAGCCACACTTGTTTGTCCTTCAATTGATTTGGGCTAACAAAAACTCCTGGAATTAATTCAAAAACATGATCAGTGTAGTCCTTTTTGTACAAGTTGATTTTCCTGTCAGCATTATCCACCCCTTGTGCCAATTTTACTAAGTCCTTGGTGGTGTCACAAGTGTATTTGATGATGGGATCAGCCCCTGCTTCATCATAAGATACACAAATAAGCTCCAAGTCCTACTCTCTAGGCTTCCACTTGTCAAAAATAGGCATCAAAATGGCCTTATCTCCATTAAGCTCATTCCACATATCCAAAATCTTGCTTATGTTGTTATATAACAGTGAGGCACTAATGGTATCTGCAAAACTTGAAATAGTAGCCCTTACTCTTTCTTCACACTTCTTTGCATACAAGGCCTGAGCCTGTTTTAAATTCTCTAATTCTTGGGGATTAATCTCAACCATTTGGGAGCTAGAAGGTGTTGGAGATGGTGGGAACTCAATGATGGGGCTGGTAGGTGGAGGTCTTGCAGGAGAAGAGGAGATCATCGGTGTTGAAGACTCACCTTGATGGTACTATCCTGTCAATTGGCTTTGCAGTTTAGCAATGATGCTATCTTTACCTCTTACCTCTTCCTTAGCACTATTGTAAGCCTTCAAAATTGTCTCCAACTTGACTTGGAGGTCTGCTTTTTCCTTAGCTTCCCTTTCTGCTACTACAACACTAAATTTTGCAGTCTCTAGCACAGTGCTAGCAACTTCCACCACCCCTGTGTTTTGCACTATTTTTACTATCATTCCACCAAGGTAACTTGACGCTGGGGTGTCCTTATTTCTCCTATTTTCATCTCTTTTGAGGTACCACATGACCAATGCAGCATTGTCTTTGCTAAAAGTGATTTCCTCCATGGGTTTAGTTTCTTTTCTCACTGCCTCCAATACCAACGCATCTGCTATGTCCCACTCAGGGAGAATGAGTACTCCAGCTTGTGCCACCATATATCTTCCTTGCTCAGGAGTGATGGTCTTAAACTCATCCATCATTTCTTGCTTTATCTCCTCCTCCACTTTAGTTGGATCTTTGTGAGGCTGCTCACCTTTTCTCTTCTCACATCTTGCATTGTATTTGTCAATATTTTGCTACCATACAAATTGTGTGAATGCTCCTGATGTAACAAAGTTATTATCAGCCAAGAAGTCCTCACTGGCCTATTTGATCTCAGGATCCCACTCCTGGCCCTTAAACTCATTAGTAGTGATGTTCATCTCAGCAACAAGGGGCTCTTTTGGCATTCCTTCTTCTACTTCATCATATGTGTAGGCTATTTCTCCCAGGCTACCTAACTGTATCAGTTGCTCAGCTGCTACCTGTTCATCTCCTATATGAATAGGGGATTGGGATGGAGAGTACAAGGGTGTATCAAATTGTATCTCTTTTCCTACTCTCTTCTTCTTTGGGCTCTCTTGGATGTCAATGACATCTTGTATCTTCCTCTTTCCTTTAGAGGTAGAGGGCTCCCCTGTTGTAGGCATCAGCACACTATAATTAGACTTCTTGTGCAATGTATAGTCCCTGGGAGGGGTTGCTCTAGTGGGGGCGGGCTTGCTTAGAATCATTCTTGCCTTTTCAGGGTTGTTTTTTACCACAGCCTCCCTCTTTTCTTTCAGAGTCTGCATTACATCCTCAAAGCAAAGAATTAGAAATTTTATTTTCTCCTCAAAAGGGAAAAAGCTAGACAATGGGTCATAGCTAGCATCAAACTGATGTACAAAATCTAAGGCCTTTTTATAAGCCACCCACTTTTCCTTCCTCAACTCCTGCTCATCTAGATCAAACTCATTTCTAATGAGGTCTTCAGGAAACTGAAATTTATGGGGTCTACCTCTGCATATTGCTCTCTTTCTAAACATTCCATTGAAGAAATCTTCTGGATCGGCACACCTGGATATTCCAGTTGACAAATGATAAGGTTTGAGAAAATCCTCAAAACAATTCCAACCTCCCTTGGCTATTACAAATTGATGGGCTATAGTAACCATAGGGAAAATAGTCCCTTTACCCCTGCCTGTTAGCTTTGCCTCTTGCACACTACCAATTTGTTTGAGGACTTCTGCAATTCCCACTTTGAGAGGGACTTGATAGGGCAATGAAAAGGGAGTGCCTCTGAAACCAAATACTCTGAAAACTGTGGAGACAGGGTATAAGTAAATATCACCCCAATTATGAACAATTTTTATATTTTCTGCAAATTCTTTTGGTCTAACAAATTCCAAAAGAACCTTGGGGATTCTTGGGTTTTCTGAGCAGAGGAGAGTCCTAATCTTTGATGCAAAACATTTATCAAATTTTAAGAAACTAGCATCATCTCTGTCCCATGACAGCATTGTACTCCATAGTTGCACTGGTATTTTTTCTCCATCTTTCTCTTTTATGAGGTCCGTTCCACTTGCAAAGTAGTCACCACCTTTGAATAAAAATAGATGCATGAGGAGTGAATACAATCTGAAAGGCCTATAAACCTTTCCATTCTTTATTCCTATCAACCCTCCATGGATAGCATAAGTAATAAAAGAAGAATAATCAAAGGTTACTGCAAGAGAAGGATTCAAAATCTGAGCAATCATTAGCATGTAATGATTGGGCATATTTGCCTCAGCATCCTCTCCTAAAATCTGGCAAAGCGAAGGGTGAATAGATTCAATGAGAAGGGCTCTTCAGTGTTGGGTCCTACAACTGTCAACCCACCTATCTTCACAAAAAAGTCCTTAAGAGGCCTATTTCTAAGGTGGTTCCTCTATGCACTGTACACTTGAGCTAATGATTTGAAGTTAATGGGTTCCAGAAAATTGGTAAACTCATTAAGCCCAAAAGCACTTCTGAATTCCTCATTATTGATTTCAATGAGGGCTTTCCCATTTATATCCCTAATGCTCCTTATGACTGGATCATAATTATGTGCAATTTGAGTCAATAGATCCATATCCATGAATACTCCTGGAACTACCAATTTCCCTACATCTAACTCCCAGATGCTATTTTGCAGGGCTGGAGAATTTCTCATGCCAAATCCAACTTTGAATAACCCCAACCCAGACAGCCCAACCTGTGGATCTCTCAACCAATTACCCTTATCATATAACCCTTCTCCTATCTTCAAACGAGGAGCTCTTGGCACTAGTTCTTTTCCTTTTGATGCCTGATTAGTCGACAATGTCAACTGTTCAAGAAAATCATCACAAATGGCCCTTTCTTGATAATTAATTTTCCCTGAGAATTCTCTCTTAGGTGCCATCTTAAAATATGCAAGCAATTAAACTATTACCCCCAACTGGTTTTGCGACAAATCAAGACCTCAATTGAGACACACCGCTAAGAAATTACCAAGCAAGAGTACAAGAAAACCTGTTTCAGCTTGAAGGAATCTGCTCTGCAACTGAATGACTTTGCTCTGTATTTGAAGAAAATAGCTCTGTAACAATTCTTTGGAATGATACCTTTACTCAATCAATAAGAGATCATATATGGTACTCAGGCTCTTAACTGCGACATTGATACCGCATGCTTCGACCGTCCCTTCAAAATTGAATTCATGAGAGAATTCAAATTTTCGCTCCAACAGGTCACAACATACCTGCACATCTTTTCTCTTTCGCTCTTTCGTTGTTTCGCAGAGCATAACCTTCGAGCAATTTTGTTAAACGAAATCACGCCAACCATCCGATCAAAGGAAACTCAATCGGCCTTTACACTGACTTAATAGCTTTGCCTTCGCACCGAGCCCTACCTCTTTTTTGCCATTTTGTGGGCTTTATCCTCCGAGCACTTTTCCTTTGCGAAGCTGTGCCAGGCGTTAGATGGAACTTTAACTACTCGGCGTTTAACACTTACCGAGACTGTCAACTTCTTCATTAACCGCGCCTTTATCCTGACTGCTAACGGTCTTTCGCTATTTCACAAAGCTTAAACAGCTTTCAACTTTGGGCCACGAAACAACGCGAAGCGTTGGATCAAATCGGAGATGACCATCCTTTAAGGGGGACCTTTATGCTTGCTTTACTTACGCCGCTTTGTCATTGGTTACTGAATACAACGTGGCAGTCAACCATTAGCCTTGGAAAACTCTTCGAGTTTAGTTCAACGTCAGCCACGTGTCTTTCCCTTATAACCGCCGGTTACACCTTAGCGAGCCCTCAACTTCTTCTAAAACCACGTGTCCATGGACACGTCACCATCTAGCATTACACCCAGACGAGCCCTTTTTTCGTTCGCTATTTTGCGAAGCATATTCTTCGGTTGTTTCGCAACCACGAAACAACGCGAGCCCTTGGATCAAAACGGAGTTGATCCCCTTTTAAACTTCATGCTTTATTCATCTTCAGGGCCCAAAAACCTTTTCATTGTTTCGCAAGGCATAAAACACGAGCACTTTACCATTGCGAATTCACACAGGTCGTTGGATTATATTTGACTTGCTCGATGCTTAACAACTTAACTGAATTCGGCAGACGTGGACCCTCTAACGCAAACTCCATCCACCTGGCATTTAGTCACTTTTAAACTGACATGTCAACCTTTCATTTGCTGAGAAGACACATCTAATTCCAACTCATCCTTAATGCCTGTATCTGCCAGGTCATTTCTTATCCCGCGGCATGACTCACCTCTGGGACCCACCCTTTAATCCTTAGACCCGTCTTGCTGACTATTATGACCTTCTGCCACGTGCCATCATCTTACTCGCCATCTTGACCAACTGGACTGCCTGCTTGGAGCACCACCTCATTTCGCTACTTCATGAAAGCTAACTGTCGAGCATCTTCATCCTGTGAAGCTGCGCTAACCGTCAAATCAAATTGGACTTGATCGCCTGTTACGCTCTTATTAAAACTCCCTTTTCGCAGACCGAAAAACCTTTTCGTTGTTTTGCAGGGCGTAACCTTCGAGCATCTATCAGCCATGAAACAGCATGAACCGTCAGATCATATTGGACTTGATCACCTTTTAGTCGCTTGGAAAGTCTTCGCTGCAAGGTCCCACCAAACGCTTTCACCATTTCGTGAAAGGTATTTCACTTGCATGTTTCGGCTGCGAAATAACGCCAGCCGTTAGATCTTGAATGAGATGAAGCCCTTTTAAATTGGACCAAATGCACCATTTAGAACGCATTTCCCTTTCGCCATTTCGCAAGTCTTAAACCACGCGCAACTTCGCCTAACGAAACAGCGAAAACCATAGATCCATCTGAGAGCTGCATGCAACTTACTGGGCCTGACAACATTAGGAAGAAAAGACATAAGGCCTGAATTTTTACAATTAATTCAACTAACCGCCTAGGCAAAAGACATGGGGGGACACCTCTTACGACCCCAAGACCCATTACTTAAGTGGATAAAATAACGAAGGAATAGAAACCAAAGGGTTTTTTTGATAAAACATTGAATGATTTAAAATTGAAACCCTAAACCCTTAAGACCTAACATAGACTTGAAGCATTTGATAGTGTGTCTGACTCAAAATTTCAAAACACTTAGCCAATTATGGGAAAAGAAAAACCCATTTTTTAAACAGTGATAACAGGAAGAAGGCGGAATGGAGACCACGAGGACAGATGTCGCAGGTGCTATTAATTGGGGTTGAATGATGGGTGGGGGCGCAATTGATTGAGGTTGAAGAATGGGTGTGAAGATATGAGTAGGAGCAAGGTCTCCTTGTGGTTGTTGACCAAGAATGGATCTATCAAAATTGGGGGGGAGTTGAGCTCCATTTTCAAGGAGAGTCTTTAGAAGAGCACTAGGAGAGTCTTTAGAAGAGCACTAGGATTATGTCGGATAAATTTCTCCAACATTTCTTGATTATAAGAGTCATCTAAGAATGTTCGCACTTCCGAAGAGAGTACATCTTGATCAACCATATTAGGGTCTTGAGATTGATTTTGGATGTTGGGTTGCACACTTTGTGTGAGATCTTATGTAGAGTCTTCATATAGGAAACTAATGTTCGGCATGCCATATTGTTGTTCGACCATCTTTTTCTTTTGAGATCGACTTGTGACCATACAAGAATAGACTTAGAAAGATTGATTAGAGGAAAAAGTTTTGATGAAAGGACTTAGCAGAGATCTTAGATTTTGGATTTGATGAAATTGGATTTGATTGATTGGTAGAGTCCTTGGATTTGGACACAGGTTTGATTAAGATTGAACCTTAGTCCTTGGATGAGGATTTTAGGTGGGAGATGTTGATGAAACCACAAACAAGGTAATGACCAAGCTGGGTAAAATTTAGACCTTACGATAATGATCAAAGTCTTTCTTCTTATAAGGATTTATTAATGATGCTAGGAAAAGTAAAGATGTGAGATAAGAGTTTTGACCGACTCAAAGGATAGGGCAAAGGTACTTGGAGATGATTCTTCTCTAATCACAAAACCAAATGATTGATTGATTAAGGATGAGGTGTAAATAAAACTTCACAAGGCATAAAACTTTAACGTGAGGTTAAATTGGATTAAAGGATGATTTGATTGAGGACATTTGATTTGAGGATTGATTTGATGATTTATTTGTGATCAATTGATGTGTTAAGTCCTTAGGAAAGATTGAGGATGATTGATCAAAGAGAGATGATAGTGATGATTAGAAGAAATTTGATGACTAGGCTATTCTTGGCATGAACATGACTCAATAGATGATTGGTTCAGATGGCAGGTTGTATGAAGGGATGCAACCACCCTGATTTTGACAATAGTTAGTGTTAAAAGACAAAATTGAACCTTGATGGAGGGCACAAACTCTTAATTCATCACAACCATAAAACTCATTGCTATGACCACGGATGTAATTGTGGTAATGGAGCAAAAAGGTCCTATGTTTAAGCAAGAGTTTGTGATAGGTTTACCAAAACTTCTGTCGTCTAACGAGTTGTGCTTGTGTGAGCATCTTCTTCTTAATTAGTCAGTGGATTGACTTCTTGGGATGCATATACAACTTGGGCTTATGAAACATGAGATGGATGGAGTTCTGACGTAGTTTGGGACTTGTTTGGAAGACTTGAGTTTGTTATGACTTGGACTTGATTGATATTGGTTCAAAACTTTTGTGTAACTAGGACATGACCTTGAATATGATGTGGACTAGACTTGAATTTGGTGATAATGACTAGGATGTTGACTAATTCTACTCTTGGCAAGAAGACAAAGAAAACACATTGGACATTAATTCAAATAAGTACATCAAGCATATCAAGCTACCCTAAGGAATTGGTCAAAGAGGAAAACCTTTGCTTGTTGACTCAGGTACACACCCAATAGCTAATTAGAATACGATTGTTGGGTCTCACGCAATGGATTCCCAATGTTGTATTAGCCGGCTCCAAATGCTAATGGGGGCACGATATGGAAAGTCTCTTGGGGGAGTTACTATCTCCCTTGCACAAAGATTATCCACCCTTCGGAGGTGAATCAGGTGGACTCTAATCATAGAGTTCTTAATATGGATTTTCGTTTGAAGACTACTTTTTATAGTCGCGCAAGCGTGATTGAGGCCTATATCCCTAGAAATTACCAAGAAAGATGTAGACATGCAAGCGTGATTGAGACTTAAAGGCCCTACAAAATGCCCAATATGAGAGTGAACTCCCAAATAGCTCTGTCCTCCAAAACTTTCATCTCAAGAGACCTATTTATTATAGTGAGTCAGAATGCCCAGATCCAACTATACTCACTTAGGTTGTTCCCCTCTCACCAATTCCTAAGCAAATCGGGAGGGCAGGCCCGCTAAAGGAAAGCACTCAACAAACTAGAAAAGTGTCAAAGGTCTGGATTTTTTATTGTCTAGATAAACAAGAGCATACTCTCCTACTTTCACACTTTTCCCGAACAAAATGAATCACTTTAGTTCTTTTACCTTCCTAATTAAATCTAGGTGCCTAAGATAAAAAATAAAGACACGAGATTTGTTTGTATCTCCTTGGCAACATACAAAACAAAAATGATTAGTAGTTTGATCAATTTATTATTTGGCAAGCAAGCTGCAAAACAATTGTTAGAAGTATAGGGTGATGTCATGGATTGATCGGAAAACCTGCAAAAACTTCAAAATTTTGATTAGTAGACAAAGGTTTGCAGAAACAACACTCACATTGATCTGCAGACACTCGCGTTGAAGCGCCTGTGCATACGTTGAAACGTCTGTGTACGTGCTAAAGGGGACAGAAAATTAAAAAGAGCAGGTATTATACGAAAAATTAAAAATAGCAAAATATACATGCAGTCGCATTGATGTAAAGCCGAGCGCGCTATAATGCGAGCGTACACGCTGAAATAGGTTAGCAACAAATCAATAGACAGAAACCCAAAAAAATTGAAATTTGAAAATGAGCGCCAAACCATTAAAGCGCCTACTGTAATCGCTGGGCGTTCACGTTGAACTGCAAATCTAGAATAAAAAATTGTAAAACTACACTAAAAACAAGATTTTTTTTTTCTTTTTATCTAGAATTTTTCCTTTTTTAAGTGTTTTTTTGTTACTAATTAAGTAATAAAACAAAAAATACACCAAAAAGATTAAATTGAAAGCAAGTAGGAAAATGGTTTTGTTGGGCGCATTGTTTTAGTGGCAGTCGTGTTATTTTAGGATCTTGCAAAAAAGGCAGGTTAAAATTTTAAATTCTAAACACTCGCGCTAAAGCGCGTGCGCACGCCCTAAAACTCATGTTGCTCGCACTGAACCCATAGCGCTTATGCTGATTTGTAGTTGCTTGCACTATTCTGATACTTGTAACAAAAAAGCTCACAAAAACTCCAAAAAAAATTAAATCTCAGGGACGTGGGTCCCACAGGGCGTGCTAGAATGAAAAGGAGAAAAACCAGCAAGGTGCGATTAGATGGTTAGTATGCAAATAGAGCATTCAAACACACAAAAACATAAAAACATAAAACAAACCATATAAAAACACAAAAAAAAATTGTTTATACCTTGCAAATCTATACCTTCTCCTTCGGATTGAGCCTTTGATGAAACCAAGGATGCACCCCTCCTTGACTTGATTGGATTGGCTCTCTTGTTGAATGTGGATGGCTCTCCAAGGTTGTTCACAAGATTATTAGGTGGAATGGATTAAGGATTTTGACTAAGTGATGGATAAATGGAAATTTGATTAGAGTTTGGATGTTATGGATGATTTCTTAGACTCAATTAGACATCATGAACTTAACTAACTTGGAGATGTGAAATAAGTGGATGGAGTCCTTAATTTATAGGAGAAGAGGAGAAGAAATGGAGGGCTAGGATTGATCCAAGATGGAGGTTCAGGACTCCATGTGAGCCCACACATTGCCCAAGAGGAGGTGACAAAACAAGTGTGGAGACCAAGAGATATGTCTTATTGGCATTTCTTGTCTCCACCCTCCTTAAGACTCATTGGGAAGACTACCCAAGGTACCTAGGGAAGAGAAAGGAATAAAATATTCCTTGAGAGATGGGAATGAGGAATTAAAAATTATTCAAAAAGGATGATAATAGGGATTGGAGGAATAAAGAGGAATTAAAAATTCCTTGGAGGAGGAGATGTCTATAGGAATGTGAGATTTTGAAAATTCGCCTAGGAAAAGGGCATTTAAGGAAGGTGGTTGGATGGGAGAGACAAGGAGTTGACTTTGTGGCTAATCATGAGGATTAGCCACTAGCAACTCATTAGGAGAGGGATTAGAAGAAATGATTAGGTGGGATTAGGGAAAATGAGATTTAAAGGAGGATTTGACTAGGAGAGAGAATGAGTGGAGGGAATTAAAAAATAGAAGAATAATAATAAGTGAGATTAGGGGGCTTCTAGAAGAGTTCATTAGGTTAATGATGGATTAGGAAAAAGGTGATTTGTCGGAATCACCTAGATTAATTAATTAATTGAAATTAATTAATGAAAAGCAAGAATTTGGAGAGAATTGTTTTTAGGGCTTTTAGAAGAATAAAGGTAGATTGATTTAAATAAATCAATCAATAGACTATAGTGACAACATTAATTATATTTAATTAATACTGAGAAGGAATAAGAATTGGCACAATTAATAAATTAATTATGCGAGGAAATTAAATAAATTAATTAAAATAATTAATTTAAGTGTCTACATTTTGCCCCTTTTACGCAGCAGAAAATTTGGCGATGGGTAATAGAAAATATGCCCCAGCGTAAAATGCGGGTGGTGTATGCCCCCTCGAGAATTTTTTCGGAATTATTTTTAAAAAAATTGACGAAAAAATCTCAAAAAGAAGAAGAAAGAAGGAAGGGTGACAAATGAATGAGAAAGAAAGATAGAGGGGACAGAGAAAATAGAAGAGGAGATAGGAGGGAGAACATGAAGGGGATGGGCCCACAAGGGGGTCCATATAAGCCACACAAGGCCCAATGAAGAGTCATTGTTACACATAAGCATTGGAGCAACCTAGAGCCTAGAAGAAGAGAAGGAGAGATGGATCGCATTCCCACACGTGAGCACCGTGTCGAGAGGATCCGACAGTACAACAGACCCGAGGGCTATGAACCACCGATATGTACGACTATCCTCCTCTATGATTTTGTAGATTTAGGCTAGAATTAGGGCTTAGGTTAGGGTAAACAATTTAGAGAGGTGATCACGCTGATTGTCGTTTCAGCACGAGTGCTTGCAAGTCAATGGGGAAAGCAGGGGGGTTTGGCGCGAGCACTCGCATTTAGCGTGGGCGCTCGCGCAAGGGGATAGTTAGGGTTGGGTTTAGGGTTGGGAAAGGGTAGCGCGGTGAGGGTGGTCGCATTAGGGCAAGTTAGGGTTAGGTCGAGGAGGGAAAAGGGGCATCGCAGTGCGGGCGCTCACGCTAGGGTAGATTAGGATTAGGTCGAGGAGGTAGAAAAAGCTAGCATCACATGTGCACTCGCGCTATTTCGATCTAGGGTCCCATGTGGAGGTCTGTCAGTGTGTGCGCCTATAGAATGGTGCGAGCGCCATGGGTTTGGTGCGAGCACTGAGTAAATCAGCGTGTGCGCTAGAGAAGAAAGGGATGGAAAAAAGGCTCGAAATTTTTGTCTTGGGGTAAGGTATAAGTGCATCAGGGGCTAGGATAGGGCTTAAGGATATGAGATGATGACTTGGATTGTTGGATGCAAGCGGATTTGGGACCATTGGCATTGAGGGAGCACTGGTCGGCGACTATGAGATTATATCGACGGTTGCTGTCAAATGAGTTAGAGATCCTAGTTGTTGTGGGGTTGCATTTTTGCGGTAGGTGGTTGAGGATTCGAGCTCATACTGCGATGATGACGACTTTAGTGGAGAGTTGGGATAGTAGGTATAACACCTTCCAACTACCTACATGCGAGGCGATGGTGACTCTACTAGATGTATGGAGGATCTTGAAAATCCCCATTCGCGGTGTCATCCCGAAATACTGATTAGATGCGGCAGACTTTTACCTCTAGGTGGTTTGTGAGTTTGAGGCACTACCGATGTTGGACAGGAGCAGGATGCATTTAGGCAGGATGATGGGTATCCGACATATTCCTCGTCTGGTACTTGTGATTTGCAAATTTTTGAGCAGATGGATTATAGCTGATCTTGGAGGACATGGGTTTTCGATTGGATGGAGCAGGTGCATTTATTACATGGTTTATGATTGTGCGGAGTATTCCTGGGGAGCTGCGATGTTGGCTCAGGTCTACCATGATATGCATCTCGTGGTGTATAGGGAGTATGTCAGCTTATACGCAAGAGTTGCACTTCTTCATATCTGGGCTTGGGAGCATATTGCAATTACACGACCACTGGGTGTACAGGATAGGCGGGCTCGACGACCATATATAGATAGGTACAGGATTATACATGGATAGGATTGATATGGTCTTGGCACCGCATTTATGACGAGCTTCTACAGTTCACATGGTGGTCATTTTTGGATAGTCAGATATGGAGGGCAGATTGGCAGTTGCACTTTGCGGGAGTGGAGATATGGTTGTTTGGTAGGTTTTTGTATATTATGGAGTATTATGCCCCTTACAGAGTAGCGAGATAGTTTGGTCTGGTCCAGGGCATAGTGGGAGACATACTGTTGTATCCTCAGATGACATGAGAGGAGAGGTTTTGGGGGCTAACAATGAGTCCATTGGAGGGCAGGATCAGTTTCTAGATGGCACCATATTTGGTTTGGGATGAGCGTCTTGGGGCGGGAGAGGATCTAGGGACCACTGGAGGATACAGGAGCTGATGGGAGGGACATTTTCCAGTGTGCCATGACTTGTAGTTGGATGTCGATGAGGTAGTCAATGGAGAGGATGATGGACTTGGTGAGAGGGTTGTGGTTGTAGTAGTGAGGGGTGCTGGCAGACAGCAGAAGAGGGTTAGGGTGGTATGGAGGAGAGAGCTTGAGGCAGGACAGGGACAAGAAAGAGCACTACCAGCAGGGGAGGTAACAGAGGGAGGGGATGGTGGGGGAGAGGAGGTCATATCGATGGAAATTCTAGAGACACGAGTACAGGGTGCAGGGTCAGAGGCTAGGGGAGGAGTGTCACATGCTTATTTTGAAATACTCCAGCAACAGAGGGACACTACCCAGGCGAGACTACACTCGCTCGAGGATGAGATTTAGATAGAGAGAGTCAGGAGGCAAGGTCTGGAGGCAGAGGTGGAGTGGTTTTGATGAGAGATAGCAAACTTGACAGAGAGCCTCCATATCACGAGGACAGAGGTGGATGATCTGAGGAGGGACAGGGAGGATTCTAAGAGGATGATAGTGGAGGCATGGTCATGGCCCGCTATTGGCACCTTACAGGACATTCTCCACCAACAAGATGATGAGCTAGAGGAGCTGTGGGGTCGAGTATAGAGGGCAGAGGCATATGCCACACGACAGCAGGGGAGAGGGATGTGGCACATCAGATGTTGGTCCTTGCAGGGTTTGGGAAGTTGTATTTTGATATGACGAAGCAGAGAAAGAGGGCAGAGAGGGCATGTCAGGAGGTGACCTACTATAGGGGGTTGTACCAAGGAGTGGTACTTGTGGAGTAGCGAGCAGCCTCATACACTAAGAGTGTGTGATCTCATAGGACACATAGCCAGCAGCCCACATAGTGCCAGCAGACAAGTGGAGCGGTGCCACCTAGAGCAGGGGGAGCAGGAGGATCTGAGGGAGGAGGTCCTGAGGAGGGGGCTAGGGAGACAGCTGGAGAGAGATAGCTCCATTTTGGCTTATGTGTTATATTTTGACCCTTCGGGGTGATCATTGTGTAAAGCGGAAAAATCGAACCCTAGTCATTCTCCCCTCCCCAACTCCAAGGAGAGAGAAGGGGGAGTCACTAGGGTTGATGTTTTTCACTTAGGAGAGACTTTACATTCAAAAGAGGGGTTGAAACCCACAAGATCCAATCCCACACAATACAGGATTGGATTCTAAATGAGTTTCAAGGGTTAAGACATCAAGGATACCCTCTTTTGTAAAGAATGTAGATAGGATGATTGAGCTAGGAATGTATGTAGAAGCAAGAAAGATTCGCTTGTAAACAGAGATAGGGATATGGGATGAAGCTGCGGACCTGGAATTAGCAATAAAATGTCGAGACGGTGTTGTTCTGCAAATTTGAGTGAAAGTTGACGGGACGATGGCGCCCGGCGTGCACACGGTCCTCCGAAAAATCCATGAAACGAAGGGGGATCTGTTCGTCTCTGCGCAAGGATTCCGGATCTTCAATTACAGTCGTGTACCTGCAACCTACACACAGAAAAGAGAGGATGATTGGGGGGTTAGGGATTAGGGGTTTGCCTTTAGGTCAAACCCTGGTTTTGGAATTAACCAAGAAATGAGAATGCTGTAAATGTAAATGTTTGTAATGTAAACAAGTACTGATACCTTGTTGTAAGAATGTTTGTATTCTTACATGCGAAGGTGTAATGTATGTAGTATGTTGTATGTTGTATGTGATCTCCTCTTCAATGGTTGAATCCTTGTCTTGAATGCAACACTTAGCCTTGAATGGAGACTTAGAATGCTCAATTGCTTGAAGGAATGCTTGAATGCTTGAATGTTTGAATGTCGCTTTCGCCTCTTGCTCTTGCTTATTTCCTTTTTTCGACCTCCTCAAATGGGAGAGGAAATGTAGTTTATATACTTGTCAATTAGGGCTGATAGACTGATTTTTCCGACCTTGGGCCGACCAGGAAACAATATTTTCCAATTTGCAAACTTAAAGACCTGAAGCCCCAAAAGAGACCGGGCCCAAAATAGGGCCAGGGACCAGGGCGCTGGGCGCCATGGTCCCACCTCTCGGGACAGCAGGGTGCAAGGAGGATCAGGCCAGGGTGCAGAAAAATGTAGTTTTTGATGTCATGAACAAGTTTCGGGGTCTCCATTCAGGTTCCGTGTTGCATCGCCATCGTGAAGACCCAAATGCAGTCAAAATTGCAAGTGTCACAATTTTAGGACGCTACATTTAGCCCCCACTTTAGCGGGAGTATAACCGTACGCTCATACTTCCGGTAAAGTACAAGGAAACAACATTGAAAGACTTTCACCATGTCAAGGAGGCAAGATACACAAAGCCCCCAGTGGACTGAGGATCTTATGAATTCGATTGACAAAGTAAAAGGGAAGATCATGAGGGAGAACCATGACTGTCAGTAGTAAGGTTCCCTCGCTATGAGTCATGCAAGAAAGATATCAAAAATTTTCAAGGCAAAGCTAAATTTGTCAAGAAATTTTCAAGTATCTTGAAAAGATATGAACGGGATGTATGCCCCCCTACGTTAAAGCGATCGCACATGCCTCATCGGGGGTGATTGCTTTAAGGTAGTGATAAGAAATCAGAAAGGAGCACGTTATCACAAGGATTTAGCCCCCAAGTGTGAGATAAGCCTAAGGATAATAGACACAGAACACAAAGCACAAGGTGACTTTGCTTTCCTCGGGGTCAGTATGCTGTAAGATAATTCATGTATATCATATGTATGTATGCATAATTGTTCTTCATTCCCCAATCAAGGAAGGTCACCTAGAAGAAGGGAACACATGTGTCTTTTGAGTCAACATGAGAGAGACCAAAAGAGATCTCAATGTTTTGCATCGTCCTCAAGTAGACAAAACTAAGGACAACGAATAGAAGAATGAGAGTAACACATAGAAGAAGTAACAAAAGAGATCAAGAGAGGAGGAGAGAGTCTGTTATGCTAATGAACTAGTCTAGCACGTCATCTACCCCCCGATCTTGCTGATCAATATTTCAGGAAGGTAGGAAACACGCTAGAGGAGGAACATCCAACACAGCAGATGGAGCTATCACAAGATCCAAACAAGGGCTATGTTCATATCCCAAGCCACGGTGTTCTTGTCTAGGAGCTAGGATAAGTGCTTTAGAAAATTCGTTAGATAAATGGTTATCAACATCAACATATTCATATTCACTATCAGAATGAATAGGAGTAACATTTTCATCATGAATAACATTTTCACCTATATCATCATCAAGATTTATAAAAATAGGATCTTTAACTCACACAGGATCAAGACCATCATGCATCTTATGTTCAGGAAATTTCGGCTCAATCGTCAGCTGAGGAGAAAATGGAATAATATTAGCTGAAGGTGTTTTTGGGGATTGCAAAGTTTGAGAAGCAGCTGCCTGAGCTCTAAGACGACGCTTTCGTCGGCGTTCACGTGTAGAACGATTCCGTCTAGTCTTAGTAGGAAGTTGAGAAGATTGAGGAGGAGGAATGTTCTCATCCTTATCACTTGGGTGTTTAGGTTGTGGTCTCTTAGGTTGAACAATAGGAGAAGAGGAAGGTCTCTTCTCTCCATAACAAGAAGGAGGAGGAACTGCTCCATATAAGGGAGGAATATTCGGTTTAGGAAGGAGACCAAGTCCATCATGACGAGGAGGTATAGGTCTACTTTTAGGAAGTTTATTAATCATAGGCATAGTCACATCCATAGGGATGGGTTGGGAATCTTCTTGAGGAAAGACATTAGTTTTATCTTTCAAAGGAAGAACTTCCTTCTCAAGAATGATAGGAATGTCAAGTTTGGGTGTTCTAGGTTCACTTAGAGATAGGATCATATCTTTTTTCCACTTTTGATAAGATTTGAAAAGATGATCACTTCGCGGAGGAAGAGATTGGAATTGTTTAGGCCAAAAGTAATCAATAGGAACGCTAGAAGTTCTTTCAGCTGGTTTAAAGAGACTATGATTGACAGTAACAACTTCACCATTATGGGGAAATTTCAAACACTTGTGAATAGGAGAAGCAATAGCTTTAATGGAAGATAGCCAAGGATAGCCTAGCTTCACACAAAATTGTTCGGATGATGGAATAATAGCAAAGTCCACATCAAGGGATTTGTTATGGACCTCAATAGGTAATGTAATAGAACCAATTGCAGGAGAAGAAAATGCATCAAATAGTTTCACAACCACATTTGTTTCATCATAGATCACTTGATTCAATTGCAAAGTAAAAAGAAATTCTTCAGTAATGACATTAACCATACAAGAAGGATCAATAAGCACTCCACGGCAAGGTGTATTTTTGACTTTTGCAACTATATATAAAGGACCATCAGGTGCCCTGATAGTTTCACTAGAATCAAAGGTGATCGAAGGTTCTTTAGGGATTTTCTGCTGCTCTACAAAGTTAATCACATTCGGAGTCATAGACACAAGATCATCAGGTGAGACAGAGGAATCATTAGTATCAATCGCATTAGAGGTATGAGAAGGTAATGGATCAGAAAAAATCTTAAGATTTTGGTTAGGAGGAGCTACAGATGTGTTGCCTTTATCATTCACACCAGAAATAGAGATAGTATTATTATCAATCAAATCTTGAATTTTACCCTTTTAAGCAAAACATTTTTCAGTATCATGCCCAGGATGACGATGAAATTGACAAAAAGATTTGTTATCAAAATAGGGTGAATTAATCTTTGTAGGGTCTATTTGCCTTATAGGAGGAAGAGTAAGCACATTTTGTTCCAATAACTTATTCATAATACTATGCAATGATTCATTCAAAGGAGTAAACTTTCTTTCTTTCTTGAAAAACTTAGAAATAGGAGGCACACCTGATGTCGCATTCACATTGTTGTTGATGATGTTTTCATTGAATTTAATGGACTCTCTATTCGGTTTAAACTTCCCAAATGGTTGTTGACTACTATCACCCTTATCACTCGGAGCCATAGGATTTGCTTGTTCCATTTGACTCACAGTCAGTTGATAATTGTGAACAGTCGCGCACAACTATTGGAAAGAAGTAAACTCAGAAAACATAAGTTTTTCTCTAATATCTTTTTGTAAATTAGAAATAAAGATTCTTTGAATATCATTGTCAGGCACTGGAAAAGAAATTTGAGCATACAAATGCTTATATCTACCAATGAAATCAGTCACTTTTTCTTTAACACCTTGTTTACAATGCATTAAATCAATGAAAGTAACTTTAGGACTTATATTGTTTTGAAATTGTTGAATGAAAGCATTTGCAAGTTGTTCGAAAGAAGTAATAGAATAAGAAGGCAACGAGCAATACCATTGTAGGGATTTGTCTCTTAATGTTCTAGTAAACAGTTTTGCAAGCAACCTTTGGTCATAAGCAAAATCAGTACATATTGTTTGAAAGGTCTTAACATGTGTTAGAGGATCACCCTTACCATTATAAAGCTCCAAATGTGGAATTTCAACATGTTTAGGGGGGATAGCTCGAACAATGTCAAGAGAAAGTGGGCTCGCAACATCAAATGTGGGCACACTAAACTTAGATTGATTCATAGAGGCAATTTGTTGCTGTAAAGAAGAGACAGTTTGTGCAAGATTGTTAATGGTCGCTTCAGTCGAAGAGTTCATATTAGACGTGTTAGATTGTGATGGAGGTGTTATGTTATTGAAAGAAGGTAGAGAGTAAGGTGGTGGGACACTATGATAGTTAGTCATAGGAGATGATTGGAAAGGAGGAACACTACAAGGAGGAATTGAAGGTTTAAATGAATTGCCCCCTTGCGTCATGTTCATTTGTGGAGATATAATAGGAACACTTATTGAAGGAATGAATGAAGAAGTTGGATTGAATGAAGGAAGAGGGTTGATTGAAGAAGAGGGATTGCCCCCATGACTAGTGATCATAGGAGGAATGTCTTGTATTGAAGTAGTCATTATGTTTGATGTGAAAGTAGGTATACTAGCAATAGTAGTTGTCAAAGGAATAGAATGATTAACTTGAGTAGGAGGTTGTGTATAACCTAAGGTTTCGGCACAACTTTTCATCGGCATCACATTCGAATCCACAATGTGTGCAATACCACACAAAATATCAATTCCATTCTTATCACTTTGAACCATACATTTTAGACCCTCAATTAATGAAAGAGCTTCACTATCAGGGTATTCTTGAGACATCCATTGTCGAAAATCATCAAATTGGTTATCCAATTTTGAAAGTTGTTCTACAGAAACCTCATGGAGAGCTTCTTCATCATTAAGAGGATTAGAGGAATTACCCATGTCCTCGTTAAAAAGGCCATTCAAATTAGGTTCCATCTCCTCGGTAATTACACCTTGGAAAGACTTAATTCTAAGGCTTCGTCTAACGGGAATAGTGTAAGTAGGACTTATTGTTGAAAAACTCATGCACTAAAGAGAGAGAGAAGATTTTGAATTTTAGAGGTAGCAAATTTCAATAAAATCAGCCAATCTCCTAGATTTAAGCTATTAAATGCAATCAGGACAATCTCCCGAAATTTCGGAAAAAATGTCCGGGACCGTGGCGAACGAAGTGCACACAGTCCTCGCAACTTTTTTCGAAATTTTCAGGGATGACAGTTATGATGATTTTAAAGCTAATCTGAAAAAATTGAGTGATTTTACGATCTATAGATAGGCCAAATTAAAGTTGCAATCTCAAAATTGAACCCTACCAAGATTGTTGAAAAATGTAAAATTTGAATTTTGAAAAAGAGGGGGAAACTGAAATTTTGAATTTTATGATTTTAGAGGGAATGCTGAAAGCAATGCAAGTTTTGAAATTTAAAAGTTGACTCGATTTCATGCAAAATTTGAATTTGAAAGTGGAAATCAAGGTTGTTGCAATTAAACACTTAGTTTCAAAAGTCACAAATTGTAAAGATTTGAATAAAACACTGAAATTTCGAATGAATGCCAACACACTTTTCAGATTTAGGACAGTAAGAAACACAATTTTGATATGAATTTTAATTTCAACAATTTTTGAATGATTATAAGCCTTTATCCGAGCAATCACTAGACCAACTTTGACTTTAATTTTGAAAGTGTTAAATTTGATAAAATCAGCCAAAATTCTGGATTTTAGCAGAAAAATACAGTAAGATCTAGCTCCCAAAATTTCGGAAAAAATGTCGGGGACGATGGCGCTCGGGGTGCACACGGTCCTCGCAACTTTTTCCCAAATTTTCAGGGATGAAAGATATTGTGATTTTATTGCGGAATCCAAAGTTACAGCCGATTTGGAGGTGTTTTGATTAGTGAAATTATCAGTCAAAGGTCGAATCAAGAAGGTCTTAAAAATTAGGGTTTTGACATTTAACCACTTAATTTTCAGAATTAAAGCACAAATATGAATTGAAAATTTGCAATAGAAGGGTAGATCTTAAACAAGCATTAACAATTAAACGTTTCACAAGTTTAATTACTTAAAAGAAAATTTTAGGGTTTTTATGCAATCAACCTCTAAAATTTGCAAAAGATCAAACATGGAAATATAATTAGGAAAGAAAAATTTTCATATCTAACCATGAATAATCAGAATGAGGATGTTCACGTCGGGTTCACCAAAATGTAAAGCGGAAAAATCGAACCCTAGTCGTTCTCCCCTCCCCAACTCCAAGGAGAGAGAAGGGGGAGTCACTAGGGTTGATGGTTTTCACTTAGGAGAGACTTTACATTCAAAAGAGGGGTTGAAACCCACAAGATCCAATCCCACACAATGCAGGATTGGATTCTAAATGAGTTTCAAGGGTTAAGACATCAAGGATACCCTCTTTTGTAAAGAATGTAGATAGGATGATTGAGCTAGGAATGTACGTAGAAGCAAGAAAGATTCGCTTGTAAACAGAGATAGGGATATGGGATGAAGCTGCGGACCTGGAATTAGCAGTAAAATGTCAAGACGGTGTTGTTCTGCAAATTTGAGCGAAAGTTGACGGGACGATGGCGCCTGGCGTGCACACGGTCCTCCGAAAAATCCGCGAAACGAAGGGGGATCTGTTCGTCTCTGCACAAGGATTCCAGATCTTCAATTACAGCCGTGTACCTGCAACCTACACACAGAAAAGAGAGGACGATTGGGGGGTTAGGGATTAGGGGTTTGCCTTTAGGTCAAACCCCGGTTTTGGAATTAACCAAGAAATGAGAATGTTGTAAATGTAAATGTTTGTAATGTAAACAAGTACTGATACCTTGTTGTAAGAATGTTTGTATTCTTACATGCGAAGGTGTAATGTATGTAGTATGTTGTATGTTGTATGTGATCTCCTCTTCAATGGTTGAATCCTTGTCTTGAATGCAACACTTAGCCTTGAATGGAGACTTAGAATGCTCAATTGCTTGAAGGAATGCTTGAATGCTTGAATGTTTGAATGTCGCTTTCGCCTCTTGCTCTTGCTTATTTCCTTTTTTCGACCTCCTCAAATGGGAGAGGAAATGTAGTTTATATACTTGTCAATTAGGGCTGATAGACTGATTTTTCCGACCTTGGGCCGACCAGGAAACAATATTTTCCAATTTGCAAACTTAAAGACCCGAAGCCCCAAAAGAGACCGGGCCCAAAATAGGGCCAGGGACCAGGGCGCTGGGTGCCATGGTCCCACCTCCCGGGACAGCAGGGTGCAAGGAGGATCAAGCCAAGGTGCAGAAAAATGCAGTTTTTGATGTCATGAACAAGTTTCGGGGTCTCCATTCAGGTTCCATGTTGCATCGCCATCGTGAAGACCCAAATGCAGTCGAAATTGCAAGTGTCACAATTTTAGGATGCTACACATTGTATTATGACAAACATATTCATCTTTTTGAGCTCATATATATATGATTTTGGAGGCGGTGATTCATGTATCTTATTATGATGGACTCTATTTATTATTTTATGATGTGATGCATGGATGATGATTATGGATGTATTGTCCTGACCTATGTGTGATGCAGGATGGATGCTTATATATCTATGGTTATGATGTGTTACTGACATGTTTATGGATGCAGGATGGATGCATGTGTATGTGTGTATGATATGTTGTGGATGCAGAAAGAGTGATTATGTGGGCGCACATGTTTCTAAGATGTTTTGATGTGCATATATGTTGTATATGAGGATGTTTAATGTATGATGATTAAGATGTAATAATAGATGTGGATGCAAACGATTAATGATAAATTATTCTAAATGCAATCTAAATGAGGAATGAATGATGAATGTAAAGCTATGCAAATGATGTGATCTAAATGAATGATGAAATGAATGAATAACACAATGTAAATGCAAGATGGCCAATGAATGTAATCTAAGTGAATGATGGTAATATAAATGAATTAATGCCATCTAATATGAATGGATGGCATATGCAAGATGGGTGTAGGATGCAATGCAATCTAAATGCAATCTAAGTGGTCAATGCTTGTGAAAATGATAATCTAAGTGAATAGTTTAATTAAATGAATGGATAATGTAACCTAAATGAATAGATAATGCAATCTAGATGAATAATGAAATGAAGATGCCACCTAAGTGGATAATGAAATAAATTGATCTTAGATAGAAAATAGAAGAATAGGGAGGGGGGGGAATTGAAGACTCCAAGAGATTATTAGATGGATAGAATTAGGAATTTATGGAATGATGGGGAGAGTTGTGCACAAAAGATGTGGAGAGCCAGCCTAATTTAATATTGCCATAGGTAACTCGCACCACTGATTATAGGAACCAGGATGTTGTGAGAAACCCCAAGGTATGGACTGACACAGTCAAATGAGAATTCCTTACACATAGCTATGCAAGTGTTGAGGAACACTGATACAAAGTTGTGGGTACGTGCAAGGAAACCCTCAAACACACCGATATCTCTTGTACATGAGAAGGTAAGTGTTGATAAACACTAGTACCAGGTCATCGATTCATACAAAAGAAATCCAAAACATTTCATGCCATGGAAATATGCCCTAGTATTCACCTATTGTAAACATACCCGGATATGGAAGATCCGGATAGTCGTAGATAGATGTAGTCGTAAGACAAAAGATGCAAGTCAAAATGAAAAACCAAGAAATCAAACAAGTCACCCATACATGACAAATTGATGTCTCTTGCCAAGAGTAGGATTAGGATGAAGGATTAGCTGCCAGGCGAGGGAAGGATTCATCCCTAGGGCAAAGGATAGGGTGGGTGGATTTGGACTAGGTAATTGACCAGACGACCTTGAAGAATAATTTGTAGACTTAGGACTGACCTCAAGACTTGATGAAGCTCACACAGAGGCACAAGCTTAGGAAACGCAAGACAAAAGCTCAGTTTGATGGGACAATCTTTATTCACAATTTAGGCAAAGACTCATCATCATACGAGTGGTTATTCAGGTGGGAGTGGAGGAGCATCGTGGAGGGCAAATTGGATAGAAAGGATGATGGATATGAGATGATGGAGTGCTGACCTGATAGACGATGGATATGCATTATTTACCTTAGCACCTGCATGCAGGTTTTCACCAAGGTACTTGCCCATAGCACCACAAAGTGGTTTTCAATAATGGACGAATTGATTTTTCTTTACTTTTTTTTTTATACTTTAGTTTTTTTGTGTCTCAAGGCACCTATTTACCAGGTTTTCACCAAAGTGACAATCTTTTTTCAGGATCTTTTTTCTCATTTTTTTATTTTTATTTTTATTTTTTATTTTATTTTTTGACAACTGATGAACTAGGCATATAATCTTTTTAGGTGCATGATGTTCATTGGATCATCCAAAGGATCTCCTTCAAGAGTAGCCAACTGATATGCCCCTGATCCATACTTTGTTGTGATCACATATGGTCCAAGCCAATTAGGCTCAAACTTGCCTTTCTTCTCTCTTTCTTGAAGGCTTCTTTGATTTTCCATGTCAAAGGACAAGATTACCAATTTCAAATTCTCGGGTTCTTACCTTCTTGTGGTAACTCAAGCGTAGGTGGTTCTGATATACTCAAATATGGTTTAAGGCCTTGAGGCACCTTTCATCTAGCAGTTCCATCTCATGTAGTCTAGCAACTCTGTATTCCTCATCTAGGAGGATATCCTACAGCGACACCATTAGAGAGGGGATCTCGATCTCAAGAGGGAGGATGGCTTCAGAGCCAAAGACAAGGGAATATGGGTTGACACATGTGGGTGTGAGGATGGAGGTGTGGTAAGCCCACAGAGTAGGGTGGATTTGGAGGTGCCAATCGCGACCAGCTTCATTGACTGTCTTTTTGAGGATTTTGATTAGGGTTTTGTTAGAAGCCTTAGCTTGACCGTTACCTTGTAGGTAATTTGGGGTGGAGAAGCGACGTTGGATATCGAATTAAGACAGAGTTCTTTAACATCCTGATTTTTGAATTGTTTGTCGTTATCTGTAATAATAAATTTGGGGATTCCATATTGACAGATCAAGTAGTTTAGAATAAATTTGGAGATCTGCTTACCAGTGGTGAAGGTAAGAGGTATGGCCTCCACCCACTTGGTGAAATATTTTGTGGCGGTGATAATGAATTTATGACCATTGGAGGATGTAGGGTGGATTTTCCCAATGAGATCGAGTCCCCACTATGAGAAGGGCCAGGGTGTAATGTTGGCTGCAATTCTTGTGATGGTGCATGGATCTTGTCGCCATGTTTCTGGCAAGGGATACATTTCTTCACATAATTATATGCATATACTCCCATTTTACGTTAGTAATATCTTGTTCACAAGATCTTTTTAGCCAATGTGAGCCCACTTGAGTGGGCCCCACAGATGCCTTTGTGCACTTCACGTAGTGCTCATTTCGCCTCTTGTTTGTCTAAATGCCTTCTAAATAAGGTGTCTCCAAGGATAGTGTAACGAGCACATTGGCAGATGAAGGTTTGTCATTGGGTTTTGGTAAGGTGTGGGGGGAATGGTGTTGTCTCTTAAGAAAGCGAAGGTCTCTTGATACTAGGGAGATTCGGGACCAATGAGTACGCACACCATTTCAAATTTTGGTAATTCGTATTTCGGTTGTGTCAACATCTGAAAGAGGGAGCCAATGGTGGCCATTGCATCTACAACTCTGTTCTTTGTTCGTGGAATTTGATCAAACTTGATTGTTGTGAAATGCTTCTTAAGATCTTCAACCATACTACAATAGGGAAGAAGCTTGGCATCTTTTGTTTGATATTCGTCATTGACTTGTTTTAAGAAAAGTTAGGAATCATCGTAGACTTGTAATTCCAATATCTTCCATTGGATAGCCAAGCGTAGTCTACTAATTAGTGCCTCATATTTTGCGATGTTGTTGGTACATGCAAAGTTTATCTTGTATGATTTTGGGATGCAATCTCCTTGAGGTGTGATCAACAACATTCCTGCCTCCGATCCATTTTGGGTGCAAGAGCCATCAAAGTACAACTACCATGTGGAGGATGTAGTGACAATCATTATGAATTCATTTGGCAATTCTATAAGGATCAGATGGTCACCTGGAAGCGGAGAGTCATCCAGTTGGTCTATGATTAACTATCCTTTGATTTCTTTTCTATCCACATATTCAATGTCAAACTCGCTTAACAACATGACCCATTTAGCGGTTCTGCTAGTGAGGGTAGCCTTTGACAAGAGATATTTGAGAGGGTCAATCTTAGAAATCAATTTTGTTTTGTTGTTTAGCATGTAGTGCCTGAGTTTTTGTGTACTAAAGACGAGTGCTAAGCATGCTCTCTCAATGGGGGTATAATTGAGCTCATACTCTACAATTGTTTGATTGATGTAGTATATAGCATGCTCCTTTCCCTAATCATTTGTTTGTGCCAATAATTCCCCCAATGCCACTGTAGTAGCAGATATATACAAAAGAAGAGGCTTTCTACGAGTAGGAAGCATAAGAACTAGAGGTGATGCCAGATATTGTTTGAGTTTTTCAAAATCCTTTTGACATAGGCAGTCCCATTTGAATTTTGTGTCTTTCCGCAACAGGTATGCAAATAGATGGCATTTATTTGCAAGCTACGATATGAAGCGCCTGAAAGATTAGAGTTTCCCTTGGAGGTTGCACAGATGTCTAAGGGTCTTTGGGAGAGGCATTTCCATGATAGCTTTCACTTTTGCAAGATCAACCTTGATGCTTCTGCAGGAAATAATGAAACGTAGTAGTTTTCCCGATGTGACACCAAAGACACACTTCTTAGGATTGAGGAGCAGTTTGTATTTTTCCAATCTTTCAAAGATCTGCCTTAAGATAGGGATGTGCTCATGTCTTGTTTTTTATTTGCCTAGAAGATCGTCCACATAGTCCTCCATGATTTTGTGCAAGAGGTCATGAAAAATTATTGTCATTGCACGTTGATATGTAGCTCTAGCATTTTTTAGACCAAAAGGCATGACTCGATAACAGAAAGTCCCCCACAGTGTTGTGAATGCAATTTTGTGTCAATCTTCTTCTATGATCTTGATCTGATTGTATCCAGAAAATCCGTCCATAAGTGATAGCATCTCATGTCCCGTTGTGAGATCTACAATCATGTCTATGTTGGGGAGCGGGAAATCATCCTTAGGGCAAGCCTTGTTTAGATCTCAAAAATTAGTACAGATGTTGATGCCCCTTGCGGGTTTGCCGACAGGTAAAATTTTGGATACCCATTCAGGGTATTCTATTGGTTTGATGAATTCTGCATCCAACATCTTTTGAAGTTCTGCTTTGACCAGAAGTGCGATATATGGATGCATCTTGCATAACTTCTGCTTTATGGGTTTTGCATCTGGACGGACAACAAGATTGTGAACTACCAAGTCTGGATCTAAGCCTGGCATGTCAACATATGACCAAACAAAGTTGATTTTTGTTTCTGTGAGGAAATTGGTGAAGTCATGTTTCTCTTGATCCGTGAGGGACTTGGCAATGAGAACGTTCTTTGGAATGTCTTCGGTGCCCATATTGATAATGTATGTTTCCTCTATTACCAAGTTTGACATGTCCTGTGGAAGATGACCAATGGTAGGGAGGTCAAGTCCCTCATCCTCAAGTGCCTTTTCTAGGTTTTCACTTTTGGAATACGCCCTTTGTTTTGACTTTTTCTTCATCCAAAGGTGCCTCAGAGAGGTTTTTGACCAGGGAATCATGTTTTTTATTTTTATTATCTTTTTTGCGACTAAGGGCATTGACCAGACTACTAAAGTACCCCTTTTCATGCAATTTAATCTCATGCACTATGTTGCAGTCTTCCAAATTATGCATAGTCAGGAGAGTTATGAGAGTGTTATCATTGATACAAACGTCTAAAGTGGCTTTGTCTCGTTGGCCCTGGTCTATAAGTTCAGGATGGACAAGTTGTAGCTCATGCAAAATGGGAGGGGTTATGGGAGTGATGGTGTTGATGTGGTTGTCAAAGAAGATGTCATCTTTGTATTTAAAAGGCATTTTATGGAACTCCTCTTCATCAGAGTCTTCAACATCCAAAGAAGGACTTGAAGGGGCACCAATGATAGTGATCTTAGGCACTGGAGTATACCCCAAGCCCCTGTTATACTTGTATGAGATAGGATTTATTGGTGCTTTTCTTCCTTTCTCCTCTGGTCCCAAGCTGTGTCCTTTGTAACCCATCTTTTCTACTATAGCTGATGCTTTTGGATATATTTTCTTAGGTATTTTTGTTGGGTCTTCATCTTCTTCCCAATACAACCATGAAGAGATATTTGTCTCAAGGCTCTCCTCATCAAGTGGACCCCATTGCTGAAAGGTGGTATTTTTGCATTGTATAACAGGTTTTTGATTTTTATTTATTTATTTTGGTTTGTCGAATGACTTGGGAGACATGAGGAGATTGCCTATTAATAAGACATCCTCGAGTTTGTATTCTCCGCAACCATTATCCAGGATCTTGATTTCGGGCTCTACTTGGGATGACATGGAGGCGACGTTTGATGCGATAGATGTAGGAGTTGGAGAGGGTCTAATTAGTGGGCAATGATATGGATGTTTCCCCTCTAAGAGATTGCAATATTGAAAGGGTTGTGGATCACCTTTGATAGTGATCTCTCTTCCATTGAAGGGGAATTTGATGCATTGATGATAAGTGGAAGGGACGACCCGAAGGGAATGGATCCACGGTCATCCAAGGAGAACGTTATAAGGGAGATCAAGATCCAATACTTGGCAAGGGGTCTCAATTTTATTAGGCCCACTTGAAGAGGTGAGGCGATCATGCCTTTAGAAACTCTTTCGGCATCATCATATGCTTTTATTGCGATTCTTCTTGATGTATCTACCAGGTCCTCAGAAAGCCCCAATTGTTTTATTAACTTGTATGCACATAGATTGAGTCTGGATCCATCGTCTATCAAGATACGTTTAACCTTGTGCTTCTGGATAAGGGCTTCGATGTGCAAAGGTTTATTATGGTCTTAATCTATAGGAGCGTCATTGGAAGTGAACACAAGGTGTTGTTGGGTGGCAAGGTTTCCAATGAGAGCTTGAAATTGGGCAGCATTGATATTATCGGGAACACGGGACTCAAGGAGGGCTTGTTCCAAAATCTCCTTGTGGACAGGGGAATTCTTGAGAAGCTCTAGGATGGACATCTACATGGGGGTCTTCCCAAGATGGTCAAGTAGGTCATATCGGTGGGTGGAAGACATGGGGGGAGGGTTGGGAGGAGACCCTTGGACAGTGACTCTGCCTTGGCGGGTGGTTACGTTGCAGTCATTTTGAGAGTGGGAATCGGAAGGTGTAGCACCTTGAATGACTATCTTAGCATGGCTAGGTCTGCTTTGGGAAGGGGGATGGTTAGCTCCTTGGATAGTTATGACATTGACATGGTTGTCTACAGGCTCAATACGACCCACTACAAAGTCAAAGCTCGTTATATGATTAGTTTAATCATAGTTCACAGCATTAGATAATGAGCCTTTACCTTTATCATGTTTTGGGAAGGGTTCCTAGTATATTTTGAGTTTGTCATTATTGTTACCAGGTTTTGAAGTTGCTACCTCAATCTCACCTCTATCAATGAGATCTTGTATTTAGATTTTAAGCTTCATACACTTTTGTGTATCATGCTCATTGATACGATGATACTCACAATACTCATTCTCATTATACCACCTAGGTTTGGGTTGATTGGGGTCTAACAGGTGAGTTATCGAGAAGACCACTGTGCCTGCTTGGACAAGCTTTTGAAACACCACTTCAATGGGCTTGGCAAGAGGAGTAAAGTCTCTTGGAGTCTTGTTATTGGATCGGGGTGGTCGCCCCTGGAATAAGACATTGTTATGAGGCTTTTGAGATTGATTTTGATTGTTTTGATTGTTGAATTGATGATTGGTGGTGGTGGGCTTTAGAGGAGCGGCCACGGTCTGGACCTGTTTTGCATCAGTCACACCATCATTGACTACGTTCTTGTTTTTGGACCAAAATTTTGGTTTATCATTATGCTAAGAGGAAGAATTTTGACTTGATTTTTGGTAATGTTTTAAGGTTCCTTCCTCTAACAAGACCCGTTAAAGAGCTAGGCCCTTGTCAGTTAATTTTTGGAAAGATTTGATACATTGAGATGTCAAAGGTCTTGATAGTTCGAGCACCAGATTCTTTTGAAATAATTCAATTTGGTGTTGTTCTGGCATACCCCATTATAATTTTTTGATAAGATGTCACCATCTTTGCAAGAAGTTAGCGAAAGTCTTTCCAGGCCTTTGTTTCGTTTTACAAAGGTCCATCATGGAAACATCATTGGCAATGTTGTAGGCATAGTGAGCCACAAAATTTTCTTCTAAGTCCAAGGAGGAGGTGATAGAACCTCGAGGTAAGGACGAGAACCATGCAAGAGCATCTCCCATGAGACTCTTAGGGAAGAGCCTTCGAAGGTATAAGTCACTATAGGAGACTTCTTAACATAAGATGTGAAACTCATGAACATGGTCTCAGGGGTCCCATTTGCCCTCATACTTCGTGAACTTAGGCATCTCAAACCCTGGTGGGTATGGTGCAACTGATATAGATGGTTCATAAGGACCAGGACAAAATTCCTCAAACAAGTAAGGTTCCCTCTTGTTAGTCCCTTCCTTCATGTCTTTGATAATGTTTTTCATGTCCTGGATTTATTTAATGAGGTCTTGTTGTGGATTTTGGACATGATGAATTGGGTTTGCCCCTAGAATCGGATGAATTATGGAAGGTGGGACACCACCACTAATGTATTGATATGACAAGGAAGCGAGGATGTGAGATGTGATAACCGATGTCACAGGGACTTGAGTGATAGTTGGTTGCGACCTGCAAATTGTTGTGACAGGAGGAAGTGAGGCCTGAATGAATTTACCGACATTGTTGACGGGAGTGGAGGATTGTGGAATAGAAATGTACGGTCAGGTAGAAGAACATGGCATAGAAGTATGTTGGAGAATAGATGAGATCAGATTTGATATTAGCATAGATTCTAAGAAGGAAGAAGGCAGAATGGAGACCACGAGGACAGATGTCATGAGCGCTATTGATTGGGGTTGAATGATGGGCGGGGGCGCAATTGATTGAGGTTGAAGAACAGGTGTAACGATATGAGTAGGACCAAGGTCTCCTTGTGTTTGTTGACCAAGAATGGATCTATCAAAATCGGGGGGAGTTGAGATCCATTTTCAAGGAGAGTCTTTAGCACTAGGATTATGTCAGATAAATTTCTCCAACATTTCTTGATTATAAGAGTCTTCTAAGAATGTTTGCACTTTCGAAGAGAGTTCATCTTGATCAACCATATTAGGGTCTTGTGGTTGATTTTAGATGCTGGGTTGCACACTTTGTGTGAGATCTTGTGTAGAGTCTTCATATAGGACACTAATGTCTAGTATGCCATATTGTTGTTCGACCATCTTTTTCTTTTGAGATTGACTTGTGACCATACAAGAATAGCCTTAGAAAGATTGATTAGAGGAAAAATATTTGATGAAAGGACTTAGCAGAGATCTTGGATTTTGGATTTAATTTGTATTTTATAAAATTGGAACTGATTGATTGGTAGAGTTCTTGGATTAGGACACGGGTTTGATTACAATTGCAACTTAGTCCTTGGATGAGGATTTTAGGTGGGAGATGTTGATGAAACCACAAGCAAGGTAATGACCAAGTTGGGTAAAATTTAGACCTTAGGATAATGATCAAAGTCTTTCTTCTACTAAGGATTGACTAATGATCCTAAGCAAAGTAAAGACATGAGATAAGAGTCTTGATCGACTAAAAGGATAGGGAAAAGGTACATGGAGAGGATTCTTCTTCAAGCACAAAGCCAAATGATTGATTGATTAAGGATGAGGTCTAAATAAAACTTCACAAGGCATAAGACCTTAACATGAGGTTAAATTGGATTAAAGGATGATTTGATTTATGACATTTTATTTGATGATTGAAGATGATTGATTTGCGATCAATTGATGTGCTAATTCATTAGGAAAGATTGAGGATGATTGATCAAAGAGAGATGATAGTGATGATTAGAATGAATTTGATGACTAGGTTATTCTTGGCATGAACATGACTCAATAGATGATTGATTCAGATGGCAAGTTCTATAAAGGTATGCGACCACCTTGATTTTGACAATAGTTGTTGTTAAAAGACAAACCTGAACCTTGATGGAGGGCACAGACTCTTAATTCATCACTACCATCAAACTCATTGCTATGACCATGGATGTGATCGTGGTAATGGTGCAAAAAGGTCCTAAGTTTAAGCAAGAGTTTGTGATTGGTGTACCAAAACTTCCAACATCTAACGAGTTGTGCTTATGTGAGCTTCTTCTTCTTGATTGGTCAATGGATTGACTTCTTGGGATGCTTATACGACTTGGACTTATGAAACATGAGATGGATGGAGTTCTGACGTAGTTTGGGACTTGTTTGGAAGACTTGAGTTTGTTATGACTTGGATTTTGACTAATGTTGGTTCAAAACTTTTGTGTGACTAGGACATGACCTTGAATATGATGTGGAATTGACTTGAATTTGATGAGAATGACTAGGATATTGACTAATTCTAATCTTGGCAAGAAGACAAAGCAAACACATTGGACAGTAATTCAAATAAGCACATCGAGCATATCAAGCTACCCTAAGGAATTGGGCCGAGGAGGAAAACCTTTGCTTGCTGACTCAGGTACACACCCAATAGCTAATCAGAATACGATTGTTGGGTCTCATGCAATGGATTACCAACATCGTATTAGCTGACTCCAAATGCTAATGGGGACATGTTATAGCAAGTCTCTTGGGGGAGTTACTATCTCCCTTGCACAAATATTATCCACCTTTCGGAGGTGAATGGGTGACCTCTAATCCTAGAGTTCTTAATATGGATTTTCGTTCGAAGACTATTCCTTGTAGTCATGCAAGCATGATTGAAGTCTATAGCCCTAGAAAGTACCAAGCAAGATGTAGTCATGCAAGCATGATTGAGACCCAAAGGCCCTACAAAATACCCAATATGAGAGTGAACTCCCAAATAGCTTCGTCCTCCAAAACTTTCATCTCAAAAGGCCTATTTATTATAGTGAGTCGGAATGCCAAGGTCTGACTGTACTCACTTGGTTTGTTCCCCTCTCACCAATGCCTAAGCAAATCGGGAGGGCAGGCCCGCTAAAGGAAAGCACTCAACAAACTAGAAAAGTGCCAAAGGTCAGGATTTCTGATTGTCTAGATAAACAAGAGCATACTCTCCTACTTTCACACTTTTCCCAAACAAAATCAAGCACTTTAGTTCTCTTACCTTCATAATTAAATCTTGTTGCCTAAGATAAAAAAAATAAAGACACGAGATTTCTTTGTATCTCCTTGGCAACCTACAAAACAAAAATGATTAGTACTTTAATCAATATATTCTTTGGCAAGCGAGCTGCAAACCAATTGTTAGTAGTTTAAGGTGATGTCTTGGACTGATCGAAAAACTTGCAAAAACTTTAAAATTTTGATTAGTAGACAAAGGTCTACAGACACTTGCGTTGAAGCGCCTACGGAGGCACTAAAACGCTTGCGTGCGCGCTAAAGGGGACATAAAATTAAAAAAGAGCAGGTATTGTACGAAAAATTAAAAATAGCAGAATATACCTACACTTGCATTGATGTAAATTCGAGTGTGCTATAACGCGAGCGTACGCACTGAAATGGGTTAGCAACAAAACAACAGACAAAAACCCAAAAATTTGAAATTTGAAAATAAGTGCCAAACCACTAAAGTGCCCATGCTATTCGTTGGGCCCTCACGCTGAACCAGAAATCTAAAATAAAAAGATTATAAAACTACACTAAAAAACTAGATTTTTTTTCTTTTTTTTTCTTGAATTTTTCCTTTTTTTTAGTGTTTTTTTTGTTACTGATTATGTAAAAAAAAAAGAAAATACACCAAAAATATTAAACTGAAAGCAAGTATGAAAATGTTTCAATGGCGGTCATGCTATTCTAGGATCTTGTAGAAAAGACGGGTTAAAATTTTAAATTATGAACGCTCGCGCTAAAACGTGTGCGCATGCACTAAAACTCCTTTTGCTCACGTTGAACCCATGGCACTCGCGTCGATTTGCAACCGCTCGCGCTATTCCGATACCTGCAACAAGAAAGCTCACAAAAACTCCAAAAAAGATTAAATCTTAGGGATGTGGGTCTCACCCGACATGCCATAATGAAGAGGGGAAAAACCAGCAAGGTGAGATTAGATGGTTAGTATGAAAATAGAGCATTCGAACACAAAAACATAAAAAACATCAAACAAACCATATAAAAACACAAAACAAACTATTTATACCTTCTCCTTCAAATTGAGCCTTTGATGAAGCCAAGGATGCGCCCCTCCTTGACTTGATTGGATTGTCTCCTTTGTTGAATGTGGATGGCTCTCCAAGATTGTGCACAAGATGATTAGATGAAATGGATGAGGGATTTTGACTAAGTGATGGAAAATGGAAATTTGAGTAGAGTTTGGATGTTATGGATGATTTCTTAGACTCAATTGGACAGTATGAACTTAACTAACTTGGAGATGTGAAATAAGGGGATGGAGTACTCAATTTATAAGAGAAGAGGAGAAGAAATGGAGGGCTAGGATTGATCCAAGATGGAGGGTCGGGATTCCATGTCAGCCCACAAATGGCCCAAGAGGAGGTGACAAGACAAGTGTGGAGACCAAGAGATATGTCTTAAAGACATTTCTTGTCTCCACACTCCTCAAGGCTCATTGGGAAGACTTCCCAAGGTACCTAAGGAAGAGAAAGGAATAAAATATTCCTTGAGAGATGGGGATGAGGAATTAAAAATTCTTCAAAAAGGATGATCATAGAGATTGGAGGAATAAGGAGGAATTAAAAATTCCTTGGAGGAGGAGATGTCTAGAGGAATGTGAGATTTTGAAAATTTCACATTCACCTAAGAAAAGGGCATTTAAGGAAGGTAGTTGGATGGAAGAGACAAGGAGTTGACTTTGTGGCTAATCATGAGGATTAGCCACTAGCAACTCATTAGGAGAGGGATTAAAAGAATGATTAGGTGGGATTAGGGCAAATGGGATTTGTAGGAGGATCTGACTAGGAGAGAATGAGTGGAGCGAATTAAAAATTAGAAGAAAAATGATAAGTGCGATTAGGGGACTTCTAGAAGAGTTCATTAGGTTAATGATGGATTAGGAAAAAGGTGATTTGTAGGAATCACTTAGATTAATTAATTAATTGAAATTAATTAATTAAAAGGAGGAATTTGGAGAGAATTGATTTTAGGGATTTTTAGAAGAATAAAGGTAGATTGATTTATCAAATAAATCAATCGATAGACTATAGTGACAATATTAATTATATTTAATTAATATTGAGAAGGAATAAGAATTGGCATAATTAATTTATTAATTATGCAAGGAAATTAAATAAATTAATTAAAATAATTAATTTAAGTGTGTACAGATAAACCTAAATTTTGGTCCAAAAACAAGAACGTTGTCAATAATGGTGTGACTAATGCAAAACGGGTCCAGACCGTGGCCACTCTTCCAAAGCCCACCACCACCAATCACCAATTCAACAATCAAAATAATCAAAACTAATCTCAAAAACCTCCTAACAATGTTTCAATCCAGGGGCCACCACCCCGATCCAATAGCAAGACTCCAAGAGATTTCACTCCTCTTGTCGAGCCCATTGAAGTGGTGTTTCAAAAGCTTGTCCAAGCAAGCACAGTGGTCTTCCTAATAACTCGCCCGTTCGACCCCAATCAACCCAAACCTAGGTGGTATAATGAGAATGAGTATTGTGAGTATCATTGTATCAATGGGCATGATACACAAAAGTGTATGAAGCTTAAAATCTACATACAAGATCTCATTGATAGAGGTGATATTGAGGTAGCAACTTCAAAACCTGGTAACAACAATAAAAAACTCAAAATGTACCAGGAACCCTTCCCAAAACATGATAAAGGTAAAGGCTCATCATCTAACGTTATGAACTATGATTACACCAATCATATAACGAGCTTTGAATTTTTAGTGGGTCGCATTGAGCCTGTAGACAACCATGTCAATGTCATAACTATCCAAAGACCTAACCCTTCCCCTTCCCAAAGCAAGCCTAACCCTGTTAAGATATGTTAGACAATTCAAATAACCAGAAGACAACTGAGAGAGGGGGGGGGGGTGAATCAGTTGTCATAGATTACCAGAACCATTAGCAATGTAAACTTTAATATCGGAACCCAAAACATTAATATCGGAATAGAAGTTAAACCAATTAAGCATAAACAATAATCATAGAATAAACACCATTCACATGACACCAATATTTGTACATGGAAAACCCGGTAAAGGGAAAATCATGGTGGGAAGCCTACCCACAGTCAGATAATACTTTTGCAGTAAGTATGTGAATTACAATTGAGGGGCCTGCACTTGCAGGAAGGCCAACAACCTAGAGCGCACTGCTCATCACAAAAGGAGCCTCACTGAATACATAGAAATCCAAACTACAATTCAAAGAAGTATTGAACTAAAAAAGATAGCATCTCCTATGCCTGAGTACAGTTCCGGTTAAGCTCAATACCAAAGGAATAAATCCTCTTACATACACCCAATTCGATCTCCAATGATTGACCAATTCCTCTACCTAAATGATATTACATTATTCGCACATTACATTCATTGACCATGACCTCTAACATAACCATGATGATCTACAATGAGATCTTACATCTATATATAAAAACCCTCGACCATAAATAATCAGGTTGGCCACCAGATCATAAACTAATTACATGATTACAAACCATGTCGACCTTAGACCAAACAAATAATATCCAACACATAAGACATCCCAAAAATACATTGAGAGGTCCAATCCACGCGTTACATTAAAGTTGGTCCATAACCTAGATCAATCGAGACGCAGTATAGGTCCATACGCTACAACAATGATCTCCATCTGCCAAGTCTTGAACATAATCACCAACAACATCCTGAAACCCCACCAAAAGCTGCACCAACACCACTTATGCATTTCAACAAAGATCTTCATCAAAAGCTCTATCGGTGAAACCCTCGTCGAAACCAGAAGCCAAGCTTCCAAGCAAATGTGATAGCATCCGATCACTTGACCAAAACCAACTTACCAAATATAAGCATGAGTATCATGAACAAGACAATTCCATCACCAAACTATACCGGAGCCTACTGGATCATGTCGGATCCAAATCAACCAAAAACCACTCAACCTACTAGGACCAGAAGAGTGTCGGTAAAGCATCCAAACAACTAGTGTTGGCATCAATGACAAAACATCAATGCAACACATAATCAATTCCACCAAATGGCCAACAAGATAGTCATTCAAGGCGCTACACCTTCCGCTTTCCACTCTCAAAATGACTGCAATGTAACCACCCGTCGAGGCAGAGTCACTGTCCAAGGAGCCCCTCCCCCATTGAACCCTCCCCCCATGTCCTCTACCCGCCGATATGACCTACTTGACCATCTTGGGAAGACCCCCGCACAAATCTCCATCCTAGAACTTCTCAAGACCTCCCCTGTCCACAAGGAAATTTTGGAACAAGCCCTCCTTGACTCTCACATTCCCGATAATATCAATGCTGCCCAATTTCAAGCTCTCATTGGAAACCTTTCCGCCCAACAAGACCTTGTGTTCACTTCCAATGACACTCCTGTAGGTGAAGACCATAACAAACCTTTGCACATTGAAGCCCTTATCCAGAAGCACAAGGTTAAATGTATCTTGATAGACGGTGGATCCAGACTCAATCTGTGTACATATAAGTTAATAAAAAAATTGGGGCTTTGTGAGGACCTGGTACATACATTAGAAAGAATCACAATAAAAGAATATGATGATGCAAAAAAAGTTTCTAAAGGCATGATCACCTTGCCTCTTCAATTGGGCCCTATTACAATTGATACCCCTTTCCAAGTCCTGGATCTTGATCTACCTTATATAAATCCTCCTTGGGAAACCATGGATTCATTCCCTTCAGGTCGTCCCTTCCACTTATCATCAATGTATCAAATTGCCCTTCAATGGAAGAAAGATCACTATCAAAGGTGATCCACAACCCTTTCAATATTGCAAGATATTAGAGGGGAAGCATCCATATGATTGCCCACTAAATAGACCCTCTCCAACTCCTCCATCTAACACATCAAATGTTGCCTCCACCTCATCCCAAGCAGAGCCCAAAATCAAGATCCTGGATAATGGTTGTGGAGAATACAAACTCGAGGATGTCTTATTAATAGGCAATCTCCCCATGTCTCCCAAGTCATTTGAAAAACCAAAAGAAATAAAAAAAGATCAAAAACATGTTATACAATGTAAAGATACCACATTTCAACAATGGGGTCCACTTGATGTGGAGAGCCTTGAGACAAATGTGTCTTCATGGTTGTACCGGGAAGAAGATGAAGACCCAGCAAAATACCAAGAAAATGTATCCAAAAGCATCAGCTATAGTAGAAAAGATGGGTTACAAAGGACACGGCCTGAGACTAGAGGAAAAAGGAATAAAAGAACCAATAAATCCTATCTCATACAAGTATAACAGGGGCTTGGGGTATACTCCAGTGCCTAAGATCACTATCACTAGTGCCCCTTCAAGTCCTTATTTGGATGTTGAAGACTCTGATGAAGAGGAGCTCCATGAAATGTCTTTTGAATACAAAGATGATATCTTTTTGACACCCACATCAACACCGTCACTCCCATAACCCCTTCCATTCTGTACAAGCTACATCTTGTCCATCCCGAACTTATAGACCAGGGCCAATGAGACAAACCTGCTTTAGATGTATGCACCGATGATAACGCTCTCATGACTATACGTAATTTGGAATACTGAAACATAGTTCATGGGATCCAGTTACATGAAAAAAGATACTTTGGTAGTCAGTTCAATGTCCTTAGTCACAAAAAAAAAACCAACAAAACCATGATTCCCTAGGTGAAAACCTCTTCGAAGCACCTTTGGATGAGAAAAAAGTCAAAACAAAGGGCATATCTGAAAGTGAAAACTTGGAAAAGGCACTTGAGGATAAGGTACTTGACATCCCTACCATTGTTCCTCCTCAGCAAGATAGGTCAATTTTACTAATAGAGGAAACAAACAGTATCAATATGGACACCAAAGACACTCCAAAGAACGTGCTCATTGCCAAGTCCCTCATGGATCAAGAGAAACAAGACTTCATCAATTTCCTCACAGAGACAAAAATCAACTTCATTCAATCCTATGCTGACATTCCAGGCCTAGATGTTGACTTGGTGGTTCATAATCTTGTTATTCATCCAAATGCAAAACCCGTAAAGCTAAAGTTATGAAAGATGCATCCACATATTGCACTCCTGGTCAAAGTAGAACTTCAAAAGATGTTAGATGCAGAATTCATCAAACCAATAGACTACCCTGAATGGGTATCCAACATTGTACCTATTGGCAAACCCACTGGGGGCATCCGCATTTGTACTGATTTCTGAGATCTAAACAAGGCTTTCCCTAAGGATGATTTCCTGCTCCCCAACATAGACATGATTGTAGACCTCATAGTGGGACATGAGATGCTATCACTTATGGATGGATTTTTTGGATATAATCAGATCAGGATCGCGGAGGAATATCAACACAAAACTGCATTCACAACACCATGGGGGACCTTTTGTTATCGGGTAATGCCTTTTGGTCTCAAAATTATCGGAGCTACATATCAATGTACAATGACAACAATTTTTCATGACCTCTTGCACAAAATCTTGGAGGACTATGTGGACGATCTTCTAGGAAAATCAAAGACAAGACATGAGCACATCCCTATCTTAAGGCAAATCTTTCAAAGATTAGAAAAATACAAACTGCGCCTCAATCCTAAGAAGTGTGTCTTTGGTGTCATATCGGGAAAACTGCTAGGTTTCATTGTTTCCCGCAGAGGCATCGAGGTTGATCCTACAAAGGTGAAAGCTATCATGGAAATGCCTCCCCCAAAGACCCTTACACAACTTTGCAACCTCCAAGGGAAACTCCATAGTCGTTTTGCAGATAAATGCCACCCATTTGCATACCTGTTGCGCAAAGACACAAAATTCAAATGGGACTGCCTGTGTCAAAAGGCCTTTAAAAAACTCAAAGAATATCTGGCATCACCTCTAGTTCTTATGCCTACTACTCCTGGAAAGCCTCTTCTTTTGTACATATCTGCTACTACAGTGGAATTGGGGGCATTATTGGCACAAACAGATGATCAGGGAAATGAGCATGCTATATACTACATTAGTCGAACACTCGTAGGGTATGAGCTCAATTATACCCCCATTGAAAGAGCATGCTTAGCACTGGTAGTTAGTACATAAAAACTCCAACACTACATGCTCAACAACAAAACAAAATTGATTACTAAGATGGACCCTCTCAAATATCTCTTGTCAAAAGTTGCCCTCACTGGCATAACTGCTAAACGGGTCATGTTGTTAAGCGAGTTTGACATTGAATATGTGGACAAAAAATAAATCAAAGGACAGGTAATCGCAGATCAACTGACTGGCACTCCACTTCCAGGTGACCATCTAATCCTTACAGAATTGCTAGATGAATTCATAATGACTGTCACCACATCCTCCACATGGCAGTTGTACTTTGATGGTTCTTACACCCAAAATGGATTGGGGGCAGGAATACTATTGATCACACCTCAAGGAGATTGCATCCCAAAATCATACAAGATAGCCATTGCATGTACCAACAACATCACAGAATATAAGGCAATGATTATTGGACTACGCTTGGCTATCCAATGGAAGATATTGGAATTACATGTCTATGGTGATTCCCAACTTGTCATAAAACAAGTCAATGACAAATATCAAACAAAAGATGACAAGCTTCTTCTCTATTGTAGTATGGTTGAAGATCTTAAGCAGCATTTCACAACAATCAAGTTTGAGCAAATTCCACAAACAAACAACAGGGTTGCAGATTGGCTCCCTCCTTCACATGTCACATAGTCAGAAGTGTGAGTTCTTGGTTGAGCAATTATTCATACCGGCATATGATTTACTAGAATCTAAAATGGTGTGTGTAGTCATTGGTCCTGAATCCCCCTAGTATCAAGAGACCTTGGCTTACTTAAAAGATAACACCATTCCCCCACACCTTACCAAAACCCAACAACAAACCTTCATCTGTCGATGTGCTCGTTATACTATCCTTGTAGACACCTTGTTCAGAAGGCATTTCAATGGTTCCCTCCTAAGGTGTTTATAAAAATAAGAGGCTGAATGGGCACTACGTGAAGTGCACGAAAACATTTGTGGGGAACACTCAAGTGGGCTCACTTTAGCTAAAAGCTCTTAAGAATGGGATATTACTGGCCTACAATGGAAGTAGATGCATATAATTATGTGAAGAAATATATCCCTTGCCAGAAACATGGCAACAAAATCCATACACCATCACAAGAATTGCAGTCATTCATTACACCCTAGCCCTTCTCACAGTGGCGGCTCGATCTCATTGAGAAAATCCACCCTACATCCTCCAACGGTCATAAATTCATTATCACCGCCACTGAATATTTCACCAAGTGGGTGGAGTTCATCCCACTTACCTTCACCACAGGTAAGCAGATCTCCAAATTCATTCTGAATTACTTGGTTTATCGATACAGAATCCCCAAAGTTATCACTATAGATAACGATAAACCATTAAAAAATTAGGATGTTAAAGAGCTCTGCTAGAAATTTGATATCCAACACCGCTTCTCCACTCCATATTACCCGCAAGGTAATAGTCAAGTTGAGGCTTCTAACAAAACCCAAATCAAAATCCTCAAAAAGACAATCAATGAAGTTGTTAATGATTGGCACCTCCAACTCCACCCTATTCTGTGGGCTTACCACACCTCCATCCGCACACCCACAGGCGCCACCCCATAATCCCTTGTCTTTGGCTCTGAAGTCATCCTCACTCTTGAGATCGAGATCCCCTCTCTAAGGGTGTCGCTGCAGGATATCCTCTCATACGAGGAATATAGGGTTGCTAGAGTATAAGAGCTATAACTACTAGATGAAAGGCACCTCAAGGCTTTAAACCATCTCTGGGTATATTAGAATCACCTACGCTTGAGTTACCACAAGAAGGTCAGAACACGGGAATTTGAAATTGGTAATCTCGTCCTCATGAAAAATCAGAGAAGCCTTCAACAAAGTATGGATCAGGGGCATATCAGTTGGATACTCTTCAAGGAGATCCTTTGGATGATCCAATGAACATCATGCACATAAAAAGATTCTATGCCTAGTCCTCAGAAGACCATCAATTGTCAAAAAATAAAAAAATAAAAAAAGTCAAGAAAAATACAAAAAAAAATTAGGAAAAGATCTTGAAAAAAGATTGTCACTCTGGTGAAAACCTGGTAAACAGGTGCCTTGTGACACAAAAAAAAAAAAAAAGTAAAGAAAAAATCAATTTGTGCATTAGTGAAAACCACTTTGTGGCGCTATGGGCATATACCTTGGTGAAAACCTGCATGCAGGCACTGAGGTAAATAATCTAGATCCATCGTCTATTAGGTCAACACTCCATCACCTCATATCCATCATTCTCACTATCAAATTCACCAACCACGACGTTCCTCCACTCTTGCCAGAATAACCATACATGTGATGATCAGTCTTCACCTAAATCGTGAATAAAGATTGTCCCATCAAACTGAGCTTTTGTCTCCCATTTCCTGAGCTTGTGCTTTTGTGTGAGCTTCATCAAGTCTCGAGGCCTATCCTGAGTCTGCAAGTTAGTCTTCAGGGTCATCTAGTCAATTACCTAGTCCAAATCCACCCACCTTATCCTTTGCCCAAGGGATGAATCCTTCCCTCGCCCGACAGTTTAATCCTTCATCCTAATCCTACACTTGGAAAGAGACATCAGTTGGTGATGTATGGATGACTTGTTTGATTTCTTAGATTTTCATTTTGAGTTGCATGTTTTGTCCTATGACTACATCTATCTACGATTGCCTGGATCTTCCATATCCGGGTATGTTTACAATAGGTGCATACTGGGGCATATTTTCATGCCATGGCGTGTTTTGGATCTCTCTTGTATGAATCGACGACCTGGTACTAGTTTTTATCAACACTTACCTTCTTGTGTACAAGAGATATCAATGTGTTTGAGGGTTTCCTTGCACGTCTCTTGTATGAACCGACGACCTGGTACTAGTGTTTATCAACACTTACCTTCTCGTGTACAAGAGATATCAATGTGTTTGAGGGTTTCCTTGCACGTACCCACAACTTTGTATCAGTGTTCCTCAACACTTGCATAGCTGTGTGTAAGGAATTCCCATTTGACTGTGAGTCAATCCACACCTTGGGTTTCTCATGGCATCCTGGTTCCTATAATGAGTGGTCCGGGTTACCTACGGCAATATTAAACTAGGTTGGCTCTCCACAACTTTTGTGCACAACTCTCCCCATAATTCTGTAAATTCCTAATTCTCCCCATCTAATAATCCTGTGGAGTCTTCAATTTATCCCCCCCTCCCCTATTCTTCTATTTATATCTAAGGTCATTGTATTATTATGGGCATATTCACAAAAACATTTTCCAATACTCATTTACACTACATTGCATTGTACACTTAGGTGGTATCATTCATTTCATTATTCATCTAGATTGAATTATCTACTCATTTACATTACATTATTCACTTAGATTACATTGTCGATTAATTATTTTCACAAGCATTAACCACTTAGATTGCATTGCATCCTATACCCATATTGCATACGTCATTTAGGTTACATTATCCATTCATATTAGATGGAATTATCCATTTATATCAATCATTCGCTTAGATTACATTCATCGTCCATCTTGCATTTACACTGCATTATTCATTCATTTCATTATTCATTTAGATCGCATTATTTTGCATAGCGTTAATCATTTACATTGCATTATCTATGTAGGTGGCATTACATTATGATTTATTCCTCATTTAGATTGCATTTATTACTCACTTAGATTAATTTATCATTTATCATTAATCATTTGCATTCACATCTATTATTCCATTGCATATTCATTTTATCACATCATCATATCCATTATACATTAAACATCCTCATATACAACATATATACACATCAAAACATCTCAAAAACATGTGCACCCACATAATCACTCTTCCTACATTCATAACATATCATACACACATGCACATGCATCCATCCTGCATTCATAAACATGTTAGTAACGCATCATAACCATAGATATATAAGCATCCATCCTGCATCACAAATAGGTTAGCACAATACATCTGTAATCATCATCCATGCATCACATCATAAAATAATAAATAGAGTCCATCATAATAAGATACATGTACCACCACCGCCAAAAATTATATATATATATATATATATATATATATATAAGCTCAAAAGATGAACATGTCTGTCATAATACAATGATCACCCTGAAGGGTCAAAATATAACACATAAGCCAAAATGGAGCTATCTCTCTCCACCTGTCTTCCCAACCCATTCCTCAGCACCTCCTCCCCAAGATCCTCCTGCTCCCCCTGCTCTAGGTGGCCTAAAACCCACCTATCCACCCATCTGTTGGCTCTGTGAGGGTCATTGGTTGTGTGTCATGTGAGATCACACACTCTTAGTGTACGAGGCTGCTCGCTGCTCTGCAAGTACCACTCTGAAGTATAGCCCCCTATAGTAGGTCGCCTCCCGACCTACCCTCTCCACCCTCTCTCTTTGCTACATCATATCAGAATACAACTACCCAAACCTTGTAGGGACCAGCATCTGACATGCCACATCCCTCTCCCCCCGCAGGCATATAACATCTGCCTCTGCCCTCTGTACTCAGCCTCGCAACTCCTCTAGCTCATCATCTTGTTGGTGGAGAACGTCCTGTAAGGTGCCAATAGCGGTCCCTGACCATGACTCCTCTAACATCCACTTAGACTCCTCCCTGTCCCTCCTCAGAGCATCTACCTTTGTCCTTGTTGTATGGAGGCTCTATGTCAAGTCTGATATCTCTTGCCACAACCGCTCCACCTCTGCCTCCAAACTCTACCTCCCAACTCTCTCTATTTGTAGCTCATCCTCGAGCAAGTGTAGTCTCGCCTGGGTAGTGTCTCTTTGTTGTTGGAGTCTATCAAAATCAACCTGTGACACTCCTCCCCTAGCCTTTGACCCTGCACACTATACCTGTGCCTCTGGAATGTTCATAGGTACGGCCTCCTCTGCTCCAACATCCCCTCTCTCAGTTGCCTCCCTTGCTGGTGGTGCTCCTGTCTGTCCCTGTCATGCCTCGAGCTCTCTCCTCCATACCACCCTAACCCTCCTCTACTATCTGCCAACACCCCTCCCTGATGCAACCACAACCCTCTCACCAGGTGCATCATGCTCTCCACCGACTATCTCATACACTGCCGACTGCAACTCATCATCCTCCAAAACTCCAGGGATGGTAAGAAAAACTGAAAAATGTCCCTCCCACCAGCTCCTATATCCTCCAGTGGTCCCTAGATCTTCTCCTGCCGCGAGCCACTCATCCCAAACCAAATATGGTGCCATCTGGAAACTGGTCCTACCCTTTAATGGACTAATTGTCGAGCCCAAAACCTCTCCTCTCGTGTCGTCCGAGGATACAATGGTATGTCTCCCACTATGTCCTAGACCAGGCCGAATTGTCTCGCTACTTTGTAAGGGGCATAATACTCCATAACATATACGGACCTACCAAACAAACACATCTCCACTCTGACCCAGTGCAACTTCTAGTTCACCATCCAAATCTCTGTGTCCAAAAATGGTTGTCATGTGAACTGTAAAAGCTCGTAAAAAATATGATGCCAAAACCATAATGATCCTATCTATGTATAATGTAGTAGGCCCCTGTACCTGTCTATATATGATCGTCGAGCCTTCCTATCCTGTACACCTAGTGGTTGTGTAACTGTAATATGCTCCCAAGCCCATATATGAAGAAGTGTAACTCCCACAAATAAGTTGGCATACTCCCTGTACACCACAAGATGCATGTCATGGTACAACTGAGCCAACATCACGGCTCCCCAAGCATACTCCGCATAATCATGAATCTTGTAATAAACGCATCAGCTCCATCCAACTGGAAATCCATGTCCTCCAAGATAAGGTATAATCTGTCCGCTCAAAAATATGCAAATCACAAGTACTAGATGAGGAACATGTTGGATACCCATTGCCCGACCCAAATGCATCTTGCTCCTATCTAGCATCGACAGTCCCTCATACTCACAAACCTCCCGGAGGTAAAAATTTGCAGCATCTAATCGGTACTCCTAGATGACGTCGCGAATGGGGATCTTCAAGATCCTCCATACATCTAATAGAGTCACCATTGCCTCACCAGTGGGCAGATGGAAGGTGTTATACCTACTATCCCATCTCTCCACTAAGGCGGTCATCATCGCAGTGTGGGCTCGAATCCTCAGCCACCTACCGACAAAAAGCAACCCTGTAGCAGCTAGGATCTCCGATTCATCCGACCACAACCGTCGATATAGTCTCATAGTCGTTGGTCAATGCTCCCTCGACACCAATGGTCCCAAATCTGCCTGCATCCAATTATCCAATTCATCATCTTATATCCTTAAGCCATATCCTATCCCTTGATGCACCTATGCTTTACCCCAAGCCAAAATTCTAAACCTATTTTCCCATCCCTTTCTTCCCTAGCGCACGTGCTAATTTACTCAGCGCTTGCGCCATTCTATAGGCGCACACGCTGACAGACCTTCGCATGGGACCCTAGACTGAACTAGCACGGGTGCACATGTCATGCTACCTTTTCCTCCCTCCCCAACCTAATCTTAATCTACCCTAGCGCGAGCGTACACGCTACCTTTTCCTCCCTCCCCGACCTAATCCTAAACTACACTAGCACGAGCGCCCGCACTGCGACACCCCTTCTCCCAACCCTAAACCTAACCCTAATTGTCCCTAGCATGAGTGCCTGTGCCAAACGTGAGTGCTCACGCCAGACGCCCTTGCTTTATCCTTTTACTCGCGAGTGCTTGCGCTACCTTGGAGGCGCGCATGCTGAAACGATGATAAGTGCGTCTACCTCGCTAGACTTTTTACCCTAATCTAAGCCCTAATTCTAGCCTAAATCTACAAAATCACAAAGGAGGATAGTCACACATATCGGTCGTCCATAGCCCTCAGGTCTCTCGTACCGTTGGATCCTCTTGACAGGGTGCTCATGTGTGGGAATGTGATCCATCTCTTCTTCTAGGCTCTAGGTTGCTCCAATGATTATGTGTAACAATGACCCTTCATTGGGCCTTGTGTGTCTTATATGGACCCCCTTGTGGGCCCATTCCCTTCGTGTTCTCCCTTCTTCTATCTCCTTTTCTATTTTCCCAATCCCCTTTATCTTTCTTTCTCGTTAATTTGTCACCCCTTCTTCTTTCTTCTTCTTTAATTTTCTAAAAAAATTTCGAAAAAATTCTCGAGGGGGCATACACCACCTGCGTTTTACACTGGGGCATCTTTTTTTTCTTTAATCTTTTAGCCATTGCCAAATTTACTATTGCGTAAAAGAGGGGCAAAATGTAGAGACTTAAATTAATTATTTTAATTTATTTATTTAAATTCCTCACATAATTAATTTATTAATTGTTCCAATTCCTATTCCTTCTCAATATTAATTAAATATAATTAATGTTGTCACTATAGCCTATTGATTGATTTATTTAATAAATAAATCTACCTTTATTCTTCTAAAATCCCTAAAATCAGTTCTCTCCAAATTCCTCCTTTTAATTAATTAATTAATCTAGGTGATTCCTACAAATCACCTTTTTCCTAATCCATCATTAACCTAATGAATTCTTCTAGAAGCCCCCCTAATCTCACTTATCATTATTCTTCTATTTTTTTATTCCCTCCACTCATTCTCTCTCCTAGTCAAATCCTCCTACAAATCCCATTTGTTCTAATCCCACCTAATCATTCTTCTAATCCCTATCTTAATGAGTTGCTAGTGGCTAATCCTCATGATTAGCCACAAAGTCAGCTCCTTGTCTCTTCCATCCAACCACCTTTCTTAAATTTCCTTTTCCTAGGTGAATGTGAGATTTTCAAAATCTCTCATTCCTCTAGACATCTCCTCCAAGGAATTTTTAATTCCTCGTTATTCCTCCAATTCCTATGATTATCCTTTTTGAGGAATTTTTAATTCCTCATCCCCATCTCTCAAGGAATATTTTATTCTTTTTCCTTCCCTAGGTACATTGGGAAGTCTTCCCAATGAATCTTGAGGAGTGTGGAGATAGGAAAGGCCTTTATGGCATATCTCTTGATCTCCACACTTGTCTTGTCATCTCTTCTTGGGCCATGTGTGGGCTCACATGGAATCCTGAGCCTCCATCTTGGATCAATCCTAGCCCTCCATTTCTTCTCCTCTTCTCCTATAAATTGAGGACTCCACTCCCTTATTTCACATCTCCAAGTTAGCTTAGTTTATCCTGTCCAATTGAGTCTAAGAAATCATCCATAGCATCCAAACTCTACTCAAATTTTCATTTATCCATCACTTAGCCAAATCCATCATCCATTCCATCTCATCATCTTGTGCACAATCTTGGAGAGCTATCCACATTCAACAAGGGAGCCAATCCAATCAAGTCAAGGAGGGGTGCATCTTTGGCTTCATCAAAACTCAATCCGAAGGAGAAGGTATAGATTTGCAAGGTATAAATGGTCATTTTGTGTTTTTATATTTTTGTGTGTTTTATGTGTTTGAATACTAAATATCTAATCCCGCCTTCCTCATTTTTCTCCTCTTTAGGTTCAACTACAATCTTAATAGGAAAGCTAAACACTTGTGGGTTTATGATCCTTTTTTATTGCTATCAATTCAAGATTGTGAAGTATGTGCAAATGATCTAGGTTAAATGATAGAAAATTGAAAATCATTATAGAGGCTCATATCTAGAAATGGGATGTAGAGAGGAACCTATAGGTGAAATCTGGAGCCAAAAGTATTGGACACTAGAGTAGGGAACCCTAGTGTTGAGGGTGTCCAAATTGACAAAAAGATTAAAAAATGTAGTGAAGAGGTCCTATAAGCCTATTTCCTTGAATTATAGCCAAAAAGTGCCAGACATTAGAGTAGAGTGATTTAGTCCAAGGGTTTTCACCTGTTCAAAATCTGAAATTGTCTGTCTCATTCTATTTTGTAGTTCTGTAGCCTCTTGTAAAGCGGAAAAATCGAACCCTAGTTGTTCTCCCCTCCCCAACTCCAAGGAGAGAGAAGGGAGAGTCACTAGGGTTGATGGTTTTCACTTAGGGGAGACTTTACATTCAAAAGAGGGGTTGAAACCCACAAGATCCAATCCCATGCAATGCAAGATTGGATTCTATATGAGTTTTAAGGGTTAAGACAGCAAGGCTACCCTCTTTTGTAAAGAATGTAGATAGAATGATTAAGCTAGGAATACATAGAAAGTGAGAAAGATTCGCTTATAAACTGAGATAGGGATATAGGATTAAGCTGCGGACCTGGAATTAGCAGTAAAATGTCGAGACGGCGTTGTCCTGCAAATTTGAGCAAAAGTTGACTGGACGATGGCGCCCGGCGTGCACACGGTCCTCCGAAAAATCCGCGAAACGAAGGGGGATCTGTTCGTCTCTGCACAAGGATTCCAGATCTTCAATTTCAGCTGCATACCTGCAACCTACACACAGAAAAGCGAAGACGATTGGAGGGTTAGGGATTAGGGGTTTGCCCTTAGGTCAAACCCCAGTTTTGGAATTAACCAAGAAATGAGAAATGTTGTAAATGTAAATGACTGTAATGTAAGACAAGTACTAGTACCTTGTTGTAAGGATGTTTGTATCCTTATATGCGAAGGTATAGATGTTGTTGTTTGTTGTATGTTGTATGTTGTAGCATGTGATCTCCTCTTCAATGGTTGAATCCTTGTCTTGAATGCAACACTTAGCCTTGAATGGAGACTTAGAATGATCAATTGCTTGAAGGAATGTTTGAATGCTTGAATGCTTGAATGTTTGAATGTTTGAGTATCGTTTCCACCTTTTTCCGCCTCTCTCCAAATGAGAGAGGAAAATGTAGTTTATATACTTGCCAATTAGGGTTGATAGACTGATTTTCCCGACCTTAGGCCGACCAGGAAATGTTATTTTCCTATTTGCAAACAAAAAGACCCGAAGTCCCATAGGAGACGTGGCCCAAAATAGGGCCAGGGACCAGGGCGCTGGGCGCCCTGGTCCCACCTCCCGGGACAGCAGGGTGCAAGGAGGGATCAGGCAGGGTGCTGGAAAAATGCAGTTTTTGATGTTGTGGACAAGTTTCGGGGTCTCCATTCAGGTTCAGTGTTGCGTCGCCATCGTGAAGACCCAAATGCGGTCAAAATTGCAAGTGTCACAATTTTAGGACGCTACATTTAGCCCCCACTTTAGCGGGAGTATAAGCGTATGCTCATACTTCCGGTAAAGTACAAGGAAACAACATTGAAAAACTTTCACCACGTCAAGGAGGCAAGATACACCAAGCCCCTAGTGGACTAAGGATCTTACAACTTCGATTGACAAAGTAAAAGGGAAGATCACGAGGGAGAACCATGACTATCAGTAGTAAGGTTCCCTCACTATGAGTCATGCAAGAAAGATATCAAAAAATTTCAAGGCAAGGCTAAATTTGTCAAGAAATTTTTAAGTATCTGGAAAAGATATGAACGGGATGTATGCCTCCCTACGTTAAAGCGATCGCACATGCCTCACCGGGGGTGATTGCTTTAAGGTAGTGATACATATAATAAATGAGAAAGGAGCACGTTATCACAAGGATTTAGCCCCCAAGTGTGAGATAAGCCCAAGGATAATAGACACAAAACATAAAGCACAAGGTGACTTCGCTTTCCTCGGGGTCAGTATGCTATATGATAATTCATGTATATCATATGTATGTATGCATAATTGTTCTTCATTCCCCAATCAAGGAAGGTCACCTAGAAGAAGGGAACACATGTGTCTTTTGAGTCAACATGAGAGAGACCAAAGAGACCTCAATGCTTTGCATCGTTCTCAAGTAGACAACACTAAGGACAACAAATAGAAGAATGAGAATAACATATAGAAGAAATAACAAAAGAGAGGAGGAGAGAATCTGCTATGCTAATGAACTAGTCTAGCACGTCATCTACCCCCCGATCTTGCTGATCAATGTTTTGGGAAGGCAGGGAACACGCTAGAGGAGGAACATTCAACACAACAGATGGAGCTATCACAAGATCCAAACAAGGGCTATGTTCATGTTCCAAGCCACGTTGTTCTTGTCTAGGAGCTAGGATAAGTGCTTTAGAAAATTCGTTAGATAAATGGTTATCGACATCAACAAGTTCATATTCACTATCAGAAGCAAGAGAAGTAACATTTTCATCATGAATAACATTTTCATCTATATCATCATCAAGATTTATAAAAATAGGATCTTTAACTCGCACAGGATCAAGACCATCATGCATCTTATGTTCAGGAGATTTCGGCTCAATCATCAGCTGAGGAGAAAATGGAATAATGCTTGTTGAAGGTGTTTTTGGGGATTGCAAAGTTTGAGCTCTAAGATGACGCTTTCGTCGGTGTTCTCATGCAGAACGATTTCGTCTAGTCTTAGTAGGAAGTTGCGAAGATTGAGGAGGAGGAATGTTCTCATCCTTATCACTTGGGTGTTTAGGTTGTGGTCTCTTAGGCTGAAAAATAGGAGAAGAGGAAGGTCTCTTCTCTCCATAAGAGGAAGGAGGAGGAACTGCTCCATATAAGGGAGGAATATTTGGTTTAGGAAGGAGACCAAGTCCATCATGACGAGGAGGGATAGGTCTATTTTTAGGAAGTTTATAGGCATAGTCACATCCATAGGGATGGGTTGGGAATCTTCTTGAGGAAAGACATTAGTTTTATCTTTCAAAGGAAGAACTTCCTTCTCAAGAATGATAGGAATGTCAAGTTTGGGTGTTCTAGGTTCACTTAGAGATAGGATCATATCTTTTTTCCACTTTTGATAAGATTTGAAAAGATGATCACTTCGCGGAGGAAGAGATTGGAATTGTTTAGGCCAAAAATAATCAAGAGGAACGCTAGAAGTTCTTTCAGCTGGTTTAAAGAGACTATGATTGACAGTAACAACTTCACCATTATGGGGAAATTTCAAACACTTGTGAATAGGAGAAGCAATAGCTTTCATGGAAGATAGCCAAGGATAGCCTAGCTTCACACGAAATTGTTCGGATGATGGAATAATAGCAAAGTCCACATCAAGGGATTTGCTATGGACCTCAATAGGTAATGTAATATAACCAATTGCAGGAGAAGAAAATGCATCAAATAATTTCACAACCACATTTGTTTCGTCATAGATCACTTGATTCAATTGCAAAGTAAAAAGAAATTCTTCAGTAATGACATTAACCATGCAAGAAGGATCAATAAGCACTCCACGACAAGGTGTATTTTTTACTTTTGCAACTATGTATAAAGGACCATCAGGTGCCCTGATAGTTTCACTAGAATCAAAGGTGATGGAAGGTTCTTTAGGGATTTTCTACTGCTCCACAAAGTTAATCACATTTGGAGTCATAGACACAAGATCATTAGGTGAGACAGAGGAATCAGTAGAATCAATCGCATTAGAGGTATGAGAAGGCAATGGATCAGTAAAAATCTGAAGATTTTCGTTAGGAGGAGCTACAGATGTATTGCCTTTATCATTCACTCCAGAAACAGAGATAGTATTATTATCAATCAAATCTTGAATTTTACCCTTTAAAGCAAAACATTTTTCAGTATCATGCCCAGGTTGAAGATGAAATTGACAAAAAGATTTGCTATCAAAATAGGGTGAATTAATCTTTGCAGGATCTATTTGCCTTATAGGAGGAAGAGTAAGCACATTTTGTTCCAATAACTTATTCATAATACTATGCAATGATTCATTCAAAGGAGTAAACTTTCTTTCTTTCTTGAAAAACTTAGAAATAGGAGGCACACCTGATGCTGCATTCACATTGTTGTTGATGATGTTTTCATTGAATTTAATGGACTCTCTGTTCGGTTTAAACTTCCCAAATGGTTGTTGACTACTATCACCCTTATCACTCGGAGCCATAGGATGTGATTGTTCCATTTGACTCACAGTCAGTTGATAATTGTGAAGAGTTGCGCACAACTATTGGAAAGAAGTAAACTCAGAAAACAGGAGTTTTTCTCTAATGTCTTTTTGTAAATTAGAAATAAAGATTCTTTGAATATCATTGTCAGGCACTGGAAAAGAAATTTGAGCATACAAATGCTTATATCTACCAATGAAATCAGTCACTTTTTCTTTAACACCTTGTTTACAATGCATTAAATCAATCAAAGTAACTTTAGGACTTATATTGTTTTGAAGTTGTTGAATGAAAGCATTTGCAAGTTGTTCGAAAGAAGTAATAGAATAGGAAGGCAACGAGCAATACCATTGTAGGGCTTTGTCTCTTAATGTTCTAGTAAATAGTTTTGCAAGCAACCTTTGGTCATAAGCAAAATCAGTACATATTGTTTGAAAGGTCTTAACATGTGTTAGAGGATCACCCTTACCATTATAAAGCTCCAAATGTGGAATTTCAACATGTTTAGGGGGAATAGCTCGAACAATGTCAAGAGAAAGTGGGCTCGCAACATCAAATGTGGGCACACTAAACTTAGATTGATTCATAGAGGCAATTTGTTGCTATAAAGAAGAGACAGTTTGTGCAAGATTGTTAATGGTCGCTTCAGTCGAAGAGTTCATATTAGACGTGTTAGATTGTGATGGAGGTGTTATGTTATTGAAAGAAGGTAGAGAGTACGGTGGTGGGACACTATGATAGTTAGTCATAGGAGATGATTGGACAGGAGGAACACTACAAGGAGGAATGGAAAATGAATTGCCCCCTTGTGTCATGTTCATTTGTGGTGATATAATAGGAACACTTATTGAAGGAATGAATGAAGAAGTCGGATTGAATGAAGGAAGAGGGTTAATTGAAGAAGAGGGATTGCCCCCATGACTAGTGATCATAGGAGGAATGTCTTGTATTGAAGTAGTCATTATGTTTGATGTAAAAGTAGGTATACTAGCAATAGAAGTCGTCAAAGGAATAGAATGATTGTCTTGAGTAGGAGGTTGTGTATAACCTAAGGTTTCGGCACAACTTTTCAGAGGCATCACATTTGAATCCACAATGTGTGCAATACCACGCAAAATATCTATTCCATTCTTATCACTTTGAAGCATATGTTTTAGTCCCTCAATTAAAGGAAGAGCTTGACTATCAGGGTATTCTTGAGACATCCATTGTCGAAAATCGTCAAATTGGTTATCCAATTTTGAAAGTTGTTCTACAGAAACCTCATGGAGAGCTTCTTCATCATTAAGAGGATTAGAGGAATTACCCATGTCCTCGTTAAAAAGGCCATTCAAATTAGGTTCCATCTCCTCAGTAATTAAACCTTGGAAGGACTTAATTCTAAGGCTTCGTCTAACGGGAATAGTATAAGTAGGGCTTATTGTTGTAAAACTCGTGCACTAAAGAAAGAGAGAAGATTTTGAATTTTAGAGGTAGCAAATTTCAGTAAAATCAGCCAATCTTCTAGATTTAAGCTGTTAAATACAATCAGGACAATCTCCCGAAATTTCAGAAAAAATGTCCGGGACCATGGCGCTCGGGGTGCACACGGTCCTCGCAACTTTTTTCGAAATTTGCAGGGATGAAAGTTATGATGATTTTACAGCTAACCTGAAAAAATTGAGTGATTTTACGATCTGTAGATAGGCCAAATTAAAGTTGCAATCTCAAAATTGAACCCTATCAAGATTGTCGAAAAATGCAAAATTTGAATTTTGAAAAAGAGAGGGAAACTGAAATTTTGAATTTTATGATTTTAGAGGGAATATCAAAAGCAATGCAAGTTTTGAAATTTGAAAATTGACTCAATTTCACGCAAAATTCAATTTTGAAAGCGGAAATCAAAGTTGTTGTAATTAAGCGCTTAATTTCAAAAGTCACAAATTGCAAAAATTTGAATAAAGCACTGAAATTTCGAATGAATGATAACACACTTTTCAGATTTAGGACTGTAAGAAACACAATTTTGACACAAATTTCAATTTCAACAATTTTTGAATGATTAGAAGCCTCAATCCAAGCAATCGCTAGACCAACTTTGACTGTAATTTTGAAAGTGTTAGAATTGATGAAATCAGCCAAAATTCTGGATTTTAGCAGAAAAATACAGTAAGATCTAGCTCCCAAAATTTCGGAAAAAATGTCGGGGATGATGGCACTCGGAGTGCACACGGTCCTCGCAACTTTTTTTCAAATTTTCAGGGATGAAAGATATTATGATTTTATTGCGGAATCCAAAGTTACAGCTGATTTGGAGATGTTTTGATCAGTGAAATTGTCGGACAAAGGTTGAATCAAGAGGGTTTCAAAAATTAGGGTTTTGACACTTAACCACTTAATTTTCAAAATTAAAGCACAAATATGAATTGATAATTTGTAATAGAAGGGCAGATCTGAAACAAGCATTAACAATTAAACATTTCACAAGCTCAATTACTAAAAAGAAAATTTAGGGTTTTTATGCAATTAACCTCTAAAATTTGCAAAAGATCAAACATGGAAATATAATTAGGAAAGCAAAATTTTCAGATCTAACCATGAATAATCAGAATGAGGATGTTCACGTCGGGTTCACCAAAATGTAAAGCGGAAAAATCGAACCCTAGTTGTTCTCCCCTCCCCAACTCCAAGGAGAGAGAAGGGAGAGTCACTAGGGTTGATGGTTTTCACTTAGGGGAGACTTTACATTCAAAAGAGGGGTTGAAACCCACAAGATCCAATCCCACGCAATGCAAGATTGGATTCTATATGAGTTTCAAGGGTTAAGACAACAAGGCTACCCTCTTTTGTAAAGAATGTAGATAGAATGATTAAGCTAGGAATACATAGAAAGTGAGAAAGATTCGCTTATAAACTGAGATAGGGATATAGGATGAAGCTGCGGACCTGGAATTAGCAGTAAAATGTTGAGACGGCGCTGTCCTGCAAATTTGAGCAAAAGTTGACAGGACGATGGCGCCCGGCGTGCACACGGTCCTCCGAAAAATCCGCGAAACGAAGGGGGATCTGTTCGTCTCTGCACAAGGATTCCAGATCTTCAATTTCAGCTGCGTACCTGCAACCTACACACAGAAAAGCGAAGACGATTGGGGGGTTAGGGATTAGGGGTTTGCCCTTAGGTCAAACCCCGGTTTTGGAATTAACCAAGAAATGAGAAATGTTGTAAATGTAAATGACTGTAATGTAAGACAAGTACTAGTACCTTGTTGTAAGGATGTTTGTATCCTTATATGCGAAGGTATAGATGTTGTTGTTTGTTGTATGTTGTATGTTGTAGCATGTGATCTCCTCTTCAATGGTTGAATCCTTGTCTTGAATGCAACACTTAGCCTTGAATGGAGACTTAGAATGATCAATTGCTTGAAGGAATGTTTGAATGCTTGAATGCTTGAATGTTTGAATGTTTGAGTATCGTTTCCACCTTTTTCCGCCTCTCTCCAAATGAGAGAGGAAAATGTAGTTTATATACTTGCCAATTAGGGTTGATAGACTGATTTTCCCGACCTTAGGCCGACCAGGAAATGTTATTTTCCAATTTGCAAACAAAAAGACCCGAAGTCCCATAGGAGATGTGGCCCAAAATAGGGCCAGGGACCAGGGCGCTGGGCGCCCTGGTCCCACCTCCCGGGATAGCAGGGTGCAAGGAGGGATCAGGCAGGGTGCTGGAAAAATGCAGTTTTTGATGTTGTGGACAAGTTTCGGGGTCTCCATTCAGGTTCAGTGTTGCGTCGCCATCGTGAAGACCCAAATGCGATCGAAATTGCAAGTGTCGCAATTTTAGGACGCTACACCTCCTATATTGTCAGATCTAAACCCACACATACAAAAAAGAGGAAAAATGGTTATGTTGTATAGAGGCTTTCCTAAGTCAAACCTCATGTTGGTTTTCCATCTCCACAACAATAAATAATGATGTAAAAGAGAGCTTGTCCTTAGAAAGGACAGGGGCTAAATCATTATTGAAATGTTGAATTGACAAGATTATACCTTAGGATTGATAATGGTGTTGATGTGATTCTTTTTAGACAAGTCTTCCAAGTGTTGATGCAATAACATGAAAAAACATAATATAATCCATTATAGAATCATACTTGAAGATAGGTTGTTGTAGCTTATTTCTCCTTGTACAAGTATATATTTTTTGAATTGAAGGAATTAAGAATTCTTGATCATTAGAACTTAGACTTTGTGAATGATATAATATTGCTTTATATAGGGTTCTCGAGGTATTTACAAGTTCGAGTTAATTTCCAATAGTCAAATGAAAATCTTAGCATTAGATCACAAATGGTGGCAAATAACACTCATAAACATTTGAATTTGGGCTACCAAACATGAACTCGAGAAGGTGGTGGAAGAACAACAGGGTCTAAAACATAGGATCTAGTCTTGAGATTAGTATATGACAACATTAGGATAGGATAAGGCCCGGATATGCTTGAAATGACCCAAGAGAGGGCACACTAAAGCAAGAGCCCAAATATATTATTAAATTGTAAAGGGGTTACAATTTGCTACACTACACTTGTAAAAAAATTTATTTTCCTTTGCAAAAATTTAACATTCAAGTTTCAATATGAAAAATACAAAGTGTCATGAGAAGAAAGAAGCAACACTCTCTTATAACTAATGCTTATTGTCCTTTCTTTTTACATAAAAAATCAAGGGCCAGTGTTTGAACACACTTTTCTAAGAAAACATAGAGAGATTAATTTATTAAACATCCATAATATAATGGTGGCTATTAAACTTCAAAGCATTCTACCACCAATAGTATTAGAGACAAGATAAACTATTCATGTAAAAATTGTCTACGTGAGTAATAAATCACACTAAAATTTTACATTCTTGCAACTTCCTTCTACAACTTCCTTCTACAACTACCTAAAGCTTTATATAACATCCACAATATAATGGGTGTTATTCAAATCCAAAGCATTCTAACACCAATAGTATTAGAGACACACTGTTCACGTTAACAAAGTGCTTAAATGGCTAACAAATCATGTACTATAATCATACTTTATTTTAAATTCATTTCATAACCACCTAAATCTTTAACACCATTGTTAGGATCAAGTACAATATATAGGATCAAATAAGGGGAGGAAGAAATACAAGAAATGATTGGTGAATTTCACTTTTAAATTTTGATTATAATATTATTAATTTTTAATTATTTATGAATGAAAGACTTACAAAATAACTTGTGGCATAGTTATCTCACTTCTAAAATTAATTTGTCATAGTTTGAAATTTTAAATTAAGTGTTGTCATCCTTTCTATTATACAATTAAATATTACTATTTATTTTTAGTATAAGACTTCTTTCACATTTTACAATATCCAAGACATTTTAGCCAAGATTGAGTAAACTCAAGAAATGCTCTTTATCCCTCTAACTATAAAAACTTACTGATACGTTTATGCATGGAGGGTGTGAAATGGGATTGTCCAATTGTGTAACATAGAGTCAACACAACGAAAATAACACAACAAAACACTCGGTAAGAAATAATATCAATATATATATCATCAACAACTTTAATTACATCGTATGCTTTGGTATCTATAATAATAATGGGCTCACAAGCCTATCCCAAGGCATCATAAGTTTACATAGGGTGCACTGGCCTGATCACAATCCCATGAATAGGCGGAACTAAACTCTCAATGTGGATGTTATAACTTTATGAATCTAACTATTGATCTATGAACTACCTTTGAATGACAAAAATATGTTATTATATATGCTTTACAAACTCTATAAAATATTTGCACTGGTCACAAAGGTCTCAAACACAAAGAATGGTAAAATGTGTAGGTCAGACTCAAAATATATCAGTGGAAGGAGAAAATAGAATGAAGACAATAGGCAAGGATTCCCCTAGATATCAAATGTCTCAAATGATGCTCCAATCAGATCCACACACCATAGGAAGGGTCTGCAAGTGAACTGGCACCACAAACATAGAATGTTTTGGCAAATGAATGAGCTTCCAAATGTGATAAATTGATGAAAACCAAAAGATCTCAATATATGATGTAGATGACCATGTTCAAAGTGTGAGTCTAGATCTACAAGGCATGAAGAGAAATATTCGATACAATACTGAGAAAATGTTGAAACAACTACAAAGTGAAATGCGAGAAAGGAAATGTTTTTGGTTGATACTAGATTTCTTGATAATTAGGGATGCTCCTACATCAGACACTTGTGATTAGAGAGAAAGCGAGACTCTCATTTTGTTGCGGCTGGAGGAAAACTAAGGTGGTTTACCTTAGCCTGAGAAATCCATGTTGAGTCTTTTGTCAGTCTTCCTTTGCACTTCACCAAATATTCTTGATATTGCTTGATCCCAGTGCTCTTTCCAATTCTACTATCCAAAACCTCCTTAATCTATTCTAGTGGTTGAGGTGGTAACTGATCCTCTAAACAAACTTCATTGCTATTGTCATTTGACTGCTCTCCATGGTACTCATAGATGTCTACACCATTGAAAATAAGTGATATGCCCAATTTTTATGATAACTCCACTTCATATATGCATTTCCAAAATCAAACTTCCTAAGAATATTACATGATCCATACTTCCTCATCTTCAACTTGCTATATGTGCCAATTGGAAATATTTCCTTCCTGAGATATATCATGACTTCATCTCCAATAGAAAACTATTTATGTCTCCTCTTTTCATCTACATGCACCTTATACTTATGATTCGTATTGTTCAAATGTTTTTGGACCTACTTATGCAATATCTCCACGTATCCTGCAAATTATCCATACTGATTTCTTTGAGTTCTACAATGCCTCTAGGATGTGCTTCAGTCACAATCTCGAATGGTGTCTTCCCTATACTCTGCTTTATTGAATTGTTGTATGATTTTTTTTTCTTGTGGTAGAGCTATAAACCAAATTCCTTCTTTGTCTCCCACTAAACATCTTAACAAGTTACCCAAACTTTTGTTTACTATCTCTATCTGTCCATTAGTCTGTGAGTGATATGTTGAACTAAATTTCAAGTTTGTCTTCATATTCTTCCACAAGGTTCTCCAAAATTATCCAATGAACTTGGTATCCTAGTTTGAAATTTTGCTCTTTGGTAATCCATGCAATCTAACAATTTTCTTGAAAAATATATCTGCAACATATACAATGTCATTGATCTTCTTATAAAGAATGAAATGTGCCATTTTAGAAAATCTATCCATTACTGCCAAAATTGAATCATGTCCCCTTTGTGTCCTTGGTAATCCTAATATGAAATCCATGCCAATGTCTTCCCAAGGTCTTCATGGTACTGTCAAAGGTTTGTATAATCTGGTATTCTGATAGCTTCTTTTTACAACTTGACAATGTCTGCAACTCTAAACATAGTTCTGGATATGCTTATACATTTGCGGCCCAAAATAGTGTTCACTCACCAAAGAAATTGTCTTGTCAATACCAAAGTGTCTTGCTAATCCTCCATTATGATTTTCTTTGATTGGGTTCTCTCCCATTGAACTCGTCAGAGTGCACAATTGATTTCCCTTGAACAACATGTCTTCCTAAATGAAGTAATTCAACCATTGGCTTCTATCCGTCGTTATCAATTCCTTACATGCCTTCCATGCTTCTGCAAAATCAAGGTCATCCTCATACAAATGCTTAATTTCTTCAAAACCCAATACTTCCACTCTCAATTTTGTCATCAGATTTATCCTCCAACTCAATGCATCTGCAACTTTATTTGACTTACCACTTCTATGCTTCAACACAAATGTGTAACTCTGTAATAATTCAACCCATCTCATATGTCTATGATTTAACTTGTTTTGACTGTTCAAATATTGCAAAGTTTGGTGAACAATGTACAACACAAATTCCTTAGGCAACAAGAAATGTCTCCGCTTCTTCAAGGCTCGAACTATGGCATAGAATTTCTGATCACAAATTGAATCTTTTTTTGACATTATTTAACTTCTCACTGAAATATGTTGCTGGTCTTCCTTCTTGACTTAGTACTGCTCCTATTGTATTTCCACTAGCATCATAGTCAACTCGAAATACTTTGTTAAAATTAGGAAAAGTTAACACTGGTTGTTCTATCACTTTTTGTTTCAATAGCTCAAAACTTCTTTGTGCTTTGGATGTCCACTTGAAGTCTCTCCTATCTCCCCTTATTATCTCAGTCATAGGTGTACAAATAATACTAATTTTTTTTATGAACTTTTAATAAAAAGTAGCCAACCCATGAAAATATCTTACCTCCCCAACATTTTCCGGTGTAGGCCATTCAATAATTGCTCTAACCTTCCCCGGATCCATCTTCAATTCCTCTATAGAGATGAAAAATCCCAAATATACCAACTTTGTCTTCATGAAACTACACTTCTTGATGTTTATCAGCAACTTCTCTTCCCTCAATCTCTGAAATACTTGTTAGATATGCCTCAAATGTTTTCTCCAGTCTTATTGAAAATTAGAATGTCATCCAAGTAAACAATAGTAAACTTACCCAAGAATTGCTTCAATACCTCATTCATCAGCCTCATGAAAGTACTTAGTGCATTAGTCAATCCAAAAGGCATCATCAACAATTCATCTGGTCTTTCAATTGTCTTACATGTAGTCTTCCATTCATCTCCTTCTCTAATTCTGATATGATGGTATGCACTCTTCAAGTCAATCTTGGTGAAATACTTTTCTCCACTCAGACAATCCATAATGGCATCCATACTTGGTAATGGGAATCTACACTTCATAGTAATCTTGTTGATTGCTCTTGAGTCAGTACACATCCTCCATTCTCCATATTTCTTAGGTGCAAGTACAATAGGTATCACACATGGGCTTAATCATTCTCTTATCAATCCCTTCTTCAACAACTCTCCTACTTGTCTGTTCAACTCTACATTCTCTATTGGTGTCATTCTATGCACTTCCTTGTTTGGCAAAGTATCTCCTTGTATGAGATACGTATGATGATTGATACTCTAGACTGATGGTAATCCATCTAGCATGTTCTCTGGTATATTGTCTTGGTATTCTGTCAGCAACTCTGCTATTTGTAGCGGTTCATCCTTTCTTCCGGTATGGCTCCTAGCTTCTGGACTATTGTACTTATTTTGAATCAATACAAAATACATATTTTCATGTCTCATACCTCCTAAGAATTTTCTACCATCGACCAAACAGATCCTAGCATTACCACACACTTCAATTTTCTCTTCTTCTTCCTCCAAAGGTATCAATATATGACTCTTGCCATTAGATGTCACAATATAGATGTTCCTTCTCCCATCACAAATTGCTTTCCTATTATATTTCCACAGTCTACCCAACAATAGATGACATACATCCATGGGCATAATATCACACAATACTTCATCATGATAAGATGCAATATGAAATTTCACCCAACATTGTCTACTTACCAATACTTTGTGTTCATATTGAATCCATACTATCTTGTAGGGTCACGAGTGCTTGAATCTCTTCAAAGTTAGCTTGGTCACCATATCTTTTGAAACTAATTTGTTTGTACTACCACTATCAACAATGACCTTGCAAGATTTACCTCTAGACTTGCATATGGTTTTGAACAAACTCTTCTTTTGTGGTGGCTCCTCAGTGATTTCTTCTTACAGTTTAGCTCTCCTCATAACTAGTGATTCACCCTTCTCTGGTTTCCCAAATGAACTAGGTGACCAATAGGTTCTTCTTCTAAATTCTCTATGTCCTTCACCTCCAGTACACTTGAAACATGTTCCTCTAAACAATCTCTTTTCAAATCTATTCCCATAACTATGGTATCCATCATTGTGGAATGAATTGTAGCCTCCCCCATCACTGCAGTAGGTATTTTTGTCATCTTTTCTTTTGTATGCATTACCTTCTTTCTAATCGTTCTGGATAGGTCTATCTTCTTTGTTTTTCTCAGTGTAGTATCTTCCTTCTTTGGATTGTATTCAAACTCTCTAAAATCTACTTCTTCCAAACCTTTGTCTATGCTCAATCTTTTTGTTCAACTTATCCTTTACCTTCAATGCAAATTGATATGCCTCCTCAACTGATGTTATTCTTACCAGACACAGTTCTTCTTGAATATTTGCTCTTAGTCTATTGATGTACCGTGCAACCTTTTTCTTTACTTGCTTCACCATGTCTAGCCCTTGATTTACTTTGTGAAATTCCTCAAAATACTCCCCAAATTTCTCCTTTTGTCTTATGTTTTGAAATCTTTCAGTAACTGAAGCCCATAATCAACCGGTATGAATTGGTTCTTTAGTTTTGTCACCATCCTATACCATTTAAATTTTTTTTTTTCCTCTCCTATTCCTATCCAACTGAAGTTTTTTCCACCATAAAACAACATGTCCTTTCAACTCAGTTTTTGCAAATCTTACTCTTTTTGGATCTCCAGTCTCTTCAAATTCAAGGTATTCCTCCATGTCATTTATCCAATCAATCAATTCCCCAAGATTTATATTTCCCGCATAATTTTGAATTTTAATTTTAGGTCTCTTACTGATCTTTGAAATAGCTTCCATCATCTTTATCTAATTTGATTCTTCTTCCTATTCTTTGAAATTGTCTTCGACTAGGTTTTGGTTTAATTCATCATCACTTTTGCCTTTCAATCTAGGGTTTAAACCTCCCTTCCTATCCAATTATACAACATCCAATAAAACTCTCATTTCTCACATCATTTCCATCATTGTATCCATTCTATCAACAACATTCACTACAACAGGTATTCTCCTCGACGATCTCTTCCTTGGTTCTAGTGCAACTGCCTCAATTTAGAGATCTGGCTACAAGGTCTCAATTGCCTCATAATCAACAATCAGTTGACAACACTTGCATTCCGCCTTTGGTCAGTGATTCATTCACCACAAGGAATGCCTCTTCTCCACAAGGACTCAAAAATTCGCTTTGATACTGCTTGTTGCAGTCACAGATGGAGGGTCTGGAATAGGACTATCCAACTGTGCAACATAAAGTCAACATAGCAGAAATAATACTACAAAACACTTAGTAAGCAAGAAGATCAATACATTTATCATCAAGAATTTTAATTGCATCATATGCATTGGTATTTGGAATAAAAATGGGCTCACAGGCCTGTTACAAGGCATCATGAGTTTACATAGGACACATTGGCCTAATCATAGTCCCACGGACTAGCGAAACTAAACTCTCAATGTGAATGTTATAACTTTATGAATCTAACTATTGATCTATGAACCATCTTTGAATGACTACACAATGTTATTATATATGCTTTACAAGCTCCGAAAAAGATCCACATCGATCATAAAGGTCTCAAACCTAAAGAATGGTGAAACATGTAGGTTGGCCTCAAAATATATTACAGAAGGAGAAAATGAAATGCAAACCATAGGAAATAATTCCCCTAGGTCCCAAATATCTCGAATGATGCTCCAATCAAATCCACACGCCATGAGAAGGGTCTGCAAGTGAACTAGCACCATGAACAAAAAATATTTTGGCAAATGAATGAGCTTCTCAACATGACAACTCGATGAAAACCAAATGATCTAAGGATATGATGTAGATGACCATGTTCAAGTGTGAATCTAGATTTGCAAGGCATGAAGAGAAATATCTAGTACAATGCCGAAAAAGTGCTGAGATGGCTACAAACCAAAATACAAAAAAGGAAATGTTTTTAGTTGATGCATGATTGCTTGATAACTAGGGATGCTCCTACATCACTTACATAGACCAAGAGCCCATGAAAGAAAGTGAACCAAGAGCAAAACACACACAAACACACATGAAAGGATCAAACTTAATATCATTCAAAATCAATGCAAAGTTTTCACCTATTCCTTTTTTCACATAATTGAAGAAATAATTGAAATATGAACCGTAGGACAAAAGATTACAACATGCCTCTTAAGATAGTTAACAATAGATTCATACTTGATAATACTTCTTCCCCATGAATTGAAAACAAGATGACCTATAAGTAGAGCTGCTGTAAATGGAGCTCTAGGAAATATGGAGCTCTAGGAAATATTTAAAAAATATATAGTCTTGAAAATGGACCGCCTCAACCACCAACATACACATTAGTTCAATTCAATTAATTAGGAATACCATTTACTAATTGACATATATTTACAATTCCAATATCAACAATTCAAACAAGTGGTTTTAACCATATATCATTAATATTGGTTTGGACATTACCAATGTACACAAATATCAAAGTTTGACTCTTCAAAAGGTCATTGTTGATATATTATCAATTGAAAGAACATGACTAATGTTTGTGACAATTTTTGGTGTAAAGTGGCTACAAGGACTAAGAATTAGAATTATGCCACCGTTCAAATATGACAGATATGAAAAATAAAAGAATGACAAACAAGTTGCAAGCAAAAAAAGAGAAAAAACAAGACGAAAACCTCATAAAATAATTAATGTAAAAAATATACTTATGAGTTCAATACAATTACCATTTGTAAAAACACAACCAAGCTTTTCAGAAATATTGAGAGTTTAGTAGTCAGTTCAATTTTATTTTACTTAGTAGAGCGTCTAAATTTTTTAATTTACGAACACTACAAAATTAATTATATAATTGTTATATTATAAAGTTCTAATCATTCTACATTAAATAAAGTTAATTTAAATTTAAATTTTATGCTTCCCATTTTTTGAATGTTTGATTTTTTATTTTTCAAATTTAGAAGTATTTGAGTACAAGACACTTAATTTGGATATAAACAACCATTATCTTTAGGTTAAGCGTTCAATAATAATTACATTTGAATGGAAGTTAGATTTTAAATAATGATATCTCTACGACTTAACATATATTTCTCCAAAGATATCTATGCTAGTATTATATTTAGATAAAACTACTATAAACCTTACACTAACCCAAATATTAATCTTATGTCTAACCTAACAATAATCTTAATAATTCTTTATATTATATTTGATTATATTTATATTCATATTAAATTATACTATACTACATAGATTTATATTTATATTACTATATTATTTTATTCTTACTAAAATTTACAATATTGTTTTTATATTTATAGATTATTTATTAAATTAAACTATATTCTATTATATTATAATAAAAAAAAATATTTTTATACAAGAAAAGTAATGATTGTTTTCTGATCTTTCCACACCAGTCTTAATGATAAATGGCAACAACGTGACCAACTCAGTCCGACAATTTTCTGGGATGGGATGGAAAGTACTATTTTATTTTTTTAACCCATTCTAAGTATTCTGCACAAACCTGCACAATTTTTCTGTATCGAATTTCATGATAGGCTAGGCAAATTCTATACTTGTGGCTAAATATGTAATGATGTGTTTAAGAGAACCATTGTCAGATTGCACACAAACTCAATCTTGCATTCCTTAACCATACATGTTTGTTACTGAAAATCCAGGACAATGGTGGCCCTTCCTGCACTGTCGCGCCCTGTCCTCATAGACAATTCTCCGGCATTTTCATCTAAATGGATCATCCCCATTAGAACAATAAACAGATCCAAAGCCCAGAAGAAGCGAGGAGCTATATGTTGTCTTCAGAAGTCACCGCCAAAGGAAGAAGCTTTGGTCGGTCTGGGCGAGATTGCTGCTACGGTGCAAGTTCCTTTCAGTTCTAAACACAGTGGCGGGAGCTATAATGTTATTGGGCAACCAAGCACCCCATCATTCCTTCGCTTTCCGAGCTTGGGTGCTGCAGACCAAGCCTTTATTGTCCTCAGTTTCATCGCCTGCACGGTACACATCATTCTTTCTCATGGTTATTTTTAATTTCATAATACACGGCGTTATCGCCTGGCATTTTTAGGTGTTTAGGGTTTAATTTTCTTAGATTCAGCTTCTGTTATTAGGTGGTTTGTTTTGCTTCTGGCTGTTGTGACAGCTGTAACATCAGTGGTCCCATAAACTGTTGGATCTCGTTGACCAAATTCAATTTTTTTTTTTTACTTTTCTTTGTGTTTAACATTTGAGGATTCCTCAGACATTATTATACAATATCATTTTTTGGGAATCAATGTCCTTTGTTCACTGGACATTGACTGATTCTAAGCAGTGGTCATAGAGATGAAGTTATTGGACTTCCTGGGATGCCATCCTTCAAGTACTACTCTGGATTAAGTGCAATTATCTGTGAAGTTTTCCCCACAGTTGCCCATTGGTGAGACTGGCTTCCTCGCCTCAGGGCGAGCAAATTGAGGAAGAGAGATAAAGTGATAATAGCAATTAAGTAGTATGTCTTATAAACCATTCACAGAGGAGCTCTTTAGCTTATGAATCATTTGCAGTTGCACAGTCTGAATGAGATATTTGAGGAGACAATGTTTCACAATGTTGCAAGTTTCTCAATTAAGATACATAATAGAAGAGTCCACATGCAAAGGTACATGAAAATAGATTAATGCTGGCTCTCTTGGTTTCTTAGACCGCCTGGTTTCGTAGATGTAATTAAAATCATTCAATTCAATTCAATTCAGTGTTGTGAATTCTTTTTTTAGCTCATTTCTACTTACTAAGCTCTTCTTAGAGCTTCTCTCTGCTCCTTTGTGTAATTTTCACGATTTGTATCTTTGATCTCCGGAGCTCCATTTACATTAACATAGTTATTATCTTTCTTTGTTCCGTTCTAGTTGTTTTTTCCTCCCTCAGCGTTTTTGTGTGGGGACAGGTATATAATTCACCGGTGAAAGATACACGAATCAATTTCACAAACATTATTACCAACACTTTTCCTCTCTTCAGTGTCAACAATATGGAACATTAACATACTTTTAGCTTTGTTTTATTTGGTAACCTCTTTTTGGAACCTTTCTTTGCTCCATGCTATTTTTATTGTCTGTACTTCTGATTTCCATTAACTTATTTGGGTTGTCTGTGAACATTTTTATAATTAATATCTTTTTTTTGTCTGTACGTTTTCCCCTCAAACCGTTTTGGTGTAGAAATTTCTTATTTCATCTGGAAAAGTACATGCATCAATCACCGACTTCTTTCTTGTCTTGGATATCAGCAATGTGAAATATTTTGCATACGCTGAGCATTTCATCTTCATCTGTGATGTCTTAGATAGCTTTTTAGTTTCTCCATCAATTTAAGGTTTTGATTGTCTCATTACTTGGTTTCTTTGTGTATCTGTGGTACTCTTTCTTTACTTTGAAGGAGATGAAAATGGCACTCCCATTGCATACTTTCAGTTTCAGCAATTTGGGATTTGAATATTTGATTTTGAGATACCAGCTCAGGGCTTAATTCTTAATTTATGCTTATTAAAACATCCATAATCGAAACTTGGCTACAGAATGAGAATATTATGATTGTATAAACAATGATGTTCTCCAGCTTGTAGACTTTCTCTTTAGGAGATGGCATTGGTTGCCTTTGACATATATAAGGTTTACCAGGCCTGTGTTCAGTGCCCCATTTGTTGGGTTAGACCCTTTTACTGTTGTGTTTTCAGTTAGTATGTTGTGAACCTTCTTAATCTAATGCTAGTGGGCTCTTACAATGTTTTCATGTAACTGTTCTCATTATATTACATGGGTCCACTAGAAAATGTTTTTTGATTTTAAATTTTGTCAGTCAGGGGGGCCTAGTCTTGTGATTCCATTTGATTTTTAGTCTACTAAATGTATGTTATGTTAAAAATTAGTTATATTACATGTAAAAGAGAAATGAACTTAATTGGGGAAAGTAAGGAAGCAGTCTCATGGAAAGGGTTTCAGGATATTTTTATGGATCAAGAGGTCTTATGAGACGAGAAAAAAAAAACTGTTATAGGATAAAACGGAATCTTATCCTCAAAAATAAGAGCAGCTTCCTTTGGGACAGAGCTGGAAATTCCACAAACGAACACTAGAATCTGTCAACATCTGAGCTTCTTTTTGTTTATATCTTTTAATGGAGAGGCATTTGTAACTTCAATTCTCATGGAAGATATCCTTTGATTGATCCACAAAGGATTTGATGCCTAAGAGTTGCACATAGAACCACCAGTCCATAGTTATTGGTTATAAGGTCAATTGTTATACAACCCAGATATCTCCACGAGTTTTTAACTTGTCACTAGCCCCAACAAATCTCTGAAATCTCATTGTCCATTATTATATGAGCAATTGTTCTAAAACAAAAATTAAAACTTTCGTGACCCGCATGAAGTAGAATTTGTCAAAATCTTGTTCTGTTAAGCAATCAACAACGTTGAACACCTCTTGATTTTGGAGTGAGACACTCAAGGGACAGTCATCCTCGAGATCTATCTTATTATGACATTATGCATAGCATGGGTGTGTTTAGTAAGAGTTTGGTGCATAGTTGCCACAACACAGACTTTGCTTGTGTATGGAAAACAGGACGATATGACATCTTCTTTCATTAGTGAACAAAATGACAATCTTGTATTGGAGCATTGCAGTAGCTAACTGAGGTAAATGAGCTACATAGTGCAGTTTGCTTTTTTTTTTTGCCTTTTTATCACACACTCAACACATTTGGCTAATCGGGCCATGGAAAAAGTGGATATTGGTGTGTCTTCAATATTCCTTGGCATTGATATTGGATCACTGGAATCGTGATAGCATCTCTTAATTGAACCTCTTGTTTGAACTGGCCTAGTATTTTTTTTATTTTAAGCTCTTATATAATTAATAAAAATTCAAATAAATGTTGAAGAATATGAATCGCTTGAATATTGATTGTGCCGTTTGATTTCTTCGTCTATATTAGTTGAGGATAAAAAGTAAAACTCATCCCATTTATTGAATTTCTTTATTAAAAATTTTATTGACAAAGTCTTTCTGACAATCGGCTCCCAGAAGATAGAGAAATGATAGGTGTCCGGTATTTGAGATTCTGCTGTCCATCCAGTATTTGAGAGTCTACAATAGGTGGTTTGATCCAAAGTAGCAAAAAATATTTCTCAGGAATAACTAGGCAAACCAAAAGATATATTTTGTTTTTTCAAAAAATTTGGATTTAATTGGGAAACAGAAAAACACAAAAAAAATATTGTTTCTAATTATAGGAAATGCAATTGCATAGAGAGACAAAGAGTGAAGGGTGTTGGTGTTGGAAATAAGCCACACCCGGACCGACGATGGACTGGTCTAAGAGGGGCCAGTAGCAGAGTGGTAGAGCACTCCAGCAGCGTAGGTCCTAGGTTCGAGTCCCAGCTGGTCCATGTCTCAACATGGTATCAGAGCCAGGTCTTGGCTAGGAACCCCAAGCACACGAGAGGTGTGGCTTAAGGGGGGGTGTTGGTGTTGGAAATAAGCCACACCCGGACCGACGATGGACTGGTCCAAGAGGGGCCAGTAGCTCAGTGGTAGAGCACTCCAGCAGCGTATGGAAGGTCCTAGGTTCGAGTCCTAGCTGGTCCATGTCTCAACATGGTATCAGAGCCATGTCCAGGCTAGGAGCCCCAAGCACACGAGAGGTGTGGCTTAAGGGGGGGTGTTGGTGTTGGAAATAAGCCACACCCGGACCGACGATGGACTGGTCCAAGAGGGGCCAGTAGCTCAGTGGTAGAGCACTCCAGCAGCGTATGGAAGGTCCTAGGTTCGAGTCCTAGCTGGTCCATGTCTCAACATGGTATCAGAGCCATGTCCAGGCTAGGAGCCCCAAGCACACGAGAGGTGTGGCTTAAGGGGGGGTGTTGGTGTTGGAAATAAGCCACACCCGGACCGACGATGGACTGGTCCAAGAGGGGCCAGTAGCTCAGTGGTAGAGCACTCCAGCAGCGTATGGAAGGTCCTAGGTTCGAGTCCTAGCTGGTCCATGTCTCAACAAAGGGAAATGAGAGTTTACACCATGAATTTTCGAATGTGGTTTTTTTCATTAATTTTCAGATCACTGATTACCTACTAAGTACAAAGTATTATAAAAAAAAATGGAGTGAGCCAATGACTCTTATGGCCGTGGAGTATGCTACACTCTAGTGCTGCATATCTTGATGAAGCTCTTGGGGCATACCTCTCCTAATTCAATCAATAGCCACAAAATCATACTTGAGTTTCCCCAAGAGTTTAAGAAGTGGCTCATCATCATTTGTGATCCATTCAGAATTTGGATTGATCTTGTTAAAGGTGAATCAACTGATCTTTCTTGACGTCACCTAATATTGTCAAATGGAAATGCATAAGTTAATGATGTAGACAAAATAAGTTCTAGAATCATAGGAATTATTGTTGAAAATAAATCAAAACAACAATTAGAATTAATAAGTGACTATCAATTGCAACTTATCTAACCTCAAGCTTTTTTCAGCTTAAGACAAAGATTGTGGTGAACAAACACCAAATCATTAATTTGTTGTTTCATCAAATAGTTGCATTTCTTCAAATGAATATGTTCAGACACACTCCAAATACGTTTACAAAGAGATGAATTGCATGGTTGGCTCAAAAGGCACATTGCTGTCCATTTAAGGTTTTCGGTTTTCCTGCCAAAAAATGAAAATCCCACCATTGTGTTGAAAAAATATAAATTTTGTCAAGATTCAATTATATACGATTTATTTAAATTCTAGACCTATGATGTATGCATCACACTATCTTGCTCAGCGCAAAGTTAATGTGTATCAGTTACATATTGATATTTTAGTTGACATTTTTTAATAAGTATTGCACATATAAATTCCTCTACTTGTTCAACACATTTATATGTGCAATACTTATTAAAAAATGTCAAAAGCAAACTAGAATGTGTGGAAGTAAGGGAGCAGGAAACTAAATACAAGTTTTGTGGGAGCATGGCCACAAACCAATCTTTAGTAGAAGAAAACAGAGAACTGAAGGAATAGGTGGCAGCATTTCAAATGGCTGTAGAAGTAGGGAAGCATAAATGGGCAACCCATGAAACAGGCATGCCCATCCTTGCATGAATCAACAAAAACAAACTTAAACTTGTCAACCTAAAAAATAACAAAGGGTGGAACACAATCCCTACAAAAAACAAACACTCGGGGGTTAGAGGAAAAAGAAAGTAATAAGCGAATCAATTCAAAGGAAATCAAATCATGGACTCAAGTAGTTAAAGACCTGACCGGTGAGGTGAAGAGTTAAGGGCAAAGGATAACAAAGAACAATAAAGAGAGCACAAGGCAAGTTGAGTAAGAGAAAGTTATAATTATTAGAGGAGCAAGATATTACAGCAAAATTGAAAGTACTTCCAATTTTACGACTGATTTTTTAAGGGAGGAGTTGCATTGGAGAGGACAAATCTGCCAAGTTACAAGGGTTGGAAAGCTGAGTGAAGAGGGTATTAAGCCTATCAAAGCTGCCTTGATGAGTATGGTAGACATCTGACAAATACTAGCTTCTAAGAAAAAAGAGGCTTTTGAAGGGCCCATGTTACATTCTAGATGAAAATCTAATGTCAATGCAAGAAGAGGTGAGAAGAATGGGATTGGCCAAGGTAAGAGTAGCGAGGGATGAAAGTAAAGGTCATGGTTGCAAAATGGAAAAGCCATCATCACCAATTGTTGTCCCAAAACACATTAGCACAGTAGAAGGGAAGCAAAGGGAAAGCAAAAATAACAATGACAACAAAAAATGTAACAAAGAGTCTGCCTTGAGCCTTTAGCCCCAAGACAAATAGCAGTAGGCCTCCCTAGAAACACTTAAATTTAATGTGTAGGAATTGTAGGGGTTAACCATGGAGAAGGGGACCTGGGTTAGGGACTATTGCTGATGGAAAAGACATAATGTCTCATGCACAATGGGTGCAATATGCCCACTTTTGAAGAATACACAAAATTTGCAATTTGGAACAACGTTACTCAAAATGGAAAGGGTTACAGTGACATAACAATCTTAATAAAAGAAACATCGGGGAGTAACATTCATTTAGAAAAAGAAACCACAAACAAGCAATGCATTTGGTTTAATTTTTTTGAGAATGGCAGGTGCATAAGAATAACCACCCCTATTTTTTTTTGAAAATTTTACAACTGAAACGAATTACAATGCAATGTTCTTATGACTTTTTGATCATCTAGCTCCCAAGATGGGCAAGGTGAGTGTAATGTCCCTTCTCAAATAACAGGCCACGTGGAGTCAAATTCTAGCCTGCCATATTCCCTAGGCTAGAATAAATAATTAATAAAGGGAATAATTGAAAATTGGTCAAAAAGCTAAAGTCTTGAGCATAAATATTTTAATTGTTCATTATGACTTAAGTTGGGGTCACATTTAAGTTACAATGTTATTTCTCCTAGGCGAATCATTATGTGGATCAAATTAATAATTTACACATCATTGGAAATTGTGCCTAAGTCTCTTAGAAGGAGGTTTCTAGACGGAACGATGCATTTTGGAAGTTGCTGAAGTTATTATTTAAAGGGAGGTCGATGCTTGAGAGGATTATTATGTTTTGTCTTCTCTTATTAATTTATGAGCTCTGCAATTCAGCACACACACAGGACGAAAACCCTGTCATCTGCAGCCTGGATGCAACCCCAGGTCTGATTGGTCAGCAGCATTCCTATCACTGTGACAAAAGGGGTTCCTACCACGTGTTTTAGGACTTCAAGCTCAGTCTACAGCTAGCATGCGTGGGGGTTTGGGATCAGTGGACAACAATTCTGCCATCCTGTAGCAGCGAATTACCAGTCTGATTTTGTGTTCAGAAATCGCAGCTTCCACCCATAATAATTATCGTGTCATGCATAAGGGTTTGGACGCCATACACAGTTAAGGTGATATGTAAATCAGCATCAAATAGAGGTAGCGCTCCTATTAGTTAACTTGCTGTGGTTTGTCTAGAATAATGTTAACCAGAAGATGAATGGAAATAGTGTCTGGAAATAATGATAGTTGCAATAATATGAAAAAAATCACATTCTGTGAATTTGTTCTTATTGTAATAAGTATTTATGGGTATTACACAGTGTTCAACGGGCGTCGGGGACGGGGGGACGCGGGGATGCGTCTCCGGGACGGGGGGACCAAGGGTCTAAATTTGGGGATGGCGGGGGGACGGCGGCGGGGTGGTGGTGCTCATATACTTATACATATACATATAGTACTTGAAAAACTAGTTTTGAAAAGATGTATAACAGTATAAGAATTAGATTTCAAATGAAACTATAGGAAATAGTAAATACCAAGATTAGTAGATTACTTAGATTAGTGATACGTAAGTAATTGCTAAAAGTAAATAAAATTTGACAAATGAAATTGTCAAATTGGAGATTTCAGATTTCTCATTTCTATCATATGAATATCGAAAAAGGAAAACGAAAATACGAATATCTGATGCCATTGCAACGTCTATAATAATAAAGATGATTACATGATTCATCATTACAATGAGTAGCCAAATACAAATACGTGTAGCAATAGCATTACAAAAGAGACTAGAGTCAAATACAAAATGACAAAACTGAAAACTCAAACTGTAGCTAATGGAGGCCTCTAATCATCTGCGAACTCCTCCTCACTGGAACTGCTGGACTCCTGAGGATCAAGGTCCCTCAAGCTCACACCAACTAGCCCTGCATCTGAAGTGGTAGGATCATCCTCATCAATCTGTGAAGACTCCTCTGGCTCTACATCCCATCGTGCCGCTGGACTCTCCTTGTACATGAGTGTCTTGCGGTCAATGAGACGCAAAGCACTGTGTACAGCCACAAGCTTCTCTGCTCTCTTAGAGCTAAGTCTGTTCCTCTTAAGAGAGTGGATGAAGCTATATGTAGACTAGTTCCTCTCAGCAGCTGAAGAATTGGAAATCTGGGATAGTAGATGGATGGCTAGAGTGGTGGTCAAAGATTTCGGGCCATGACAATTCCACCATAAAAGTGGGTCCTCCTGTGCCATGTTGTCTATATCCATCTTTGCCGCATCTGAATATCCTCTAAGAGTGGCAAATCTTCCCCACTCAGTGCGCATTGTGCCGGCATCTCTGGAATCAAACATCTTCTCTATGCACCTAAAGAAACCCGCCTTCACCTCATCATCCTGAATTGGTGTCAGTCTACCCGGTCTAGCCTTGTACCACTTAGGATTCAAGGCAAAGGCAGCCATATGCAAAGGAGTGTTCAACTTGTCCCATCTACGCTGAATGATAGGCTGGATTTGCTCATTGTAGAATGCTAAAGAGGGGTCCTTCACTCGCACAGCAGCCCTCATCTGGTCAAGCATAGAGTCAATGCACTCATACACCTCTCCAAGGTTAGGTGCATCCCCATCCCCATATCTGATCACCTGGAATACTGGAGTAATGATAGAGACAATGTATTTCGCATCAGTCCAAAACACATCACTCTTCACTATCTCCTTCACCCTTCTCCCTTGCTCTTTCTTGGCCTCAACCCACCTAGTCCACTCATTAGTCATAACCATGAGTTGCAATGCCTCTTGCAACTCAATCATTCTCTCCAAGAGAATGAAATAGGATGCATATCTAGTCTCAACTGGTTTCAAGAACTCCTTCTTCGCGAAGGTCCTGAAGAGTGCATGTGAAGTGTGGTGGTTGCAGATAAACATCTGCACATCTCTCGCATCGGTGACCACTCCTCTAATCCAGTCTATCTTCCCCATGTCCTTGAGTGCATTGTTCATTGCATGCACACAACATGGGGTCCACCAAATGTGTCTATAGGCTGCCTCAACGAGTCTCCCTGCTGCTCTACACACATGGGCTGCATCTGTCACTACTTGGACCACATTTTGTGGCCCAACCTCCTCAATAGCCTCCCTGAGGACCTGAAACTGGAAATCAGCATCTTTACGATGCCCTGTACAATCAACTGCTCTAAGGAAGTATGGGCCCTCTGCACATGTGACCATGACGTTGATGAGTGGATGATGGCTAATGTTCGTCCACCCATCCATAACTATGCTGCACCCCGATGCCACCCAACATGCCTTCATCTTCTCCATCAAAATATTGATCTTGGAATAGCTTTTATCCAAGATCGAGGTCCTCATTTTCGTCTCCCCTGGTGGCACATAAGATGGTCCTCCCTTGGCCACCATAGCCATCATCTCCCTATAATAAGGAGATCGTGTAACATGAAATGGAATGCCATTGGCAAAGAAGAAATTGCCAATGGATTCATCTATCTCATCTCTCAGCTGCACATTAAATATATCAGTAATGGGTTGCTCTGTGCTGTCTGCAACTTACGTTTCCCAGCCCTGGCGGCAGTAGAAGTGGAAGTGGATGGAGATCCAAACATCATTCCTCTCGTCTGCGAAGCATGAGAAGTATGAAGTGCTGCCCTAGCAGACAAAGTAGTAGGCATTGAAATATTTGTGTCATCTGGAACCCCCCAAATCCTATTAAACTCAATTCTGTACTGTATATTCTTGGCTTCCTCCAAAAACTTACAATGTTTCACGCCTTTTCCTCTCCAAAACAGAAAGTGTGCATTCACCCTACTAATGCTACCGAACCATTCTGTGTCACAAATATTGCACTTCCACTTCCTTGTTCCCCCACTTGAATGTGATGCAGTGCCTTGTACTGATATTTTGAAGCAAACTGTTTTAGAGGAGACTTAGGATCAAAATGACCCCTAGCATATGGTGCCAACAACTCTGAAGGGCAACCTGTACTAGCTGGTGTACTTGCCATAGAGCTAGATTGGGCTCCAGGATCAGCCCCATGGTCACCCCCCTCATTTTTAGGTTCATATTCTGAATCATTCTCACTATGAGAATGGATTTCTATGTCATCTTCACTCATGCCTTGGGAGCTCATTGTAAAATTGACACTGCATTTCACAAAATAAAAATAAAATCAGCCTAGTTTAACAATATATTTTTAAATTTTTTTCCTATTCATCTCAAAATGAGATTTGATGTTGAATCTTGAGGGCAAAATGATGAATCATTTTGCCCTCAAGATTCAACATCAAATCTCATTTTGAGTCTTGAGATGAATAGGGAAAAAAAATCCAAAAATGACATAGAACAATGAAAATCAGAAAATATTAAAAAAAAAACAAAAAAAAAACAAAAAAAAAACAAAAAAAAAACAAGAAAAAGTTGAAAAACCCTACCTTGTGCTTGAAAAATCTCTCCAAAATGTAGAAGAATCTTCTTCTTCCTCTTCTTCTTGCTTCTTCTAGCTCCTATCACACTTGCAATCAGCTTTTCTCACCCCTTCAATCAGTCTTCTTCAAGTTTTTCCTCCTCTTTAGCTTGTTGGAAAAAAAATCAGTTTACCAAAATGAGAGTTAAATCTAAAAAAACCATGCTTTTGTGTTGTTTTGGGGGGTTGGGTGGGGCCCACGTCCAATTAGGGTTACCCCTTAATCCACCCAAAAGGCACATGTTTTTTAAAATGTTGCTTTTTTTGTTTGTTTAGGCGTGGGGACGCGGGAGACGCCCAGACGTCTCCGGGGAGACGCGCAGACGTCTCCGAGGAGACGTCTCCACGTCTCCACGTCTCCCTGGGAGACGCGAAGACGCCACGTCTCCCTGGGAGACGCGGAGACGTCTCCACGTCCTGGCGGCGATTGGGTGGCGGTGGCGGGGGACGTTGCGTCCCCGTCCCCCCATCCCCGAGACGTCCCTGACGGGGGGCGTGCCCAAAAAGGGGGGGGACGCGTCCCCGTGGAATGGGGGTATTACATATGTGTTTGTTTGCTATAAATTATTAAAACCAAATAAATCAAACAGCTATCCCTTGAAATTTCAAGCAAGAATATTTCAGTGGTATCAGAGCTAGTGATCTTGCCAGCTTGTTGGGGTTTTAGTAATGCATGTCAGTCCGGTTGATACCCAGATGGTTGCATGTTACCAATAATCAGTTGCATGTCAGTTTGAATTGGTTCTATGCACTCCAGGGATACAGGATCACACAGATATTACACAAGAAGTAGGTCAGGACAGCAGGTAGAAGGAACGGAAACAGTGATTGGAGAAAGAAGAGCAGAAAGCCCGCCTCGGGATATGAACAATCAACTCAATGTTTTTTTGGTCACCTTTGCCCAACAGTATCAGAAAATGATGCAATAATTCCAAGACCGCATGATTACAGCCATGGGTCAATTGAGAATGGATCGTACTAGATCAAGAAGATCAAGTAGTGCTCCCGGTAGAAGTGATGCAGGATGAGGAAATCAAGATAGAGCAGCTTCTAATGTGGTGAGGACAGCTGATACAAGGTTTGATCGACCATTACGTCCCACATTCCTACCCCGCCAAATTGAAAGAGAAACAATTCTTGAGGAAGAGGAAGCAAAAACACACATTATGGATGACGTTATGGTGGTCCATGCTGAATACATGAACCTTCCAGCTGACGTAAGACAGTTAATTAACTTAAATCAGTTCATGAATCAGTGGAAGGACAAGATTAGATACCGTCTGGAAAGGCAAGATAGGAGACCTAGGGAGCAAGTCAGATAGGGCACTCAACCCATGGAATTCAAGGACGCAATGAATAAGATTTCTATACCAACATTTGATGAACTGGAAAGATAACAGCAAGGTCATGGGTCCATAAGTTAGACACATTCTTAGCACTCAAGCCCATGGAAGAAGATAAGGCAATACAGTTTGCTCCCATGCACCTTGAAGGAGTGGCATATGACTGGTGGCACCATGGATTAATAACTCAAGATCATGCCATGATACACTCTTATGAAGAGTTTGTTAATAGGCTGGTTACTCGCTTCAACAGGAAAGATATAGAAGTCTATTACAGGGAGTTGGCCCAATGGAAGCAGGGAGTTGGCCCAACGGAAGCAGGTAGGACATGTGGAAACATACATCAATGAATTCCAAAAAATTTCCGTCATGGTTCTTGATATGTCACAAAAGAGAGTCACGATGCTATTTGTAGAAGGCTTAAGTGACAAATTGAAAGGGTTGGTTAAGGCTCATAGGCCTAATACATTTGGTGATGCTATTGGATTAGCCTTGGACTTGGAGGTCACACCTTCCTATCAGCCACCGAAAAAGAGTTTCAGCCCCTGGAAATCAAACAAAAAAAGATTCAATCAGCAGAAAAACATTCCATCAAAAGCTGATCAAGAGTCCAGGAATGAGCTCAGAAGGAAAATATTGTGTTTTAACTGTAAGGAACCATGGGAACCTGGACATCACTGCCTTGGAAAAGGCAAAGTACACCTGATTGAAGTCACGTTTGATGAAGAAGAACCAGAAAAGCAAGATGCTTGTGTGGGAGGTGATAGTGAACAAGAGGATCAACAACCTCATGTAGAATTGGAACACACTTCAACTAAAGAAACTCCACACATTGCAGCTCTTTCCGAAGTTCCTCGCAGCCGGCCTTTCTGGCTGAAAGGTGTTCTTAAAGGGTAGCAAATGGTGTGTTTAGTGGATAGTGGAGCCACACACAACTTTATAGATGAGGGATTAATATTGAAGTGTGGACTTCAAGTTGAGGAGTTTTCCAGATCAAGTGTTATGGTTGCGGATGGCTTCCCATTGACTTGCACCAGAGTAGTACCTTAGTTGAGTATACACATTGGTGACTACACTTTGTCAGGTGATTTTTATGTGCTTGGGCTCAGTAACATAGATGTTGTTTTGGAATTGGAGTGGTTGGAGTCACTTGAACATTATGTTCAAGATTTTAAACAGATGCGGTTAGAATTTATGGTTGATGGTAAGAAGATGGTGCTTAAGGCAATGTTTGATGGTGGTCCACGAGTTGTGTCAGCGAGAAGGATGGAGGCTTTATTTAGACATGGTGATGTGGATTAGGCAGCCCATTGTTTTGTATCCACTAAGCCTATTTCCAGCAGTAAACCGAAATACCATGTGGATTTACAGACAGTGCTAGATAAGCACATCATAGTTTTTGGTGATATACCTCCTGGACATCCATTTGATCAAGGGTTAAAACATGTGATAGAATTGGAGGAGGGTGCAAAGCTAGTAATTACCATGCCCTATCGTCGTCCGCGACACTTCAAGGAGATTGAGAAAACAATTAAGGAGCTTCTCAGCATGGGACATATATGGTCTAGTTCAAGCCCATTTGCCTCATTGGTGGTTTTGGTGAAGAAGGATGGGACTATGTGCATGTGCATAGATTACAGAGCATTGAATAAGAGGACTATAAAAACAGGTATCCTATACCCAGGATCGATGAGTTACATGGGGCCGTGTACTTTTCCAAAATTGATCTGCGATCTGGATATTATCCAATACGAGTTCGAGAGGACATTCATAAGACCGCTTTCTGTTGCCATTATGGGCATTTTGAGATCCTGGTTATGCCTTTTGGACTCACAAATGTGCCGGCAACATTTCAGTCTTGCATGAATCACGTGTTTCGTGATCAGTTGAGAAAATATGTTTTGGTTTTCTTCAATGATATCTTGATCTACAACAAGACCTGGGGTGACCATCTACACCATTTGGATGTGATCTTGAGTATCATGGAGACATAGTCGCTCTATGCGAAAGCCTCCAAATGTGAATTTGGAATGACAAAAATCTTATATTTGGGACATGTCATTAGTGCTGAAGGAGTCAAAGTACACTAGGAGAAAATTCAGGCGATCTTGGATTGGCCACCACCAATAAACATAACGGAGCTGCGTGGTTTTCTTGGCTTGTGTTCATATTACAGGCGGTTTGTTAAAGGATTTTCACAGTTAGCATCTCCTATGACAGACTTGACCAAGAAGGGGGCTTTCCTATGGTCAGAAGAAGCACAGGAAGCTTTTGATAAGCTTAAGGACGTTATGAGCACATGTCCAGTACTGGCACTACCAAACTTCATGTAGCCATTCGTCCTGGAATGTGATGCTTCGGGAGAGGGTATAGGAGCTGTGCTTATGCAGAACCGACACTCGATTGCTTATGACAGTAGGAAGCTTAGAGATGCTGAGAGGTTGTATTCAACTTATGATAAGGAAATGCTAGCCATCATGCATGTGCTAGCAAAATTCAGACAGTACCTGGTGGGAACAAAATTTGTGGTCCGCACTGATCATAACAGCCTCAAGTACTTCCTGGAGCAGAAGACTTAAATGAATGGCAACAAAAATGGGTGAGTAAGGTTCAAGCTTATGATTTTGATGTAGAATATGTTAAAGGTAAAAAGAATGTGATTGTTGATGTGTTATCCAAGAAACCATAATTGTGCTCTCACAGAGATTTCCTTTGATTGGAAATCCCAGTTAATTTTTGAATATGTGAAGAATTCTTTTTTCTTCAGATTTGTTGGATAGGAAGGTGCAAGATGATAGATATTCAGTGATTGACAATGTCATCTATTACAAGAACAAAATTTTCCTTGTACCTAGCTCTAAATTGAAGGCCAAAATATTGAGGGTGCTATATGATGCACCACCCATGGTAGGTCATCAAGGCTTCTTCAAGACTCATCATTAGGTACGAGAGAGATTCACATGGAAGGGGTTAAAAGATGATGTTTTGTAGCATGTTCGAGAGTGTTTAACTTGTCAACAAAACAAGTCAGAGCACACGTTTCCAATAGGCCTTCTACAATCTCTTCCTATTCTTGAGCATAAGTGGACGAGACTCTTAATGGATTTCATTACTAGACTTCCTTGAGTTCAGGGGAAGGATTACATCTTGGTGGTAGTCGATAGACTCACGAAATATGCTCACTTTGCTGTTCTTGCAGATTCCTTAGCACAACAGATTGCAAAACTATTCTTCAAAGAGGTCTTTGGATTGCATGGGCTTCCCAAAATCATTGTCAGCGACAAAGACAGTAGATTCATGAGCGTGTTTTGGCAGGAGTTGTTCAGATTGGTGGGAACTGAATTGACACCTAGCACGGGCTCCCATCCTCAAATGGATGGCCAGACAGAAGTAGTGAACAAGTGGTTAGAAGGGTACCTTCGCAATTATGTAACGGGGCAGCAGCATGCATGGGTGAGATGGCTCTATTTAGGTGAGTATTGCTACAATACCTCCTATCACATGTCCATAAGCATGTCTCCTTTCAGAGCACTTTACGGATATGATGCACTTTCATTCATGGATTTGGCATTTGAGGATAGCAAAGTACCCGGAGCTAAGGAGATAGTTTAGACTTATCAGGATATTCTCCGAGTGTTGAAGGACAACATTCAACACGCACAAAATAAACAGAAGATGTACGCGGATAGACATCGTGTTGAAAGGTCTTTCGAGGTTGGTGACCTGGTTTTCCTATGCCTTCAACCATACAGACAATCATCTTTAAAGAAGAGTGGAGCAGAAAAGTTGAATCTGCGATTCTACAACCCCTACAAGATTCTCTGGAGGATAGGTGAAGTTGCGTATGCGTATGAGCTAGAGCTTCCTGAAGGTAGTAAGATCCACAATGTATTTCATGTCTCCTGTTTGAAGAGAGCATTGGGCCAGCATATTGTGCTATCCCCAGAGCTACCACCCTTGGATGAGGAAGGAAATTTGGTACTTGTTCCAGAAGGTATTGCTGATTGGAGAGAAAGGAGGTTAAGAAACAAAGTGGTCTGATAATTTATGATTAAGTGGAAAGATTTACCAATTGGGGATGCGACTTGGGAAGGAGAGGAGATTCTTCAGCATCCCAATCTACAATTGCTGGAGGGCCAGCAATCTCAGGAAGGGAGGATTGTAATTTCCCTTCTCAAATAACAAGCCACGGGGAGTCAAATTCTAGCCTGCCATATTCCCTAGGCTAGAATAAATAATTAATAAAGGGAATAATTGAAAATTGGCCAAAAAGCTAAAGTCTTAAGCAAAAATATTTTAATTGTTCATTATGACTTAAGTTGGGGCCACATTTAAGTTACAACGTTATTTCTCCTAGGCGAATCATTATGGAGGTCAAATTAATAATTTACACATCATTGCAAATTGTGCCTAAGTCTCTTATATAAGGAGGTTTCTAGATGGATCGATGCTTTTTGGTTGTTGTTGAAGTTATTATTTGAAGGGAGGTTGATGCTTGAGAGGATTATTATGTTTTGTCTTCTCTTATTAATTTATGAGCTCTGCAATTCAGTACACACAGAGGACGAAAACCTTGTCATCTGGAGCCTGGACGCAACCCCAGGTCTGATTGGTCAGCAGCATTCCTATTGCTGTGACAGGAGGACTCCTACCATGTGTTTTAGGACTTCAAGCTCAATCTACAGCCAGCATGCATGGGGGTTTGGGATCAGTGGACAACAATTCTGCCATCCTGTAGCAGCGAATTAGCAGTCTGATTTTGTGTTCAGAAATCACAGTTTCCACCCATAATAATTATCGTGTAATGCACAAGGGTTTGGGCACCATACACAGTTAAGGCGATATGTAAATCATCATCAGATAAAGGTAGCGCTCCTATTAATTAACTTGCTGTGGTTTGTCTAGAATAATGTTAACCAGAAGATGAATGGAAATAGTGTCTGGAAATAATGATAGCTGCAATAATATGAAAAAATCACATTCTGTGAATTTGTTCTTTTTGTAAAAGTATTTCTGGTTATTACATATGTGTTTGTTTGCTATAAATTATTAAAACCAAATCAATCAAACAGCTATCCCTTGAAACTTCAAGCAAGAATATTTCAGTGAGAGCATACGGTGTATAGGACCCCACAAACTATCTACAATGCAACAACTTGAAAGAACCACTCTTGGTGGTAATGCCGGCCAAAACGTCACTTTTTCAGTGGAGTGTGCCATCCAAGAATTGAAAAGAAAACACTTTTATGCTTATTCAGCGGAGTGTGCAATTACAATGAGCACATGCACTTTGTGCTTATTCAATGGAGTGCAATTACAATGCATGTGCACTTCTCACTTATTCAGTGAAGTGCAATTATAAAGCACAGACACCTCTGGCTTATTCAGCAGAGTGCAATTACAAAGCATAGGCACTTCACGTTTGTTCAACAGAGTGTAATCACAAAACTTAGTCACTTCCACTTGTTTAGTAGTGACTGTGATTACAACAAGATGCAAAATTCAGTACAGTACTACCATCCAAGGTATTACAAGATCAGATCAATGCATTGCAAGCATCATATAGAAAGATTAACTGCTGATATGTGCTGGTATAAAGTGCTGATCATAAATAAAGTCTGCTGCAACAACCCCAAAGTGAACCAAATAACATGAATAAATCAGCTTAACTATGAAACAGCAAGAAAATACCTCATTTGAATGATATGGAATGCTGGTGCAGGTCTGATAGCACTATGTTGCTGCTGTTAAACTGCTAAATCAGAACTGAACACATTGATAGCACACTATCAATTGCTGAAGACAATATCGGGAATCATCCGGCACAAATTAGAATTGAAACACTACTCCAAACCATATGGCTACCAAGAAAATCATCCCAAAATGTCAAGGAACACCTCCAAAACACTTATCAACTTTGGATTATGGCTGGGCGCTATCAAAGATTATAGGAGCCTGTTGATACTGAAATTCGACCAAGAATGAAAACTTATAATATTCTTCCAAAACTAGTATTTGCATTGTAACTCCTAAAGATCTGAAACCCATCTCAAACATCTTGAAACTATATACATGAAATATAACTTAAAGTATAAGGAAGAAAATGTCCATATATAAATGTCACTTGAATATTTATTTCATGCCTCAAAATGCATGTCACAAGACTGATAAATTGTATGTGGTGTTAAGTTTATTTAAATTCTGTGATCAAGAGGATAGAAGAGATGAAGATATAGTCTTGAATTAAATTTGAACTGCAGTAGTGCAAATGAAAGGAAGCACAACACTTATCGATTTCGGTATTGTGTTCCTCCTTATTGTATGTGTGTTATATATATGTGGAAGAGGGGTTAAGTAGTGAAGAGATATGTCTTCCCATGTGGGAAGACACATCTCTTCCCTACGTGCCCCTCATCACCCGTTAACAGCCCGTTAACAATATTAACACAGCCCGTTAATAACATAGCCTGATAACAATTTAAGATCATCGCTGATCGTGAGGAACATGATTATGAATCGCTTATCATAGCCCGTTAACATGGAAGGGTGTGACCGGTCAAACATCATAATTTGGTTTAGATTTTATTATTGATTTGTTAACATACATACTAATAGTTAACATGTAATCGATGTATCGGAATTATGAAATTGTATGACTGATGTTATATGAATTAACACTCCCTCTTAACTAGGGAGGACACATTTCATGTTAGAGAAAACATCACAATTCATTCATTGATTGTGAAGAGAAGAGATATCACACCATAGTGATATCTAGAGATATGGTTCAACAATGAATATCAAGTCTCATGATACTCACCTTTACTCATAGTTATCAAGTAAGGTATGTGCACTGCATCAAGTCACATGATGCCTACCATACTGATAATGATTCATGGCATGTCCACGAATATTATGTCCATAATATTCACCATGAAGATCTCTATCATAATTATGGTTTATTTAATGATACCAACCAACTGATATCTACCATAATGTCTCAGAGATATATACTATCATGACATGTCCACATATATCAAGTCACATGATATCCATCAAGATAGATAAATTGATAATTGTAAAATCGTCACCTTACAATATCAATTGAAACAAGTGTTCATTATTGAAAAGTCATCACCCTTCAATAACGTTCACATGAGGGCCCATGAAGTCATGGAGTCACACACATGACAAATAAAAGAGTTTACACATTAAACATCTTAAATATATTAGTATATCAGAATAAATGAGACTCTATCTCAAAATTAAATAACATTTTCAACCATACCAAGTTTATCTCTAAAATGTTCAATCTTGATCCTGGAGAGAGGCTTGGTAAGAATGTCTGCAATCTGATCACCTGTACTAATATAATTCAGTCGGATCACATTCCTTTCCACGATATTTCGAACATAGTGATAAGGAATCTCAATGTGTTTAGACCTGTCATGAAATACTGGATTCATTGAAAGCTTGATGCAACTCTGACTGTCACAATAGATGACAGTAGGATTTAAGGGCTGACCAAACAGTCCTACAAGCAGTTTCCGGAGCCATACTGCTTCTCTTGCTCCCATGGAGGCTACAATGTATTCAGCTTCTGTAGAACTCTGAGCAACTGAAGACTGTTTTTTACATATCCATGAGATCATTCCTGATCCTAAATTGAAGCAACATCCTGATGTGCTTTTCCTATCAACTATGCTTCCAGCCCAATTAGAATTAGTGAATCCATGTAGGTCAAGGTCTACATGTTTATATTTCAGACCAAAACCAATAGTTCCTCGAAGGTATCTCAGAATATGTTTTGCAGCAACAAGATGTATTTCCCTAGGTTCACACATGAATTGACGTAGTGTATTAACAACATAACATATATCAGGTCTTGTGTTTACCAAATACATCAGAGATCCAATAACTTGTTTGTAGAGGGTAGGATCTGCAAACTCTGATTCTACAGCTGCTTCCTTTAACTTGTGCAGATTTGTTTTCATAGGTGTGGTCATGGATCTAGAATCCATCATTCCAAATCTCTTGAGTATATCAATGGTGTATTTTCCTTGATTAAGGATTATACCATCTGCCTACTGCCAAACTTCCAATCCAAGGAAGTAGTGAAGAATTCCAAAATCCTTCATATCAAACTCAGAGGCTAATTCTTTCTTACATCGAGAAATACGATTATCCTCTCCTGTGATTAGTAGATCATCAACATAAAGAATAAGAATTAATAATTCACCATTGACTACTTTGTAGTAGAGATTTGGATTTGCTTCATTCTTGGAAAACCCTAATTCCAAGAGATAGTGATCAATTCTTTCATACCATGCTCCGAGGGCCTGTTTCAGTCCATATAGGGCTTTCTTTAATCTGCAGACATCTAATTCAGCCTTATGAATCACAAAACCTTCAGGTTGCTCCAAATAAACTTCTTCAATCTTACCATTCAAAAAAGCAGTCTTAACATCCTTTTGATGGACTTTCCATCCTTTAGATGCTGCAATAGCCAAAACTGCTCGGACATAAGTGTATCTGGCAACAGGAGTGAATGTCTCTTCATAGTCAATACCTTCTTTCTGTGAGAAACCTCTGGCAACAAACCTTGCTTTGTGCTTCTCAATGCTGCCATCTGCTGCATGTTTGATTTTGAAGAGCCATTTAGAAGATACCACAAATTTGCCTTTAGGCCTAAGCACAATATCCCAGACATCATTTTTCAGAATTGACTGATATTGTTTTGACATAGCATCTTTCCAAACTTGATGCTTGAGAGCATCTCCAACACAGGAAGGTTCTGCATCAATGGTCTCACTCATCAAGGCAGCATAATTGGAAAATAGGTTAGGTCTCTTACTTTCTCTGAAGGTCCCCTTTGGAGTAGCATAATTTTCAGCTTCTTGAAGCATTTTTTTAGTCCAAAGTGGTCTCTTCCTAGTTTCGGGATAATTTTCTTCTAAATGTAAGTCTTGAACTTCATACTCAATGTTTTTAGGGGTCACCCTCTGAATCTCAGGGGCGGGATCCTCATCCATGCTTGTAGGAGGATCTTGGTTTTCTAATTCATTAGAGCTTTTGGACCTCTTGAATGCTATGTCTTCTTCAAAGATGACATCTCTGCTTAGTTCAATTTGCCTTTGTCCAGGTATGTATATACTCCGTAAGCCTTAGAGGTTTGACTGTACCCAACAAATACCCCTTTCTTTCCAGAAGGTTCTAATTTTGATCTCTTTTCTTTGGGAACATGAATATAGACTACACACCCAAAGATCCGGAGATGACTTATGTCAGGTTTGTTACCAGTAAAGGCTTCTTTAGGGGTTTTATTATCAAGAAGAGAATGAGGTCATCTATTTTGAATGTACACAACTGTCCTAGATGCTTCAACCCATTTCTATATTTTGGTCAAACAACATAGCCCTAGCAGTTTCTACTATAGTCCTATTCTTTCTTTCAGCTACCCCTTTTTGTTGTGGGTTATAAGGTACAATTAACTCCCTCTTAATCCCAACATTTATACAATAATCTTTAAACATATCAAAAGTGTATTCCCCCTCATTGTCTGTTCTTAAGGTTGTGATTTTCTTACCTGTCATGTTTTCTACAAGAGCTTTGAATTCCTTAAATTTAGAAAGGATTTCTTCAGACTCTTTGTACGTCAGAAAATATATCCAGGTCTTTCTAGAATAATCATCTACAAATATTACATAATATAAAAGTCCTCCTAAGGAGGGTACAAACATGGGTCCACATAAATCAGAATGAACTAATTCTAATAAATTTTTGGATTTACTGTTGCTAGAATTGAAAGACCCTTTAGTATTCTTTCCCAAGGCACACCCCTTGCATGCTCCTTTAGAATTGTGACTTAGCTTGGGTAAGCCAATCACCATCTTCTCTATCTTAGGTAAGGCATGGAAATGAAGGTGCCCTAATCTTCTGTGCCAAAGTTCATTCGAATCTTCAGTCTAATGAATCAAGGCTTGAGGTGGAGTGGTGCAAAGTCTATAGAGGCTCCCTTGTCTTACTCCAATGGTGTGGGCTTTCTTGATGGTGGAGTTCTTTGGCCAAGCAAGTACCTTTCCTTCCATAAAGGTTAATCTGTAACCCTTATCTTCAAGTGCAAAAACTGAGACAAAGTTTCTCTTTATACCTGGTACAAATAGAACTCCAGTTAGCTGTAGGGATATGCCTGACTTTAGGTTGATATTGCAGGTTCCTATTCCCATAATTGGATAATTTGAGTCATCACCAATTGTCACTTCTTCATTTGAATTTTCCACAAGTGTATCTAGGTGCTCATGAAATCCAGTGATGTGTCGAGATGCTCTGCTGTCTATCACCCATGTGTTGGAACTGGAGGTGACTTGACTAGAGAGGGCTAAGTAGAAGACTAGTCTCTCGGAATCACTCCCTTTCTTAACTTCTACCATTGAAGCCTGTTGCTTGATCCTGTCTGGACACTTCATTGCATAGTGCCCATATTGGTCACATCTGAAACATTGTACTTCAGACATGTCTCTCTCCTTCTTTGAAGACCTCTTTCCATTTGAGCCGTTGTCCCTCTTTCTCTTAACTTCTTCTTCTTTCCTTTCTTGTGGGAATTAGAGTTTAGAACTTGAATGTCCTCATTACCATTGTTTTGTTTTATTCCTCTTGTGACACGCTGAGATTCCTCTTGAATGCAATCGGTTTTCAATCTATCAAACTTAGGAAATTTAGAACGAGCACTGATTCCTTGAATGAACGATTCCCACGAGGTAGGAAGTCCATTTATGGTCATCATAGCAAGTTCTTTGTTGTCTACTAGATGTCCAATAGTGGATAGTTGATCCCTAAGCTTAGTGATCTTCAAGAAATAGGATGTAACTGTCTCTCCTTTATTCATCTTTATATGGTGTAGTTGATTCTTCAAGGTGAGAGGCCTGCTAGTGTTGTTAATTTCATAAATGTCAGCTAGGGCTTTGAACATCTGAAAAGCCGTCTCATATTTAGAAATAACTGGCACAATGTGGTCTCTCACTGAATCCACAATTATCTTAAGAGCCTTCTCACTGTCCTTGCTCCACTGAATTTTCTCTGTATCATCTGAGGGTTCAGGAATTTCACTTTTGACATGGGAGTCAATTTTATTTTCTTTCAAAACAAGCATGATCCTGAATTTCCAAGATACAAAATTTGATGCTCCATCTAGTCGATCTTCAAACCTAACTCCGGTTGCCATTAGGATTATAGGAATGTGATCTACTAAGAGCCAGGTGAATGTCTATAAGATCGTTACCTGAATTTAATTTGATCTTCCTTAACTTAGCTCTGATACCATGTTAAGTTTATTTAAATTCTGTGATCAAGAGGATAGAAGAGATGAAGATATAGTCTGGAATTAAATTTGAACTACAGTAGTGCGAATGAAAGGAAGCACAACACTTATCGATTTCGGTATCGTGTTCCTCCTTATTGTATGTGTGTTATATATATGTGGAAGAGGGGTTAAGTAGTGAAGAGATTGTCTTCCCATGTGGGAAGACACATCTCTTCCCTACGTGCCACTCATCACCTGTTAACAGCCCGTTAACAATATTAACATAGCCTGTTAATAACATAGCCCGATAACAATTTAAGATCATCGCTGATCATGAGGAACGCGATTATGAATCGCTTATCATAGCCCGTTAACATGAAAGGGTGTGACAGGTCAAACATCATAATTCTGTTTAGATTTTATTATTGATTTGTTAACATACATACTAATAGTTAACATGTAATCAATGTATCGGAATTATGAAATTGTACGACTGACGTTATATGAATTAACATGTGGATCTAATAGATGTTTGTAATGATAGGTGTGACACCTTTTTGAGCTCATAAACTCACAAAATTGCTTGTCCCCTTAAGAATACCAAAAACCTCAACCTCAAATATGATCGTTTACATTTCCAAGGTTGGGCCCCACCAAAGAACCCAAGATATTGATGAAAATGGCAGCATTTCACTTCAACTCCTTTACATGCCCACTCTAGGCAATTTTGACAGGTATTTAATGAGGTACGACCCTTTAATGATTTTCCTCAATATCTGTATAGACAACAAGCAATGGCATAAAAGTTTAATAAACAGCAGATTTTATTGTATCAAATCCACATCAAACAAGAACTTCAAGTAGTACGGTTTGTAGGAGAGGTACAACTGGCAAGATCATATAGTACGACCTTCTCACGGCTCGTTCAAACAGTTCCCAAAGGTTGAATAACTCACACAATCAACATCACTAACACTTTGCAAACCAAACCCATCAAAATCATTAAATGCTTCCATCTTAAACAACAATTGGAAATAAAACTTTGCTTGTAGGTGTAGTTGCGATCTCTATATGAAGCCACTCAAACTAGCTAAGGGGGTTTTCTTCCCTGAAACCAATATTTTCAAGAGGATTTTTGTCCTCAAGAAAATTGGACATGAACACAGGTTCTCTTTGAAGTAGAAACAAATATCATAACATGACTAACCTTAACAATGAGCTCTCAACCTCCTTTTAAAGCATTTTGGAGGGAAAATAATAAAATAAAATAATTAATCTCTCTTTTTCCTCCACAAATTCTTTTTTCAAATAAAATGATTCATTATGTGCAAAGGACCCCCTTTTGCCTAGGCGTTTCCTTGTAGGCACAACTTAAAACACTTTTAAATAAATATTTATACCATAGTTCCCTTTTTAATATTTCTTCCTTAGGACAATGTAAGCAATAATTAATTAATTAATTAAATAAATCACCCAAATTGCAAAAGCATCAAAATGAGGCAAATATAAAATTCTAAGCATACCAATATGTCATTGAGGACTTAGGATGATGAACCAAAGCAACTTGGCGATTGTCTAAAAATAATATGTTTCTCAAAGAAGTTTGGAGAGTTCCCAAAAGGCCGAAATTGTATTTTGAAAGCTCCATAAGGCTCAAGAAGATCATTTGAATTTACTGCCATGAACAACACCATTGCTTGAATAATCCTATGTGCTCCAAGAACTTTGGAGTTCTCCTTTGCTGACTAGTTAGCCTATAGTGAAACTTGAAAAATAGACTGATTTGTTCACAAATCAGTTATGCTTTAAAAGGGGACATTACAGAAATGCAGCATGTTATTTTTCCCGTAGTTGTAAAAAACCTAAAAAAAATGGGCTAGATTATAAGGACCCTTTTGCAGCACTAAAAAAAGATATATTATTTTTCTCTCAACAAGGGAAAGCTTTTCTATTGGGTGACCTCAATGGGAGGACATTTAATGAACAAATTGTAATCTTCAATCTTATGCAGCAAACAGGATAAGAATCCTCTATGGCTTAGCAAAGTGGAAAATCATTGATGGTCAAGATGTTCAGTGAATAATGGGGATATTAACCATTTTGGTGAAGAATTACTTGCTCTATGTGGTATTTTTTATTTGATTATATGCAATGGTATGGTTAGATGGAAGAGCTGTAGAAATTATACATGTTAGACCTATGATGCAGCAAGTATTGTTGATTATGCAATTTTTTTGCAAAGCACAGAGCTTGTGATTGAAGATCCCCTTGGCGATTTAAAAATAAGATCATAATCTAGTACGACTTTTGCTATCTTGGTGGGAAAAAAATCAGCATATGATATATGAGCAACCCACCTACCAACCTCCAACAAAGGGAAACATATTTTTAACTCAATAAAACTGTGATATCTTCAAGGAAACATTAAGGCAATCAATGCAGAAAAGAAGAAAAAGATCATAGGGTCTAAAAAGTCATGAGCGGACAAGCATAATTCAAGAGGCACTTGAGAGTTGTAAATGGACAAATAACAAGAAGAGGAAAATAAATAATCTTCTACCAAATGTGTGCTTTGATGAGTATTGCAAAGATGTAAGAAGAGCTCTTATGGAGTCAGGTAAAGAGAAGGAGAACATAAAGTTGTACAATTGTAAAATTAAAAAAGGGGTGTTCATGAACAGGAGAGAAGAGTTGATATATTTAGGGAAGAATAACCCAAAACTATTTCGGAGGGAACTTTAATCAAGAAAAGAACAAATAGAGATGTAACATGATGACCACTCAATAATTTGAACATGCAAAACAATTGTATGAGTAGAAGTTAGGGGTTGAAATCCCCCCATGGTCAACATGACAACATAATCATTCACTTAGCAAGAGGTTATTAAGAAATTGGGTGCATGAAATGCTAGTGACATGGTTGATCTTCAAGTTGAATACCTAAAATGGGGGATGGAAATCCTCACCTCTCACATTGTGAAAATATTCAACAACATCATTCAATGTGGATTTCCAAGATATTAGGTTACCAACTCAGCAATACCCCTCTTTCACAGTGGGGATGTTAACAATCCTTTTATCTGTCAAACCATCACGATCAATCGTTTTGTTGCACAACTTCAAGAATTTTGTAAAGCTCAAAAAGAATCAAATGAAATGATTGAAAATTTGAAAGTACAACTAGAAGAGGCCAAACGGACTGAGGATGTAATGAAAGATCAATTCTAGGAAAAGAAATCAGATTGTGATAGATTAAAACTTGAGTTGACTCCTTAAGAAAGGAATTGGAAAACTCAATGAAACAATTAGATCAATGTTCAAAGCTTGATAAAAGCTCCAAACAATTGAATGAACTTATCAACTTTCAAAGATCTACTCAAATCAAAATTGGTTTTGGTTTTAGTAAAGATCATTCAAAAGAGGCTACCAGCTCTAAGGATGTAGACTCTACACAAAGAGTAGATGAAAAACCAAGAAACTACATGAAGGCTATTATGAAGGACAAAAAGGGGGAGATTAAGAAAGAAATTACAAATCTACCAAAGACCAATCCACCTTCAAAGGAAAACAAGGACAATTGGAGAAAGCCTCTATATCAAAGACAGCCATATATCCCTAGGCATTACTACTCTTTTGATGGACATTGTTTTTCATGTTATAAGTTTGGTCATAAAGCAATAAATTGTAGAAGTCAAAGAAGGAATATTCCTAGCCTCACTCAAAGGAGTTTGAATTATGATATTATGTGTCACAAGTGCAACAACTTTGGACATATCACGTTCCTGCAGAATCATCTTTGTTGAGCCTCCAAGACAAAGCATGAAGGAGAAAGATGCCAAGAACAAACAAAAGGGGAGACCTATAAAAGTTTGGAAAAAGAAGATAACAGAAAGAGAAGAAGAAACCAATGCAAGTGCAACTTACATTTCATATACCTCCTAGTTCTTTAGGAGAAGCACGATTTCAAGGGGAGCTATCCACTGCACCATATTTTACCTCCATAAAGAAGTCAATTTAAGATGAGATCAGCAAGTATGAGCATTCTCTTGTCATTGATCAAAGGGAGATAATTAGAAAGTTACCTTATATTATATAAGGGAGAACTAGTAGAGGAAAAGAAGCTATGATTTGAGAAAAGGAAATAGTGAAATTTCCATAAAACATTTTAAAGGAAGATTAAAAATATGGCAGAATGTTACAAAGCAATTGATAACATTGTGAAGACAGGCAGAGATTATAAAGAGATAAGAAATACTCCTGTAGAGAAGAATTTAGGCATTAAAAGAAGAAAGAAATCATGTCCAAGATACTATGGATGAAGAAAGAGAAATACTCTTGTATCTACATATTTTGTTGGAAGTGTTTAGGATAAAAGGTTGCATATCTTTACTCATGCACATGAAGCAGGCAGTCACAGTCTCATGATTGAAGAGTTTGGAAAGTTACAACAAAGAAGAAATGATTGCATTGATGTCAAAGCATCTTGAAAGGAACCTTCAAATAGAACTCTAAGGCATAAAAAGAAGAAATCCACCTGTGCAACAGATCAGCAACAAGGGAAAGTGATTAATTGATATTTACATATTCAAAGATCCTAGTTGATGAAAAAATTTCATTTTCTACCCATGCAATGAATTGAAGACTTTGAAGATCCAAGAAAGAGGATTATTAGAGCAAGGAGGAGCATGAAGAATCCTTGATAGGGGGAGTACTAGAGAATCTCTGATAGAGGGAGAAGTGTAGCCTTGTGCATTTGATGTGAGTATACAATTTCCATCAATGACAAAGGGGGAGAGTTAGAAGAGAAGAGAAAGAAGATTTTTCCATCAATGACAAAGGGGGAGATTGTTGGAAATTGTCATTGATGTCAAAGGAGTGAAAAGAGTAGGTTGGTAAGATTGAAAGAAAAAAGAAAAAGTGTAGAAAAAATTTATAAGAAAGTAAAAGTGATAAGCACAATTCTGAATAGAACAAATAAAAAACAGATCAGATTGTCAGTGATAAAGATTGGATTGTCAATGATAACAAAGGAGGTGCAAATGATGGAGTTTAAAGAGAAGGGATGCTAAACCTATGACTTAATATTGCAATGGGACTCACCAATCACAGATTATTTAAAAAAAAGTCTATGGCCAATACCACTTCGATCACATTTCTCACGGTTTGACGATGCCATCATTATACTCTTGCATTTGGATGAATGTTCTTAAAGAAAAATGTGAGGAAAATCTTCTACAAGAGGATTGGATTTAGTGCAGACGATGAAATGAAAGCTCTCCATCAAAAAGGAACCATGGCATTTTTGAATTCTTAAATGTGGAAGAAATATGCATCTTAATTTGGAGGCTTCTGGATTACCCGCTATTAGCTCCCTCAACGGACTATCAATATTAGAATGTCCCCATGACAAATTTGATAATGAATGTTTATTATGTTGCAAGCTACAAGCATGAAATATGTTCTCATTGTTCGTGGTTTTGGGCCATTCAAAATAAAGTATTGAAAGCATTGACAAATTACAGTGATTGTATATTCTAAGGCAGCGATCAAGGTTGTTAAGAAACATTCAATAAAGATTAGTCAAAGGTGTGATTCTATGTTGTTCAATGAACATGACTAAATTGATACCATTGAATTTTGAGCCCAACTCTGCAAAGATAAGCTTGAGAATGAAATGGGTATAAGACAATAAGTGGCGTATTCATGGAAAAAACGATTTGATGTTTCCACGAGAGGAATGTGAGACATCTTGAAGGATCAGGTCCATAATATAAACCAAATCGAAGGTCTGTGTAATAACATTGGAAGTATGACAACAATGATTAAATAAAAGAAAGATGTTTTGTTGGAGTACAATGAACACTAGGGGGTGGGGGTGGGGGTGAATTGGTGTTCATACAAAAATTCACTTTTCATCAATTTTTTAAAACTTGATTTGTTTATGCAATATAAAGCAAGAAGAAATGAACAACAGTATACTCAAACATACATAAGAACATGACACAGAGAAATTAACTGAGTGGAAACCCTCCTGGGGAATAAAACCACTTGAAATGCCTCATTGGCTTATCTGAAAATTTCTTTCTTACAATGCCTCACTGGCTGAGAACCTCACTGATTACCGAATGCCTCACTGGCAATCACAACAACTTCTCAATCACTTTTGAATTTCATACACATAGTGATGCTCTGCAAAAAGGATTAGAAAATCTGTTTGATGGCAACACACACAAGAGCACAAGAAACAAACATTAGTGTTAGCAACAAAAGATTATCCTAAACAGGCATATCAAGAGAGATATTAAGCATGAAATAGAAAGCATATAAACATAGAATAAAATAGCTAATCAAGATGCTCATAGTTGCTCCTCCCTTGTTCCTCTCCTCTCCAAGTCCCAAATGAGTGTAGCTCTCAGCTTTTAGCACTAGCCATGGATGCCATATGGAGATTCAAGATGGTTGAATATGATAAGCAAATGCTATGCAAGCGTAGATAGTGATGCTATGAAAAAGCTTTATGCTAATACCAGTATAACAACAATACTCTAATGCTTCTTTTTTGCTTGAGGAGAAGGGTTCTATTTATAGAAGAAATGGGGAAATGAAGGGTTAAGATTGAATGGTTTAATCAAGGGCCAAGTTTGAAAGTTGGGGATCCATGTGTACAATTGGCACCAATAAAATGGTGACAAGTGTCAACATAGGATTGGGTTGAGAGAAGAGGTTGGAGGCATTAAAGGCTTGAGAAGACCTCATGGTTATCTAGAGGCTAAGGGTCAAGTCCAAATTAAGATTACCCACTGAATTAAGAGTTAATCCAAGGATAAACCTTTGTGCAAATGTTTAAGAGATAATCATGGTCAAAGCATTAATGGCCTGATGAGACCTTTGGGTTGGGTAGAGGTTGAGTCAAAACAAATGTTTTAACCATGTGGGAGGGTTTGAAGTAACCATTAATGGTTATTGGAGACTTTGGGGATTAAGTGGTTGAAGGTTGAAAGCCTTCAATGGTTATCAAAGACTTTGAGCCATTTAGTGGTTGAAGGTTGAAAGCCTTTAATGGTTATCAAAGACTTTGAGGGTTTGAGAAGTGACTTCCCTTTTGCTTAGGAATGTGACAAAGTTTAGAGAAGGGGTTAGGTTATTTAGAAGTGATTAGAAAATTCTAGAAGGGGTTTAGGCATGCAAGTGGATTTTGTAGGAAAATGCAATTGGGAGAAATTTTGGTATTTTCAATTAAAATAAAATCATTTATTTCAATTAAATGGTGTAATTTGCATTTGGATAAATATTCAAATAAATATTTATTTAAATGAGAAAAATGAAGATAAAACATTAAAATGCTTGAAGACTTTGAGGGAAACCATTAAAGGCTTGAAGACTTTAAGGAAAACCATTAAAGTCTTAAGAAGACTATAGAAGGAAGCCATCAAGTTTGAAGACTTTAAAGCCATCAAGTTTGAATACTTTAAAGCCATCAAGTTTGAAGACTTTAAGGGAAACCATTAAAGGTTTCAAGTGGGAGAGGATAAATAGGATTTTAAATAAATAATTTATTTAAAATAGTTGTGCAACTTGCTTTTGTAAGAAAATACAAGTGGGTAGAAGATAAAGGTGATTTAAATAAATTATTTATTTAAAATAATTGTGCAACTTGCATTTGTAGGAAAATACAAGTGGGTAGAGGATAAAGGTGATTTAAATAAATGTTAATTTATTTAAATGTGAGAGGTGGGATTTTGGGGGATTTAAATAAATATTAATTTATTTAAATGTGAGAGAAGATTTAATTAAATAAATATGATTTATTTATTTAATTAATGGTTTGAATTTGGTTAAGTGAATTAAATCAAATAAATTGAATAATTTATTTAATTAATAGGAGAAGAGGGTTAAGATGAATTAATTAAATATTAATTTAATTAATTATTAATTGATGGTTAAATAATCAAATAAATACTAAGTATTCATTTAATTAAGTGGACAGATTTATGTGACTACATTTGCCCCTCTTTGAGACGGTGCGGTTTATCGCGTCGTTTCAAAGAAAGAAAAATAGGTGTGAAGAAATGCCCCATAAAATGTAAATTTAATGGGTGGTATGCCCCCTCGAGAGATGGGCCGAATTTTTTTTTTTTGAAAAATCGGGCGATCTCTCGAAAAAGAATGAAAAGTGGAGGGGAGGTAGAATAGAAGAAATTAGAACTAATGATGAAAGAATGGGAGAAAATGGAGTGAATATGAAGAAACAACAAGCCAGCGAGTACCCTGAGGTCATGCAAGAGATACATAGCAGATGTAGTGTGGGGTTTGGATTGATGCTATACAATGGATCAAAATTGGTTGGACAATCTGGTGCAATTGGTTTAATTGCCCTAGTCAAGTCAAAGCATGACAATTGATGTCAGTTGGTCGCTTGGACATGATAAAGTTTGAGTAAGTGAATCAAAGTGACCTGATGTGACTTAGACAATTGATGTAATTGCCCGATGAAGTCAAGGTATATGAAGCAAAATACTCGTTGAGACTTAGACAATTGATGTAATTGTCCATTGGATTGTGTTTGATTGGTTGATCAATTGATAGTGTGTGCGTGGGATGGATGATTGTGGTGAATCATAGCAGCCCCGTTGAGACTAGGTCATTATGATAAATGCCTGATGTAGTCTAGGATTACCATGATCGATTACCTGTTGAGACCCGAAGATACTTGATCAGAGTATCTGTTGATAGTCTAGGTGTGTGGGAGTCGATGTATCTGTGCAGATAGAGTAACTTTCTTGACTTATTGGATGACTTAGGATAGGAAACACAATCCCTCCTATTTAGAGATGGATGGTGATGAACATGGCTTGATTAGGTTGATTGGGACATGATGTAGGGTATGTGATGCTGATTATCGAGATGGGGAGGGTGGGGAGGGGTTCAATGTTAGATAGAAGAAATGGAGGACCTATTACATTCCTATGGAAGAAGAGGAAAATAGAGTATCCATTGTCATTACTATGTATGAATGATATGCAGCTATTTATGAATGTATGGATGGATGGAATGCAACGGAATGCAATATATACAAATGAGATGGAATGATGATCCATGGTGCTTTATTTTTCATCATTGAGCTTTAAAATGTTGTAAGAAAATACAAGCAACTTGACATAAAGATTCAAGATGACCAGAGTATTTCTTACATGGATTTTGATATAGCAAGTTAATACAAGCAACTTGATATAATGGATCAAGTTGACCTGAGTATTGCTTGCAGAACAGACAAGGATTATCTCCTTTCATGCATGACTTGGATCGTCCTCCTTGATCTTAGGCTGATCATATCCTGAGACAAGTGCATACCGTAATAAGAGATAAAACCTTTATCCAGTTTGGATGAGGTAGGAGGAACCAAAGAAAAAGCATTGTACCTGCAAACAAACAGTATATACATAAAGAATAAAGAATATGGATCCTTGGTAATAGTTCATGCCCATATGGTCGAGGTATACGCTGTAGTCAGCAAGTCGTAGTGATCTATGACTGTATTTTTGCCTATGATCACATAACTTAGTGAACTTCCCACGTAGACACCATTAGTACATGCCCCAGAACTTCATCGGAATAATGTGTCGAAGATACACAAACAATGCCGTAGGAACCTGATATAAATAAATGAACGATTGTACTCACAAATCAACCAAGTATTTGATAGCTTAACATAATTTTCTTGTCAAAGAAAACCTCACTTTTGTCTTTGTTTTGGTAAGGAAGGATGCATCCTTGTTGAAGACAGTTTTGAGTGTTGATGTTGATTGTGTGGTCGATTGATAAATGGTCATTTGTGTGAGTATTTTGTCAATGTTTGTTTTGGTATCTGCATGGATGAGTATGTACAAGGTTTTTGCCATGTTTTTGTGTGATTCTCGATGTTTTCTGATGTTTTTGGATTTTGTACTGTTTTTGAATGTTTTTGGTATTTTGTGAGACATTTTTTAATGTTCTTGGATTTTGTTGAGACATTTTTGAATGTATTTGGATTTTGTTGAGACATTTTTGAATGTTTTTGGATTTTGTTGAGACATGTTCCAATGTTTTTGGTATTTTGATGATTGCTTGAATGAAGAACTGAATGAATCATAAGACAATGTAGAATCCACTTCCATCAATAGGTTAAAGGCATTGCCCCCAGTTTTAGACATGACTATGAAAAAGCGGGATGCAAGATGTATGGAGTACTATCATAATTGCAGAGGAATAAAAAGCCATGGTTGATGGATGGATGGATGTATGTATGAAGTAGATGTGATCGCAACAAGTCTGAAAGACAATGGAGCCATAGCCTTTACGAGTGGCACCTGTTTTCTAGGTTTTCACCATTGTACTTACCCAAGGTGCCACCGGAGTGTTTGTTCACCGTTTGGATGCATGATTTTTCTTTACTTTTTTTTTGAATGTTTTTGGATTTTCTTCAGGGCATTTTTCTGAATGTTTTTGGTATTTTCTGGTATGTAGGGGAGCCTGATGCTCTGTACAGCTTAGGTATAAAACCGTTTGAGGTGCATGTTGTTGATTGGATTTGCAAGCGGTTCTCCTTCTGATGTAGCCAATTGATATGCCCCGGACCCGAACATAGCAGTGACAACATATGGGCCCAGCTAGTTTGATTCAAACTTGCCCTGATGTTCTCTGTTTGGTTGGTTGCGAGGATTCTCTCGTAGAACAAGATCACCTACCTCAAATGTACGAGATCTAACTCGGTGATTGTAGCTTCTACTCATGCGCTGCTGATAGGCTTTGAGGTGATTGTATGCAGCTTGTCGCTTCTCATCAAGTAACTCTAAGTCCTGAAGACGTGAGACTCTGTATGCTTCATTATCGATGAGATTATGCAAGGAAACTCGTAATGATGGTATCTCAACCTCAATAGGTAAGATAGCTTTTGCACCATAGACCAATGAATAAGGAGTTGCACCTGTAGGGGTTCGAATGCTAGTTCGATATGCCCATAATGCTGGATTCAATTGAACATGCCAATCACGACCGGCATCATTGACTGTCTTCTTTAGGATTCTCAATATGTTTTTATTGGATGCTTCAGCCTAACCATTGCCTTGTGGGTAATAGGGGGTGGAAAAACGATGTTGGATATGAAATTTCTCACAAAGCTCACGGACATCCTGATTTTTGAAAGGAAGACCGTTATCTGTGATGATGGACATGGGTACACCATACTGGCAGATGATGTAGTTGAGGATGAATGAGGCGATCTGCTTGCCGGTGACTTGGGTAAGTGGAACAGCTTCGATCCACTTTGTGAAATATTCGGTAGCGGTAATAATGAATTTATGGCCATTGGATGAAGATGGATGAATCTTACCCACAAGGTCAAGGCCCCATTGACAGAAAGGCCATGGTGTTGTGATTGGTTGCAGTTCCTGGGCTGGTGCATGTATCAGGTCGCCATGAACTTGACATTTCTTGCATTTTCTGACAAAGTAGTAGGAATCCTTTTCCATAGATGGCCAATAGTATCCATTGCGCAGGAGTTTCTTGGCTAGTGACGGACCACTTGAGTGAGTCCCACAAATTCCTTCATGGACCTCTTCCAAAGCCTTTGTTATCTCACCTTGTTCCAAACATCGAAGGAGAGTACCATCAAGACCGCGTTGGTATAGGGTTTCGGCAATAATGGTATATCGAGTAGTTTGGCGAATGAAGTTTTTACGTTGATTATTTGATTGGTTGGGAGGAAGGGTGTGGTGGCGGAGATAGGTGTAGAACTCACCATACCATGGGGATTCAGAACCGACAAGGCGACATATCATTTCAGATTTGGGGATATCATAAGCGGGAATCCAAAGCTGTTCTACCAAGAACTCGTAGCGTGTTGAATTTTGTGGAAGATCTAGGAGAGATGCGATGGTAGCCATGGCTTCAGCAGCTCGATTCTGATCTCTTGGTATCTGCTCAAAAGTGATAGTAGTAAATGATGTCTTTAGAGTGTCCACCATTTGCTTATATGGCATGAGTTTATCATCTTTGGTCTGATATTCATTTGTTGCTTGTCGAATGACTAGTTGGGAATCGCCATATACTTGTAATTCTTGTAATTTCCATTGTACGGCTAACCTGAGTCCTGTGATCAAGGCCTCATACTCTGCTATGTTGTTTGTGCATGGAAATGTGAGCCTGTAAGACTTCGGGATGCTATCACCCTGAGGTGTGATAAACAGAATGCTTGCCCCCGAGCCGTGCCTAGTGTATGAACCATCAAAATATAGTTTCCATGGTTGTGCTGTTGTGATCATGAATATCTCTTCATCTGGAAAATTGGAAATGAGAGGATGATCACCTATGAGAGGTGCATCGGCCAACTGATCTGCAATAACTTGACCTTTGATAGCTTTACGGTCCACGTACTCAATGTCAAATTCACTTAGAATCATCACCCATTTGGCCAAGCGACCTGTCAATGCTGCTTTACTAAGTAAATACTTGAGTGGATCAATCTTTGCAATGAGTTGTACTTTGTGTGTTAACAGATAGTGCCTCAGTTTAGTGGCTGCTAAGATTACTGCTAAGCAAGCTCGCTCAATAGGTGTGTAATTGAGTTCATAGCCCACTAGTGTGCGAGAGATGTAGTAAATAGCACACTCTTTTCCTTCTGCATTATGTTGTGCCAGTAGTACACCCAATGCTGTACTTGTTGCTGAGATATAGAGTAACAACGGTCTACTTGGATCTAGTGGGATCAACAATGGTGGATTCATGAGATAGTCTTTAAGCGTCTGAAATGCTTGCTGGCATCGGGCATCCCACTGAAAGCGGATGTTCTTGTGTAGCAGGTGTGTGAATGGGTGACACTTATCAGCCAGTTGTGCAATGAATCTTCGGATGGATTGAAGCCGTCCTTGTAATGTCCTTAGCTAACCGATATTCTTTGGAGGTGGCATGTCCATGATTGCTTTTACCTTTGCTGGGTCGACCTCAATACCTTTGCTTGAGACAATGTATCCTAGAAGCTTCCCGGAGGTCACTCCAAAGACACATTTCTTTGGGTTGAGTCGAATGTGGTATTGTTCCAGTCTATCAAAGATTCTCTCTAATATGTCCAAATGACCTTCTCTAGTGAGTGATTTTGCTAGTAAGTCATCCACATAATCTTCCATCATAGTATGCATCATGTCATGGAAGATGGTGGTCATTGCTCTTTGATAGGTCGCTCCTGCATTCTTTAGACCGAAAGGCATTACATTCCAGCAATACGTGCCCCATGGACATGTGAAGGTGGTCTTATGTTGATCTTCTGGTGCGATCTTTATCTGATTGTATCCTGAAAAACCATCCATGAGTGAAATCATGGCATGTCCTGCTGTTAGATCCACTATGATGTCGATATTTGGAAGGGGGAAGTCATCCTTAGGACATGCCTTGTTTAGATCTCTGAAATCAGTACAAATGCGGATGCCCCCTTTTGGTTTACCGACAGGCACAATATTGGAGATCCATTCTGCATAATCAATTGGTCTAATGAAACCAACATTCAGGAGTTTCTTGAGTTCTGTTTTGACTAGCACTGCAATTTGGGGATGCAGCTTACGAAGCTTCTGCTTGACAGGTTTGGCTCCTTCTGCTATGGCGAGGTGATGCATGACTAAATTAGGATCAAGCCCAGACATGTCTGCATATGACCATGCAAAGTTGATCTGACGCTTCTGGAAGAACTCTATAAATTTAGGCTGTTCCTCTAGAGTGAGAAGAGATGCCAGATGTATGAGATGAGGATTTTCAGGAGTCCCCACATTGTATTCTTTGGTTTCCTCGATGAGAATCGTGGATCGTTCCTGTTGTGTACTAGCAGGGAGAATGTCAAACCCTTCATCCTCAGGCGCCTCAGAGAGGTTTTCACCATTGGATACGCTCTTTCTTTTTACTTTTGTTGGATCAAACAGTGCCACAGTGTGGTTTTCACTAGAAGATCCATGTTTTAAAGTTATATTTTTGTAGCTGAAAGGTTTGGCATCCGCCCTGAAGTATGCTGCGCTATTAAGTTCAATGGCAAATCTAGCTTTGTGATCCCCGCTTGGTAGGTTATCCCTTAATTCAAAAAGTCAATGATAGCCTCATCGTTTTGGAAGAGGTCAAGACATGGGGGATTTGATTGGGTCCATTCAATGAGTTTAGGGTGGATAATGGGCATTACTTCATCGATTAGGTTAAGTGCGTTAGATGTATCAGTGAGGGTTAAGACAGTGTGGTGAAGGTCATTGATGGTACTCTCCTTGTCAGAATCAGGCGTAGGATGAGACGTAGGGTCTATGGAAGATGTTTCTAGCTTAGGAACCCAAGTGGTCTTTATCTGTGCTTCTCCGTAAATAGGGATGTCTTTGCGTGGCGGAGGTGGTGATGTGTCGTCCTCATTTGAAGTGTTAAGTTGTATCGAATCAAATTCCCACTCATGTGAGTCAGTCTCTGACTCACTTTCCAGCATCCGATTGCTATACCATACTGGGATGTCTTTTGAGTTAAACACGACAGGTGTGATTGGTTTATGTATCTTTGTAGTGATCGGTGCTACAGGAACTGTGATGGGGATTAAAGGATTTGTCATTGGAAGTATCGACAGTGTTGATTTAGTGGCTTCCGTTGGAACGACTGGTGTCATAGATGTTGCTGTAGGTTTCCATACAGTTGTTGCTACAAATGGTGTTGCTGATGGGATTACTGGTTCGTTTGGTGGGATGAATGATATTGATGACGGTTGCGGTGGGGTTGTGAGCCTCGATGGGGCAGTGGGGATAGTGCTTGATGGTGCTTTGATTATGAAAGGTGTCCTCTTTGCAGTAGGTGGGCAAAATGGTTTGCTGGGTTTTCCTTTGAATTTGAGTTTAGGAAGGATCTCTTTTTCAAAGCCTAGGCCTGTATTACCTTTGGGCTTGAATTCTGGTAGCAAAGGTTCATGTCGTCCTTGTTTGCAGTATCCCAAAGCACTCTGACCATCATATCCCATTCTTTGCATAATGAGGAGGCCTTTGCCATACTGATCCATAGGAAGTTTAACTTGTGGTAGATCAGTGGTGATGGGATCTCTATAGATCCATTTTGCTAAGTCCTCATCTTGGGTTTCTTCTTCTTGACTCTTTCCAAGGATAAAAGGCGTCAAAGCACATGCAGGTGTGATTAGTGGTTGCTGGAGTAACTGCTGTGGTTTACCATGTGTTCTAGGAGAAGTGGGCATCTGTCCCACACAAAAGAGTTGACTCAAGTTGTATTCCCCGGGACCTTCCTCTGCTATTTTCATCTTAAGCTTTTCTTGCTTTGGTATAGTGGTGTTCGAATTGGCAAGAGAGGCTGGACTTATATATGATGTGGAGGAAATGGCTTCTCTATTATTAGGAACAGTAATCTCTGGTTGATGGCTGATATTATGGCAAAATACAAAGGGGTTTGCATCGCCCAGAATTGTGATCTCTACACCGTTATGTGGGAACTTGATACATTGATGGTAGGTAGATGGAACGGCTTGCATGGCATGTATCCAAGGTCTCCCTAATAATAGATTGTATGGCAGAGGAAGGTCCAGAACCTGACAGATGATGTGCTTTACCACAGGGCCCATGCGGATTGGTAGTACCACAACTCCTTTGGATGAACGCTCTGCATCGTCATAGGCTTTGATTGTGATCTTCTTACGAGGATCCACTGATTCTACTGCATAGCCCAATGCTGTGACCAACTATTGTGTACAAATGTTCAGGCCTGCTCCATTATCTATCAAGACTCGCTTGATCCTATGCTGGTTAATAAATCCTTCGATGTGGAGTGAGGCATTATGAGGTTGCTGGAAGGAAGAGTTGTCACTTTCGGAAAAAGTGAGACAAGGTGAGGACTTTAGATTTCAACCATGGCTTGAAATTGGTCTGTATTCAGATTTGTAGGGACTGACGCCTCTTGGAGTGCTTGATCCAAGATAGTTTTATGAGATGGCAATAGACGCAAAAGCTCTAAAATGGATATAAGTGCAGGGGTTTTGTCTAATTGTTCCACAAGATTGTACTGCTTTGGGATGGAGGTGGTGCCTTGTGGAACTGCCTTTATGGTAACTTTGCCGCGACGCGTAACAACATTGCAATTTGAGTTGGGATTTTTGAAGGTTATAGTTGCAACTTGTTCATTGGCATCATACAGATGATTTACAGTGTAATTATACACAGCCTGTGTATAATCAGTGGTATCAGTGCCTCGCCTAGAAGTGGAAGGACCCCTTTGATCTTGTGATGGAAGTGGATTTTTGAACATCAGATGATCATTATTGGTTGTTTTTGGGTTATGTCCTTCAATTTCAATTTCTCCTCGATCAATAAGATCCTGAATGAGATCTTTCAATCGGTGACAATTACTTGTCTTGTGTCCTCTTCCTTGATGGAATTCACAGTGTTCAGTATCTCTCCACCATGCCGGTTTGACCTGAGGCTCATAGTTTGATAGCTTAGGTAGAGTGACCAAATTTTGAGAAATGAGTTGTCGCAACACTGTTTCAATGGGTTCCCCTAAGGGAGTGTATGTGCGTTTTTGTTTTTGCTGACGAGGTCTTGGTTCATCATGAGATGTGATGCGACCTTGATTTGTAGGACCATTTGTGTTGTTCTGAGGTGGAGGATTTTGTCCTGCAAACCGAACCACAGGTTGTGCGTTTTGGATAGTCCTGGCATCCACAACCCCATCATTGACGATATTCTTGTTTTTATTCCAGAAGTTTGGTTTATCGCTGTTGAAGCGTGGGCGAGGACCATCTTTTGGTTCATTAAAGATTTTGATGAGTCCCTTCTTGATAAGTGCCTTTTCACACTTCAAACCCTTGGTGATCATATCATTAAAAGAGTCTGTGTCTTTGACATCCAGGTGAAATTCCATTTCTTTGTTTAAGTTGGAAATGAATATTTCCACTAGTTCTCGTTCAGGTAACTGAAGAGAACGTCTGCTAGACATTTGACGCCATCGTTGCAGGAATACTGAGAATTGCTCACCTGGTTTTTGTTTGGTGTTGCATAGATCAGCCATGGTGACATCGCGTTCAATGTTATGAGAGTAATGAGCTAGGAACTTCTGGATGAATTCCTCAAATGTTCTAATGCCACCTGGTAGTCGGGAAAACCATGATGTGGTTGTTCCTCCCAAGCTTTGGGGAAAAAGGCGCATTAGGTAGGTGTCTTCATATGCCACTTCAAGACAAGCGGAATGAAATTCTCTGACATGATCACGAGGATCTCCCTTTCCTCTATATTTTTCAAATTTGGGTGTTTCGAATCCTCGTGGAAATGGTGGCATGTAAAGATCCCTATCAAAAGGATAGGGACAGATGTCATTGAGTGAGAATTGGTTAGTCTTGACACCACTATGAAGTTGTTGGGCGAGATTCTCAACTTGTTGCCGCAACATCTCCATTTCATTTGGAGGAGGAGGTGGTGGGTTACCTCGAGGAATGTTATATCTGATGGGATCTCTACCTCTTTCTTCTTCATGGCGACTTTGTCTTTCTGATGCTTGTCTTAATTGGGCAAGATCGAAGTCAGAGGGGAGTTTTGCTCCTTCTTGAGCGAGTCTTAAGAAGTGAGCATCCGCATTGCTCCTGAGTATTTCGTCAAAAAGTCTGTTAAAGAGAGGGTTATGCTGAGCCCTTTCTATTGTTGTAGGAGTGGGAGTACTTGGGTTTTCGTCATCTGCATTTCCTCCAAGTGCTTCTTGAAATTCATTGAGATTTTCTTCTTCTTCTTCTTCTTCTTCCCTTTCTATTTCTCGTTGCCTGGACTGTGATCGGGTTTGGGCCATTTTGTTTATAAGCTTTTTGTTGAAGTTGTGTGAAAATGATGATGAGTTTTTGTTGAAATGAGAGATTGATGGTTGGTGAATTGTGTTGCACGTGGATCTCTAGCACCTTTAAGGTGGATGTAACCGAAATTCCTTCTTTGAATTGCTTGTTTGTTTGATAAGTTTTGATGTGATAAGGTGTAGAGAAATCTGAGATGTGTTACAGATTTAACTACCTAGTAATGAGAGGATTCACTCATGAACTAGTTTTAACCTGCGTAGATGTGTCTCTTAGGATGAGCTTATCCTAGATGTAGAAACAATCTAAAAAGTGATGTGATGTGTTTGATTTCAAGCAATATCTAAAAGAGAACTTGGGACAAGAACCTCTTAATGTTTTGAGAGTTGGGACCGATTGATGATGAAGTGATGATGTATGAGTGAGATGATGGATGAAAATGTTTTCAACTTCAATAAAAACTTTGTGTTACAAATGGGACAAACTCTATCTCTTCCCTTTCGGGTGTTGGTGGTATTTCTCGAGCTGTGTTGTATGTGATACAGACGTTTGTGAAGAAGTTGGGATTAATCTTTCCTCTTTGGTTTTTGTGATAACTCAGAGCTCTATATTGCATAAAAGCTCTGCGGTTCAATGATTCGGAATCAAATTCGTTTGTTTTGCCTTGAAGATAGAGACACATGTGACGCAAGAAAACTCTATGGGAGACAAAGATTTGTCTATTGATATAGAAGAATTTCCTTCGTTTGATCAAAGCCTTTGAGCTTAATTGTCTTCTTTTCAAGTTGATATTTTGATGACGCTTCTTCTTTCGCAAGATGTGAAGAATGGTCATAAAATTTTTGACTCTTTTGTTGTTTGCACTTTGTTTTTGGGATGTGATTTTCTGATTTTTCTTTGACAAGAAAACAAAGCAAGCACACAAACACAAGAATGTTGCCTAAAAGGCACAAATGAGTATGGGTCTAGATCAACCCAATCTTTGGACTTGTATATGACCCTTCCTTTAGATGTATTTTAAGGTGTATTTCCAAAGCCTGAAGTCGGCTCAATTTGTACTTGGTCTTTAAAACGAACACACTTCAAACACTTTTTATCCCTAAGGTCAAATGGCCAGTTGTGATAAATTTAGCCCACATCTTGATATTTCTTCGACTTTGGTACTACATACCTTATGAATCCCACCTTGGCAGGTAAGGATGTGATATACTAAGTCTTGCACGAGCATAACAAATAGATGATCCCTATGATGGGGGAGTCACCACTTTTATCAAGCCACAAGTGACTTTTCAAAAAGCTATGTTTCTACTCAAGGAAATATGTATGGTGAGTATCTTGGGAGCAAAACCATCTATGCTCTTGCACTAAATTATATCGCAAATATCCTCAATCAATAGAACGGGTGGGCTACTACTTAAAGGTGTTTAGTCATGTTCGATGTTTTTGGACATAAGTTCATTCTGCAGTGACTCACTTAAGAGCCTTGTAACTGGTGGTGGGGCCCATTTGTCCTTTCGGCCAGTTACACTGTAGGAACAGCTATACCCAAGGCTACAACTTTCGCTCTCACCTGATTTCTATAGCGGCTCGAAGGATTTACCGCTCGAGGTCGTTCCCAAGAGTATCGATCCCTTGGCAGGCCTCTCTTAAAAAGATAAAATTTTGAGTGTTACTAACACTTTTCTCTTGCACCTAGGACCACGAAAGCCAAGGGAGAGGATAGTGTGTGTTAGAAGTAGGACCACTCGACCAACTCTTTGCACAAGTGTGCCAAGTACGAAAGACACTTGTTCTTTTTAATCCACCATTACAAATGTGATCTAACTATTTGGAGATGTTGCTCCAACAGCCATGGTGTTCTTTTTAACTTCAAAGGCAATGTGTTTTGTAACCTAGAATTCGGAAATCCTGGTCAACTTAAAGAAAAACACGTTTGCTTGAAGTAAAATTTGTTTTTGCAAAAATCAAAACAAGTGGATTGTTCTTTTTATTTGCCCAAAAATTGAAGTGTGACTTGTGGTTTTTAAGTTTGATGTAAGAAAGAAAATTTGTTTTGTTGATTTTAAGCACCAAAACAAAATGTATCCCTAACTTGCAATGAAAGCAAAATTTTGAAGTTTGTTGTTTTTTTTTTGCTTTGCAATAAAGAAAGATGAATTTTCTTTTTAAGCACCAAAAACAAGTTTGAGGTTCATTTCACGCACTCTAAAATAAAATGTGAGGTTTATTTTAACTTGTGCAAGAAGGAAAAATGGATTCTTTTTAACCAACTTTTGTTGAAAGAAAGTAAAAAAGAAACTTTTAAAGCATTTAAACTAACTCCTTCCCCTGCACAAAAAGATTAGAACCTGCATAAAAGACAATTAGTTAGAAAAATCCGCATGTTTTGGTGGGCTTCTACAAGCCTAATTTTTATTTTTTTTGGTTACAAGGTGATTTGTACAACGTTCTGTTACAATAGCGCTAGTCTGCGTTTGAACAGAGGCGCTATTTAACACAAACGCACTAAAAGAAAGGGAAAGACAGAGAAGGGAAAAGCACCAAAACAATGTCAAACGCGCCAAAACAATGTCAAAAGTGCAACCTGTGTGACATTTTCAACATTCAAACATGTTATTGGTTAAAAAAAAAAGTTGATCTTTGTGGTGTTTGGATTCACGTCGGGTTCACCAAATGATGCTCTGCAAAAAGGATTAGAAAATTTGTTTGATGGCAACACACACAAGAGCACAAGAAACAAACATTAGTGTTAGCAACAAAAGATTATCCTAAACAGGCATATCAAGAGAGATATTAAGCATGAAATAGAAAGCATATAAACATAGAATAAAATAGCTAATCAAGATGCTCATAGTTGCTCCTCCCTTGTTCCTCTCCTCTCCAAGTCCCAAATGAGTGTAGCTCTCAGCTTTTAACACTAGCCATGGATGCCATATGGAGATTCAAGATGGTTGAATATGATAAGCAAATGCTATGCAAGCGTAGATAGTGATGCTATGAAAAAGCTCTATGCTAATACCAGTATAACAACAATACTCTAATGCTTTTTTTTTGCTTGAGGAGAAGGGTTCTATTTATAGAAGAAATGGGGAAATGAAGGGTTAAGATTGAATGGTTTAATCAAGGGCCAAGTTTGAAAGTTGGGGATCCATGTGCACAATTGACACCAATAAAATGGTGACAAGTGTCAACATAGGATTGGGTTGAGAGAAGAGGTTGGAGGCATTAAAGGCTTGAGAAGACCTCATGGTTATCTAGAGGCTAAGGGTCAAGTCCAAATTAAGATTACCCACTGAATTAAGAGTTAATCCAAGGATAAACCTTTGTGCAAATGTTTAAGAGATAATCATGGTCAAAGCATTAATGGCCTGATGAGACCTTTGGGTTGGGTAGAGGTTGAGTCAAAACAAATGTTTTAACCATGTGGGAGGGTTTGAGGTAACCATTAATGGTTATTGGAGACTTTGGGGATTAAGTGGTTGAAGGTTGAAAGCCTTCAATGGTTATCAAAGGCTTTGAGCCATTTAGTGGTTGAAGGTTGAAAGCCTTTAATGGTTATCAAAGACTTTGAGGGTTTGAGAAGTGACTTCCCTTTTGCTTAGGAATGTGACAAAGTTTAGAGAAGGGGTTAGGTTATTTAGAAGTGATTAGAAAATTCTAGAAGGGGTTTAGGCATGCAAGTGGATTTTGTAGGAAAATGCAATTGGGAGAAATTTTGGTATTTTCAATTAAAATAAAATCATTTATTTCAATTAAATGGTGTAATTTGCATTTGGATAAATATTCAAATAAATATTTATTTAAATGAGAAAAATGAAGATAAAGCATTAAAATGCTTGAAGACTTTGAGGGAAACCATTAAAGGCTTGAAGACTTTAAGGAAAACCATTAAAGTCTTAAGAAGACTATAGAAGGAAGCCATCAAGTTTGAAGACTTTAAAGCCATCAAGTTTGAATACTTTAAAGCCATCAAGTTTGAAGACTTTAAGGGAAACCATTAAAGGTTTCAAGTGGGAGAGGATAAATATGATTTTAAATAAATAATTTATTTAAAATAGTTGTGCAACTTGCTTTTGTAAGAAAATACAAGTGGGTAGAAGATAAAGGTGATTTAAATAAATTATTTATTTAAAATAATTGTGCAACTTGCATTTGTAGGAAAATACAAGTGGGTAGAGGATAAAGGTGATTTAAATAAATGTTAATTTATTTAAATGTGAGAGGTGGGATTTTGGGGGATTTAAATAAATATTAATTTATTTAAATGTGAGAGAAGATTTAATTAAATAAATATGATTTATTTATTTAATTAATGGTCTGAATTTGGTTAAGTGAATTAAATCAAATAAATTGAATAATTTATTTAATTAATAGGAGAAGAGGGTTAAGATGAATTAATTAAATATTAATTTAATTAATTATTAATTGATGGTTAAATAATCAAATAAATACTAAGTATTCATTTAATTAAGTGGACAGATTTATGTGACTACACATAGTATCATCTTTGTTTCTTTCTACAACATCCTCTGATCTCACATTGCTTAAGATTTAGAGGTAGAAGTCCAAGTACAACAGATTGATGTGTATATGTTTGTATACACAGCAATATGAGATACTTTTACAATTGATCAATTTCACAGTGCACTGAATGTGCTATCAACAGAGCTTTCAAGTACAAGAATATGAATGAAATACTTTTTACAATCTGAGAATAATATTTCTTTTTTGTTCAACAACCCGAAGAATGAATTCAAGGAAGTACATATAGTGATTTGCATTTTCAAACTGAAACATAACTTCCATCCTTAACTGTTAACTGCTCTCTTTAACAAGTACCAGAATGATAATAATACTTCTCAATGCCTTAACAACATAATACTTTACTGAAATACATCATGTGATATGAATGATAACTGAAACGATGTTCACAAATCCTTGACAAAACACAACATAGATTCGACATAACCACAATATGATTTGCTTGTTAAAGAGCACTTTACTCCATAACTGTTATCAGAAATTCAACAGAAATCTGCAAACTGAAAAATGACAAACCCTTTTATCTGTCAACATGTATGCTCGGGTTACACAGAGAATTCACATAACATAACAAAGATAACCCGACAAGACTAAACTCGGGTTTGAAGCCAAGACTGCCAAACACGTTTTACGCAAACTCCATGCTAGGGTTAAATGGCAGTCAAAAAAACGGAACCTGCTGTTAACAGAAACAACCATAACGAAACTCACACAGACCCTAAACTAGGGTTTAACCAAACACATGGAGAATTTGCAAAACAAACCCGTCATAAACAACTGTTTTATGTTTTACAAAATAAACCCTCTTCAAAAATGGTTTATACGACCTTAAGAGAGATTAAGGGTTTAAACAGAATAAAAAGAATTACAAACCCTTTCTAAAAACAGAGATATTAACAACTTGCTGACATAATGAGAAACCTTTTCAAACCAGAATGTTAACACAGACAATAATAAACAAAGATTTTGCATAGTTAACGACACCATTGATTACAAAAGCCGAGCCATAACAAGTTTTAACAATAAACAAAACATGGCTTTGAAATAAAGAAACAATGTAAAGAAAACACCTGTAATTACTTCTGGTTTGAACTGTTAATGCAGCAGTAGCTTCTGCAAGATAAGACTCTCCTAACTCTCTACTCTGTTATTAGTTTACTTATTCATGCTTTATGTTTATCAGACTATAACATTGATCATAATTATGCTATTGATATTGGATAATGATGGATTAGATTGACGATCTACTTAACTATGTTAAGCGTCAATCTAAAGGGCTATCGGGCTACTAACCCGATAGCATATTAATGTCGATTCATAATATGCCGATTCATATATGAATCGACATTAATATGCTATCGGGGTATTAACCCGATAGCATATAATGCTAACCGTAATTGTTACTGTTTACTTTATATTATATGCTTTGATACCGATTCATTATCGGGTATGTTTTATCTGAAACAATTAACAAATACCGATTCATGATCGGATGTGTTCATAAGCATTAACCGATTCATGATACCGATTCACCATCGGGTATGTTCATAAGCATTAACCGATTCACCATCGGGTATGTTCATAAGCATTAAACGATTCATTATCGGGTATAAGCACTGTTATCACTATATCGATACATTAATGTTTGAAGCACCGATTAGTTATGGATCGGTTAAAGATAAAGGGTCACGACCAAGTGACATTTTGGTCGGACATGTCTAAAAGACATGTCCGATCAAGGTGCCACTTGATCGTGGCCATCCTTCTACTTATACATCATTCAAACCAAAGGAAATGACATTGAAATCGATACATGTTCATTCTCCTAACCTGCAATAAAATAAAGATAGCAATATTAGTGTCATAGCCATAATATCAAAATTAAAATACACCATCCTGCATATAACCTGTTCATTAAATTGGAAATTACAATACTTTTACATGGTATCAGAGCTAAGTTGACCGAACTTGAGGCTATTTAATTTCGTGAAACAAATTTAAGAACAAGTTTATATACTACATCACATTTCTTCAAATGGCTAGTGCTATTAGATTCGAAGACAGACTCGGAGGTGGCAATGATTTTTCAGCGTGGAAATTCAGAGTTCAAATGATCTTAAAAAAGAACAAAGTGGATTCGTTTGTTCAAACCAAAAATGTTCAACCCGAAAATGAACCTGACAAATTAGCATGGATTGAGGGAAATGAAAAGGCAATAAAAATAATAGTTGATGGGGTAAGAAACAACATAATGCCCATCATAAGAAAACATCAAACAGCCTATAAAATGTTCAAAGCTCTTGAAAACACATTTGAGATATCGAATGCAAGTCGAACTCTAGCATTAAAACGAGAAATAAATCACATCACCATGAACAAAGGGGAGACAATCAACGCCTACTTTATGCGGATATCAGTTCTAAAAGATGAACTTGCAACTCTGGACTATGAGATCCAAAGCAAAGAGTTAACACTCATTGCTTTAGATGGGTTGCCTAGTGGATGGAGCACATTCGTCCAAGGCATCAGTGCAAGGTCCAAATATCCCAAGTTTGAAAGATTAAGGGATGACTGTCTCCAAGAAGAATCAAGATTGAACAAGATGGGAATGAAACACAAGAATATAGATGAAGACCTACAAGTTCTAAACACCAACACCACCAAGCATAACAAGAAAAGGCAGTTTAGAAAGAGAAAAGGTCGTCAAGGCAAGAATACTTCAAAGAAGGACTTATCTCACATTCAATGTTACAGATGTGATTAGTTCGGACACTTCGTTGCAAAATGCCCAGAAAGAACAAAGAAACATGCTACATTTGTTAAAGTAGGAAAGACTAAAGGGGAAGATGACTCCGGGAAATACATATTCTACTCAACACTCACAAGTCAAACTTCTAACAAAATCAACTCATGGGTGATTGACAGTGGTTCATCCAGGCACATCACTGGGTTTAGAGAAGTACTTGATTCCATGACAGAGGATAGTGATGAGGACATAACCATTGGAGATGACTCCACACATCCAGTCAGAGGAGTAGGAACCTGCACCATCAAATTGAAGACAGGCATAACCCTGCGGCTTGAAGGAGTACTATATGTCCCTGGCATCAAAAGAAATCTAGTCTCTATATCGGCACTAGAAGATAACGGATACAGAGTGACATTCATGGACAACAAAGTATTGGCTTGGCAAAAGAACTCCTCCATCAAGAAGGCAAAGACTGTAATGTCCCCTTCTCGAGCATGATCTTCTCAAATGACCGTTGGCCTATTTTGGAGACCCGTAGGCTACTCGGACGATTTGATTAGGGTTTCTTGTGTGGAGGTTGCAGTTGCTCGTGAATTGGTGTTTGAACTGCGGATTCCTTCTGGGTTTTCTGTGGGCTTCGCAGTGATATGTTTCTCTTGGCATTCTGAGCACTTTCTGGAATTTACTATTTTTAGTAAATTCTATTTCTGGCAGTGATCCTATTGGTCTCGGCACAGTTGACTTTCCTCTTCAGTCGACTCAATTGGTTTATTCAATTTTGGCCTTGGGAATGCAGTTTCGGAGAGATAAGATCATTTCACTTAAATAACATTATATTTTAATGTTATATTTCCCCCCTTGGCCTAATCTCTTAACTTAATGTTGTTTTAAAAGGGGTCTTTAAGGGGTGGCGCCATCATTGAGATTATTTTATAATTATTAAGGTTGAATTAAAGCCTTAAGTTGGACGCCAATACTTAAGTGATGAATTTAATTAAAAAGTCAAAATTGAAGCTTTGAAGAAAGGGACGCCATCTATTGGAGGATTAGGGTTTGGCTCTGAAAGGAAGATTAGGGTTTCGAGAAGGTCAACGGAAAATTATAAAAGGAAGCCTTTGGTTCTCTTTTCGTATCTTTTTTGTCTACAGGAATGTTATGCTGCCGGATTGGCTTTGGGATTGCTTCGAGGAATGTGCGCCTCCTAGCTTGGCATTGCTTCTCGCTTGAAAGATAGTGACTAGTGGTGAGATAGTGTAATTTTGAGAGTTTGTATTGGGATTTGTGCATTGTAATCAGCTTATGGCTTTCTAGTTCAGATTTAGGCATATTAAAGAAATTTTGGAAATTGCATTTTCATTACAGCAGGTTGTCTTTTCATTCATAAGTCAAAAAATACCAAAAAGATCGTTCTGGGTATTGTTTAGATCCTTTTGTCTAGGAAGGGCGCACCTTTGTCTTAAGTTTCAGATTTTTTAGAGAAGCATGGGATTTTTAAAGTAAAATCGCCCCTCTTGCCGGGCCGTACCTTTTTGCTTGTCTTGGTTTTCGTGCATAAATTAAATAGACTTTTGATCAGCTTTCAGTGTCCTATCTTGGTCGCCATCTTCATAAGATCATATTGCACTTCGTCTGGTGGAATTTGGTTGAGTTTGGAGTGAGTTGTGAGTGAATCTGTGAGTTACAGGGCTGCTGTTCATGCATGTGGAAAACAGGACTGTCACAAATCAGATTGTCAGGTTGGCTTAAATAATAGAGTTTTGATTTAAGCTTTATTACTCAGTGAAGAAAACTCAATAAATATTGTTGCAGCTCTATTCATCTCTTGATTCACATTGATAGCAAGGCATTATCTATCATATTGTAAGCTGGTAGTAGTACTGATAGCAGTTCATAATCTTGCTTTATCATTTTGTAATGCTCATCTCTACATTCCGTAATTGCTTTGTAATATCTTACATCTCCGCCCTATGGTAGCTCCTTTCCCACTCCGGGTCAGAAAGCACATTCTGGGTGTTGAGTTACTTTCAACATTCTCGCTTATTTTCTGTAATTGCATTGTAATTCTTAGTATCTCCGTCATATGGTAGCTCCCATTCCATCTCGGTTTGGAAAGCACATTCTTGACGTCGAGTTATTTCAGTTTATTAGTTGGTAGGGATCCTCTGACCACATGCTCGTCCTTCGCCGACGCATTCTTGGTTAGAGTTCTTTGTATCAGCATTTCTTTCAGATCCTCTGACCAATGCTCACACCTTGCCCACATCGGGATCCTAGTGTACATTCTGGTTAGAGTTGCTTCAGTATCGTTTTGGTTTAGAGCTAACCTTAACGGGCGCGTTTTGTTTGTAACTTGCAATTGAAAAAACGAAAAAATTTGGCTCAGAATATTTCAAAGACCATTGGACAGAGACGGGGCTATCTGTATGAACTGTGCACAGAACCTAATCTAGCCCTAATCCATGAAGCCACTAATGCAAATGAAGTTTGGCATAGAAGATTAGGTCATCTGAATTTTAGGGCTTTATCTTCGATGGGAAACCTTGTCACAGGTCTACCCAAGTTAAAGCAAGATCATTCAGGGTCATGCAAAGGATGTGCCCTAGGTAAGAATACTAAAGGTGCATTTCAAAATAGTACTAGGAAAACTAGCAAAATTCTAGAATTAGTTCATTCTGATGTATGCGGACCTATGTCCGTCTCCTCTCTAGGGGGATTCTTGTATTATGTAATATTTGTTGATGACTACTCTAGGAAGACTTGGATCTACTTTCTGAAAAGTAAAGAATCAGAAGAGATCCTTTCTAGATTTAAAGAATTTAAATCACTAACTGAAAACCACTCAGGAAACAAAGTTAAAACCCTAAGAACCGACAATGGGGGAGAATTCACATCAGATTCATTTAAAGAATTTTGTAGAGAGAATGGGATTAAGAGGGAGCTTACTATACCTTATAACCCTCAACAAAATGGGGTAGCGGAAAAGAAAAATAGGACCATAGTTGAAGTTGCCAATGCCATGATCCTAGATCAAAACCTTAACACACATCTCTGGGCTGAAGCATCCAGCACTGCTGTATATATACAGAACAGGTGTCCTCACTCCCATCTTGAGGACAAAACTCCTGAAGAAGTATTCACTAAGATTAAGCCTGATATTAGCCACCTTAGGATATTTGGATGCCCTGTCTATATCCATATACCTAAAGAAAAGAGACTAAAACTAGAGCCTTCTGGAAAAAGAGGATTACTTGTAGGATATAGTGAAACCTCCAAAGCCTACATAATCTATGTACCTGGTCAAAGAAATATTGAACTAAGTAGGGATGTAATATTTGAAGAGGATCTAGCTTTCAAAAGAGCTCAGAACTTCATATAACCTGAAATCTATGTACCCACCTCTAACTTAGATGAAAATCTTGCCCTTGAGTTTCAGAGGGAGAATCTAGATGAAACTGAAACTGAAAATGAAAACTCACCTAGAGATCTCAAGAAAAGACCACTATGGGCCACCAAAACAGTAGAAGAAGCTCAAAGGTTTGCTGCTCCTTCTGGAACCTTCAGAGAAAGCAAAAGACCTAATAAATGTACTAGCTATGTTGCTCTTATGAATAATCTATCTAAAAACGAACCTGACAATGTGACAGATGCCCTTAAACATCAAGTATGGAAAGATGCTATGTTTGAAGAGTATCAATCCATAATGAAAAATGATGTATGGAAATTGTTCCTAGGCCAACTAAGAAGTCTGTTGTTTCTTCTAAATGGCTTTTTAAGATCAAACATGCAGCAGATGGCAGCATTGAAAAATATAAGGCAAGATTTGTAGCTAGAGGATTCTCTCAAAAGGAAGGAATAGACTATGAAGAAACATTTGCTCCTGTAGCCAGATATACCTCAGTCAGGGTTGTACTAGCCATTGCAACAGCTAAGGGATGGAAGGTACATCAAATGGATGTAAAGACAACTTTTCTTAATGGAGAGATATCTGAAGAAGTATACCTAGAGCAACTTGAGGGGTTTGAGATCCATCATGCAGAATCTCATGTGTGCAGACTCAAGAAAGCTCTATATGGGCTCAAACAGGCTCCCAAGGTTTGGTATGAAAGAATTGACACATATCTATCAAAACTAGGCTTCTCTAAAAATGATGCAGATCCTAATCTCTACTACAAACAGAATAAAGGTGATATGCTAATAATAATTTTATATGTTGATGACTTATTAATCTCTGGAGAAGATCACCTTATAGATCAATGCAAGAAAGAGCTATCCAAAGAATTTGATATGAAGGACTTGAGATTCCTTCATTATTTCCTAGGGTTGGATGTATGGCAGAATTCTGATAACATTGTTCTAAACCAAGGCAAGTATACATTAGACATTCTGAAGAGATTTGTAATGCTCAACTGCAGACCTATGACCTCTCCAATGGAGACCAATCTTCATAAACTCAAAGAAGCAGCAGCAGAATCACCTTCTACTGACCCCACTCTATATAGGCAAATGATTGGGTCTCTTATGTATCTGGTAAATACAAGACCAGATATATGCTATGCAGTAAATGCCTTGAGTCAGTTTATGTGTGAGCCAAAGGAGATACACCTGGTAGCAGTAAAACACATTATGAGATATCTACAAGGCACCTTAAACCTTGGTCTCAAGTATAAGAAAATTGATCTTAATCTACACGGATTCTTAGATTCAGATTGGCTGGAAGTGTGACTGATCGGAAAAGCACCTCTGGGTGCTGCTTCAGTTTGGGATCAGCCATGATATCCTGGATCAGCAGAAAGCAATCTTCTGTAGCGCAAAGTTCCACCGAGGCCGAATACATTGTAGCCTCCATGGCCGCCCGAGAAGCGGTGTGGCTTAGAAAGTTGCTTGTGGGATTGTTTGGTAATCCGATGAAACCTACAATCATCCACTGCGACAATCAAAGTTGCATAAAACTTTCAGTGAATCTAGTATTCCATGATAGATCCAAACATATTGAGATCCCATACCATTATGTATGAGACATGGTAGACAAAAATGTGATCAAATTAGAATATGTTAGTATGGGAGATCAGACTGCAGATATTCTGACCAAACCACTTTCCAGAGTGAAGGTTGATCACTTCAGAAAAGGTTTAGGTATGATAGAAAGGTAATCTGCTTTGTAAATAAGATGTTGAAAATGTAAACTTCTTTTGTCATGTTGAGACATTATGGGTTTTACCCCCTGTGTTCATATCTAAGAGGTGACGATTTCTCAGATTATGAACACTTGTATGCAGACATCATAAGGTGACGATCTTATGGTTCTCAAACCAGTTATCATGTTGGATTTCTGGTTTGTCATGGATGTGCCATGATGGTGTTGTGATAAAACTTTTGAATAAAATGTTTGTGCACATATCACAATATGGATAAGATGATAATTTAACCATCCTCATATGTTTATCCTCAGTATTGCATGTTTAGGCAATACTAATATCACGTGTCTAGGTGATATTTTGTTATAATAAAATGATGAATTCTTTATGTCACATGATTGGGTGATACATACTTAGAGTAAAATCTTATATTTGTATCCTATGTCCTGATGATACTTCATATCATATGTATAGATGATATATATTCTTGGAGACTGACATTATAAAAAGAAATGTGATGCAGGTTACTTTATCTATCTTCCAAAAGCTAAGAGGGAGTATTAATGCATTAGTAGCTTCTGCAAGATAAGACTTTCCTAACTCTCTACTCTGTTATTAGTTTACTTATTCATGCTTTATGTTTATCAGACTATAACATTGATCATAATTATGCTATTGATATTGGATAATGATGGATTAGATTGACGATCTACTTAACTATGTTAAGTGTCAATCTAAAGGGCTATCGGGCTACTAACCCGATAGCATATTAATGTCAATTCATATATGAATCGGCATTAATATGCTATCGGGGTATTAACCCGATAGCATATAATGCTAACCGTAATTGTTACTGTTTATTTTATATTATATGCTTTGATATCGATTCATTATCGGGTATGTTTTATTTTAAACAATTAACAAATACCGATTCATGATCGGATGTGTTCATAAGCATTAACCGATTCATGATACCGATTCACCATCGGGTATGTTCATAAGCATTAACCGATTCATAATACCGATTCACCATCGGGTATGTTCATAAGCATTAAACGATTCATTATCGGGTATAAGCACTGTTATCACTATACCGATACATTAATGTTTGAAGCACCGATTAGTTATGGATCGGTTAAAGATAAAAGGGTCACGACCAAGTGACATCTTGGTCGGACATGTCTAAAAGACATGTCCGATCAAGGTGCCACTTGATCGTGGCCATCCTTCTACTTATACATCATTCAAACCAAAGGAAATGACATTGAAATCGATACATGTTCATTCTCCTAACCTGCAGTAAAAGAAAGATAGCAATATTAGTGTCATAGCCATAATATCAAAATTAAAATACACCATCCTGCATATAACCTGTTCATTAAATTGGAAATTACAATACTTTTACATGAACCCCTGTAACTGCCACAGTATACAAATGCCATACCAAATTGTTCTGAAACTGTTCCAAGATGCCCGTTCAAAATACCACCATTGCTGTTGAAACCCTTACAACCGTCATGCCCTAGCTCGAGAGCCCAAGTTTGGCAAATGAAGAATGAAGACATAAAATGAGCCCATATGATATTACCCACATATGTTCGAATAGGAATTAGATGGGAATAAGTTCTATCTTGTAATTGCCTTGTTGGTGGGAACACAAAAAGTCATTTTACCTAGTCACTAAGGTGAATTTAACTTTAGCATGCTACTTTAGTCACTTAGGTGACTTTAACTTTAGCATGTTACTTTAGTCACTTAGGTGACTTTAACTTTAGCCTTTCCTTAGTGACTTAGTCACTTTCATTTATCACCTCCTTTTTCCAAGGGACCTAGTCACTTATAGTGCATATTTATACAATTGTGCCAAGGGTCAACTTTTCAAGCAATGTGAACTTGCAATAGATGTATCATGATAATTCAACTGTATATCAAATCATGACCACCAAAGTAATGCCAATTTGAAAAAAATGCTAACCATGTCATGACAATCTGATCCAACTGTCTATAGGAGAATATTATATGCATTCGGTACATTCAACACTAATGCCACAAATGCCTTCGGGGTTAACATGTTTATCCAAAACTAGCCGATCATGGTTTATTTCTTTCCTTGGTTGACTTCATAAGGCAGATTTGTCACCCAAGTCAAAAGCATCTTAATAATGTCAAAAGATAAATGAGTCGAATGTATAAACACAGTGATATGTAGTGATTACAAAAATTAAAGAATAGCGATTTAGTTGATGAAAACACGAGCAGGTTTAAGGATGACAAAGAAAAGTCAACGATTGAATAGAATATGCAATTTCAGTTAATTCATAATTAAATACATGCAGTGGACAAAATAAGACAAGTAATTCACGAGTCTTAATGGGGCAGTGATAAAGAGAAATAACAAGAAAAAAATTATAGATGTCTAATTAATCTACAGAAAGTGATTAATGACAGTGATCCATATATACACAGTTGATCGTCCTCATGCAAAGTCAGACATTATGAGTGATTTCAAGAAAAGGACGTGATTTGTTATAAGTGATTAAAGTTAATGGAGCGGCTGGAATAAGGAATATGCAGTATGTCAGCAGCAATGATGTATAAATGACAGCGACCAGCTATAATGATGGGCAGTGATTGAATTCGAATTGTATTTTGGAGTGCTTGGGCTAAACAAACTGTTTGTTAGTTATCGCAAACATTATAAACAATGCACTGATTTGTATAATGAACAAACACTTTCAAAAGGGTGCAGTTCAATAATTAAAGTAAACACATGGATTAGTAAGGACGTGATTACTAAAAGACAATGATTAAGATAAAGGCTAATTACTTAATCTTCTGAAGAGATGCGATCTATTTATAGGCGTGTTTCTTCATTTTGAAGAGGTACAATCTTTAGAATTAAAAGAAGATATAAAAAGAGATTGCAATTTGAGAGAAGAGTGTTGTGTGGAGATAAAAATAAAAGAATATATTTTATAGTGTAGTGAGTGAAGAAATAAAAGAAATATCGGATCTACACAATCAAGATCTGTACATGATAATAGAAGATCATCAAGGCAGATATACAGAGGAATTGAAGGCAGATTTTTGAGTATGAGAGTAGATTGAAGCAGACTTGTGAATAGGGTTTATATAAGGTAAAAGATGAATACGTGTAGATGTAAAAGGTGTATATGCAGATATAAAGGAGGAATGTGCAGATTTAAAAAGATATATGCAGATATAGAAGAAGAATATATGCAGATATAAAGGAGATGTATATGTAAATATAAGAGTATGCAGATGTGAATTGAGAAGGAAAGTATATGTAGATTTAAAGGAAGAGGAGAATAAAGAAGGAAATTAGATGTCCATCATCCGTTGTTATAGCAACATTGTCAAGGTGGAAATTCAGATTTATGTGAAGTTGGTTGGTGCTCACGAATTCAAAAGTGGGAGTTGGTGCTTCCAGTAGGTTGGTGCTTACAAATTTAGAAGTGGGAGTTGGTGCTTCCAGTGGGTTGGTGCTTACAAATTTAGAAGTGGGAGTTGGTGCTTCCAGTGGGTTGGTGCTCACAAACGAAGTTAGGGGTTGGTGCCTACAAACATTGTAAAAGAACTATTATATAAAAGCAATAACTTGCCGTGGTTTTCTCCCATTTGGGTTTCCACGTAAAAAATTGTGTTATGTGTTCTTACTATGTGCATGGTTGTTGGAATCTAGTGAGTAATACTATCATTGTTTATAAAAGTTTAAATTGATAAAAATAGTTGTTATACTAATTCACCTTCCCCTCGCTCCCTTCCCCCACGCCCTCCCCTCTCAGTATAACTATGTGCTCTTCAAAAATTATATTCAAACAATAGATTATGAAAGGAGAGAGGGAAGAAGAAAGAGAAGAATAGCCAAAGAAGATAATTGTAGGGAAAAGCATTTGTAGCCTTATCATTCCACCTCAAATATACTTTTGGGATCACTTTTAGGGTACACAAAGATAATCTTGCCAAATGTTGTGCTTGATGCACTATGGAAGAGCTAATCATATTTTTGGTTACTATGTATATTGGATTCCTTGCAAATGTTAGTACTTACAAAAAATGATCAATATTTACAAATGCCAAACAATTGTTAAACATCGAAAAAACCTTGAAATTCAACACTTGGGTTAGTGAATATTTTTTATAAAAAATTCTAACCCTAATGCTAAACGCTTAAAAAATTCAATGTTTAAGGTTATGATGATTTTTTTATGCCTTGACCCTCACTCTAATGTTGCTCTTAGGTTAAGGTCAGGGTTTATTTGCTAACAAAGGCCCTAACCCTAAATAAAATGTTGAAAAATTTAAATGGAAGGTTAGGGTCAGGGCTCTTTTAGTAAAAAGCCTTATCATTAACCCTAAACATTGAAAAATGTTAGGGTTTTTTTAGTAACCCTAATCTAAATCACTGAAAAAATTCAGAGTTTCAGTTAGCATTTTGTTTGACTTTGGGGAATCCGATTCCTTTGTTTTCTCATCTATAGTGGATGTTGTAGGCATGTGGTGTGTAGGCAAGACGATAGGTGGGAGGTTGAATCAGCTTTAGGGGCCAAGGTGGCCATTGATTCAGTGGTTAGAGATTGTTTGTTGGTTCTTGGAGCTATTACCGCATTAGTGGATCTTTGAGTTACATATTTGGGATGTTATGATATATTTTTGGGGATGGATTGGCTTGATGCACATCAAGCTAAGATTGATTGTTGTTGTAAGGTGATTGAGTGCCTTGATGACCAAGGCACAATGGTAGTGATTTCAGAGGTACATAGACCCATATCTCTTATATGATATCCACTTTGCAACTGGAATGATGCATGCGGAAGGGATGCTAGATGTTTTCTATACTATTAGTGATAAGTTAGAGAACTCAATAAAGATATTCTTAGATGGTCATCCTATTCTCAAAGAGTTTGCAAATGTATTTCGTTTAGAGTTACCAAGGATGCCATTTTGTTTTGAGGTGGAATTTCATATTGATTTGGTACTAGGAGCTTAACCAATCTCTAGAGCACCTTATAGGATGACAACAATGGAGCTTAGTCATCTCAAGATTTGGTTAGAGGAGCTATTAGAGAAGGCTCATATCCGTTCTAGCATCTCCTTGGGGTGCACTTGCCGTCTTTGTTAAGAAGGACGAGTCCCTACATTTATGTGTGGACTTCAAATAGTTTAATAAATTAGCAATTAAGAATTGTTATCCTTTCTCTAGGATTGATGACTTGTTTGATTAGATGAAGGGAGCCAGAGTGTTCTCTAAGATGGACCTAAAATTTGGATACCATCAGCTAAGGATTGTAGAGGTAGATATCCATAAGACAACATTTCGGACTTGCTCTAGCCACAATGAGTTTATAGTGATACCATCTGGTTTGATGAATGCCCCCGCAGCGTTCATGAGTTTAATGAATGGGTATTTCATACCTTCCTAGATTGATTTGTGTTGGTATTCCTGAATGACATCTTGATTTATTCCTAGATAGAGGAGGAGCATGAGGAGCACTTATGTCGAGTGCTACATTGTTTGAGGAGGCATCAACTTTATGCCAACTTGGTTAATTATTCTTTCTTTCAGTTAGAGGTAAAATATTTGGGTCAAATCATTTCAAGCGATCCTTAGATCCATCAAAGATTAGAGTGATTATGGGGCCAACACTAGCCAGTGTATTAAAGGTCTGAAGTTTTATGGGTCTAGCAAGTTATTATTGTAGATTTGTGGAGGGTTTCTCTAGGATAGCACATCCTATTACTTCCCTTCAACGGAAAGGGAAGAAGTCTAAGTAGACTGAGTAGTGTGAAAGGGCATTTTAAAACCTTAAGGAGCATCTCACTAGTGCTCCTGTCTTAGCAGTACTTGATTTGACAATAGACTTTGTGGTTTGTATTAATGCATTGTTGGATGGTATAGGTGCAATGCGTATGGAGAAGAGTTGAGTTATCACGCATGAGTCGCAAAAACTCAAGAGCCATGAGTTGAAGTACTCTAAGCATTATTAGAGCTTGCAATTGTAGTTCATGTAATGTCCCCTATTGGGATTGCCCTAAATCTTGCCTTATTAATATCCAAACTGCTTGGTTCTTCTCTTTATGAATTCTGAAATTGGTTATGAAGTTCGATGCTCCCTTGAATGGATCGATTGATCTTCTTCTTGGTTTGATGCCTTGTTCAAATGACGTCTCCTTCACTCTATACCCTTCATGGAGACCAAGGGTCACATCTTTTGGTTATGAAAAGATACATCCGTTTGGCAAAGCTATTGCCCTTTTACTTCTTATTTAATCTTCATCTATCTTTCATTTCTCAAATCTATCTTTACTGCTTTTCAAATCTGCATATATCTCATTTAAGGCCTGCATATCTTCCTCTTCTAGATCTGCATATCTTATTCTTTTCTTTCCTTCTCAAATCTCATTTAAGATCCCTCCATGTATTTATGCTTTGAATCTGCTCTAGATCTCCTCCAATTCCACTTCATTTCCCTCATCCCATTTGAGCCCTCTCCCTTTTAGATCTCCCAATATGAGGGAGAGTTCACACCTCTTCATCATGTATGCCCTTTGGCAAAAGACACAACCTTTCACAATTTCCCCCTGCAAAATAGTACAACCCTTCATAGTTTATGTCCTTTGAAAGAGACACAACCTTTCACCATTAGCACCCTTTGAAAGTGTGCAACCCTTCATTTCCTTCTCATTTCTTCTTCGTCCATTTATCCTTCTTTTATGTAATGTCCCCTTCTCAGCAGCGATCAATTCAATTGGCCCGTAGGCTAGTCGGGAGCAGTAATTAGGGTTTCCTATTTTCTTGGAGGATGCTTTGACAGTTTTGGTGGCTTGCATGTTGGAGTTTTACAGTTCTAAATTTGGATTCCTTCTGGGTTTTCAAAGAGCTTTGCGATGGTGTGACATGCAAATGAATTTGAAGACTTTTTCAGACTTACTATTTTTAGTAAGTTGCAACGGCTGCTCAAATTGGGGTTAAAATGCATTTGGACACTTATTATTTTTAGCAGTATGCTATTTTTAGTAAGTGCTATTTTTAGTAGTGCTATTTTTAGCAGTGCTATTTTTAACAGGGTTTCAATAGGGCAGTTCAGATGGCTATTTCTGGTAGGTCAGTTTGAGCAGATGGACTTCCAGCATTCTTGGAGTTATTTTTGGTAGTTTTGAGCTTATGTTGGGCGCTTAATTGTTGAGGTAAAATGTTTTATAAAGTAAAATAATATTTAAGGCATGATGGACGCCTAAGGAGGAATAAGTTGATTTTATGATATAATGCACTTTATTACCTTTAGACGCCACATTATATTTTATTGATATTTTTATAAAGTATATTTGCCTCATTGTGAAGGTCAATTTGGGGAAAAGAGAAATGAAATGTAAATTTCAAAATAATGTGAAGTGAATGTGCCTTTGGGGTTTAGCATCCATTTGGAGGGAATGTGAATTTGAATTTGGAGACACAAAGGCTATAAATAAGAGTGTTGGGCTCTTGTTTTGGCATCCATGAATATTTTGTAACGAAGTGCTACCGAAATGGAGACTGATTTGCTTCGAGGAATGCATACCTCCTAGCTTGTTCTTGGATTCTTGCTTGAGAGACAACAACTAGTTGAGATTGTGAGGTTGTTCTTTACACTGAAGAACAGATGGAGTTCATTGTAAGGGTATCTTTTGATGTTTTCTGATATTTTTGGGGGTGTTTGTGAGTTTCCAAGTTGCTGGTTTACTGTGGAGCTGAAAGTGATTTTCAATCATAAGTCTAAGAGGGATTTTTTGTTGCTTTTGGGTAATCTCCCATTATTTTCCTATGGTCTAGGTGCCCCTTCCTGCTGATTTTTCGCAGCTTTGAATTTTATATTGAAAATCGCCCCTTCCTCCCAGGCCGTACCATGCCTGTGACTGTCTTGGGAAGCGTGCATTAAATTGTTAGATCAGATTTGCAGCTAGGTTTGGGTCTTGTCTTGGTTGCCTCCTCTCTAGGCTTCATTAACATTTTTTTTTCAGGTCAATCCATTGCGTTTTGGAGGAGATAGGAGCGTTTTCGTGTGTCTTGTGTTGCTGGTTTGTATTTTCAGTTTGCTGGTTAAGTATATCAGACTTTAGCACTTGGAGTTTTGGGGTTGTTTCCTTGGTTGTGAGCCTCTTGAAATCTGGGGAAAAACATTGGATATCATTTGCAGCTGTTGGACAACAATTATTACTTGATTTGTAATTCATGTTTCATATTGTAATGCTGGTTAGTAGTACTCGTTACATTTTAGTCATTGATGTCACAATCAAACACAAAACCCTATCAGTAAGTTCTGATATACTATCATAATTATGCACAAAGAATGAATATAGGAATACAGGAAGTCATAATGGTTGTTTGGTCTTCTGGTTATGCACAAACTGCTTTTATACCTGGGCATTACACAGTGAATGGATGTGCACAGTATGCTTGATCTGCAGGTTGATTTTGATATTACCAGTGAATCTTCCAGGTTGTGGTAATAATATTGTTTACAGTATTGAGTGTTTTTTGGTTTTGGTTGAAGACAAAATTGTCCTGAATTTTAAAGAGAGCTTTATAACCATCATCTCTAACGGGTTTGTGTTAAAGATGACTAGTTCGATTATTATTTTGGAAAAGCAGTTTATTAGTGGTTATAACTTAGTTGTATAACTGCTCTCTTTAATTCGATAGTATACAGACAAAACAGTTTGAAACTAATTAACTATTAGTTGACAGTTGTCAACTAATCCTCAAACTAATCATAACTGTTATCAAAATAGTTAATAAGTTCGAACTGAAACATATTTGGTTTGTGGGTCAGCATATTTTTATATATATGTGTTTCAATGAAGCCTGTGGTTTTTGTGATGTGAAAAAGATATACGTGTGTATTGAGGAGAACTCTATATGAGTGAGAGGAATACGAATATTTTATTCAGGAGAATTTCTATTTGAGTGTATAAAATGATTAATGTGTGAGAAGAATACATGATTTCTGTTCTGGGAGTAATTCTGGATATTTTCTGAGCACGTGATTTGAGAGAAATGAATCTACAGTAACGGAATTGCTGTTACGTGGAAAGCAGAGTTGAAGATTGGATGGTATATGTTTTTTCATTTTATAGTAACTGGCTGTTATTATTCAATGATCTGGTGATTTATTAGTCAGAAAAAGCTTTGTATGTTTGATGAACTTCATTGGCAGCATCAGGTTTTATCAGTTTATGTTAATTTGATCAGGGTATTCTTCGATACAGATTTGCCTCAGCTTCAGAACTTTTTACTGTGCAGATTTGTCTCAGAAATTCATAGGCATCTTGACTTTCAGCATGCTTTGTAACTATTATTTTTGTAATGCTGTGAAACTGCAAAAGTTCATTTATAGGTTGACACAATATTCAGATTATTTTGTGTTCAAGAAAAGATATTGATCATTGCTTCAATTTGTAGACTTCTGAGTTTTGTTTTTGAGTTTGTGCTCAAAAGAGAAGTGGATTTGTTGTAAGAGGTGCTACTCTTTTTCTGAAGGGTTGATTGGGTTGGTGCCCAAAGTATTGTAAACTTTGTTTGCCCTCTGGGCGAAGAGTTTAATGCATGCAGACAAAATACATAACAAAGAACAGTAATGCCATAGATTTCAGATAAACACAGTCATAATATATTAAGTCACACAATGTAAATCGATTGCTAGCCCATAGAAAAGATACCATTCCATTCATAATCGTAATAATGGCAAGTTACATCACATGGTATATAAAGGTACCGAGGGGGTGCAAGGGACAACCGTCGCACCTGTAACTACCTACCCTCGGTTACATCACTAAACAAAGTACTTCCTAATTGCTTAATTACTTATTATTCTTGTACGTACAATATGCCGCCAACATCATCCCCCCCAAAATAGAAGGTCGTCTCCTAACGACTGAAAACAAAATGGGATGATCAACAGAAAAAGAAATTATGACTAAGAATGGGGCTGAGGAAGCGTCCCTGGTGAGGATTGTGCCGATGCTCGTGGTGTGGCTGCCAAGCATGCCCGTAGCTCGTAGACCTACTCAGTCCTCAACTTCAGGTCCCTCTCTGCAACCATCTGTCTCTCCATAGCTGTCTCCACCATCATCGCGACTTCCAAGACTTCCTTATCCTTTTTCTCCACCATCTCCAAGGCACTAGCGAGACGGTTCTCCAAAATAGCCCTGTCCTCCCCGGCTTCCTCCAATTGTGCCCCTAAGGCATCCTTTGCTGACCTCTCCTCTGCCAACTCTTCTTCCAAGGTAGTTCTCTCTGCGACCCATGAGGCCTTTTCCCGAGCCAACTACTCCCTATGTGACTCCTCCATCTACTCGAGGTGAGCAACCAACTCCTCCCTCGCCAACATAGCCTCTTGCCGTTGGGTCTCCGTACCCTGAGCAATATACTGTGTCCTCCTCAGCTCATAGTATGTCTCACGAAAGGCCTGCTCTATTCTCCGCAACAGTGACTGTGTACTGGTCTCGCCAATCTGCTCCTGGAGACCCCAATCTTCCAACATCTGCAAGGTCTCCGTAGTAGGTCACCCCCTCGACTCAAAACACTTGGTTAAATACTCTGTGGCTACCACAATGTAGCGACACCTCCTAGCACGGCTGGCCTTGAGTGGCCCAATAAAATCCAGCCCCCAACGCTCGAATAACTCTTGAGCATGCGAGGGGTTGAGTGGCATGAAATCCCACTTCAGCGGCTTCTCGGCTCTCTGACACATGTCACAACCCACTACCCATTCTCTGGCATTATTTTACAGTGTGGGCCACCATAGACCTGCTAGCAGCACCTTTCGTGCAGTAGTGTCGGGTCCCATATGGCCTCCCACGGGGCCCTCATGTGCCTCCCTCAAAACGCTAGGCACCTCTTCCTCCATCACACACCGACGCAACACCTGGTCGGGCCCCATTTTGTACAACAATCCATTAATTAATTGGAATGTACGACTCCTTAACACAAGTTTTCTCCGTTCTCCAAGTGGCATACCTTGTGGGAACACAGAGGTCGAGAGATATTCCCTAATAGCAATATACTATGATGGTAGTATTGCGATCCGGAATAGGTGAGCATCTGGAAATTCATCATTAACCCCTTCTAGCGGCTCCCCTGACCTTATCCTTGATAGTTGATCAGCTATCACATGGCTTTTTCCGGGTCGTACAATGATGGTGAATGCAAACTCCTGCAATAGGAGTAGCCACCTGCTGATCCTTCCTTGAATAACTAGTTTATTGACTAGATACATAAGTGCCTGGTGGTCCACGTAAAACGTGAACGGCGTCGCTAGAAGGTAATGTCTGAATTTCTGCACGACATATACCTTCCCTAGGGCCTCTCGCTCCGTTGTGTTGTAATTCTTTTCAGCTGTAGACAATAATCTACTTGCAAAATAGATTGGATGGTCGAGTCTATGGTCACCCACCTGAGCTAATGTGGCACCAATTGCGAAATTGGAGGCATCCAAATGGACATGAAACTCCTTGTCCCAATTGGGGTATGCAAGGATAGGGGCCGCCACCAGCCTGGTCTTCAACTCTTCAAAAGCTTCACCTTTCGGGGTCCCCCATGTGTACGACTCACCCTTCCGAGTTAGTTTATCCAAGGGGTAGGATATTTGAGCAAAATTCTTTATAAACCTTCTATAGTAACCAATGTGACCCAAGAAAGATTTTACCCCAGTGACATCTGTGGGTGACTCCATCTCCACGATCACCCGGACCTTATCAGGGTCTGTCTTCAACCCTGCTTTACAAACAATGTGCTCGAGTAGTTTGCCTTGCGGCACCGTAAATCTGCACTTCTTAGGCTTGAGTGCCAATCTTGCCCTTCGACATCTCTCCATGCATTCCCTTAGGGCTACTAGATGTGTGTCCTGCCCACTGTAAATCAACCAATCGTCGAGGAAAGCTTTGAAGTTTCCCACAGACATCTTGTCAAAGATGTGCTGGATGATCCTTTGAAAAGTTGCCGACGCATTGCATAGATCGAATGGCATCCAGTTGTATGCATACACGCCGTCTTCCACCACGAAGGTGGTCTTGAGCTTGTCCTCCTCGGCGATGGAAATCTGGTTATAACCAGAAAATCCATCCATGAAAGAATACATCTCTTGACTGGTTACCTCTTCCAATATGCTATCCGTGAAAGGTATGGGAAAGGGATCCTTTATAGTGACTGCATTCAGGCACCGAAGATCGACACAGATCCAGATTTGATTGGCCTTTTTCTTCAAGGAAATGACAATCGAAGACACCCATTCACTGGTCTGGACTCAGAAGATGATGCTAGCTTCCAACATCTTCTCCATTTCCTCATTGATCCTTGCGGCATAGTTTCTGTTCATCCGGTACGGCCTCTTCCACATCGGCTGGGCTCCAGGTACTAGTTGAATGCAATGTACACACATCTCAGGGGGCACTCCTTTCAGATCTTTATATGTCCAAGCGAAAACATCCCTATACTCCAAAAAGGTTTTGAAAGCTACTGCCTTCAACACAGGATCCCAATCGTCCCCCACCAATATGTTTTTTGGGTCTTCCTCCTTTCCGAGGTTGGTCACCTTCAACTTGGACTCCTCATACTTAATAGGTTTGTCTTTCTCAAACTGATGTGCGGGAGCTTCATCCACTCGGGCCTCCCCTTCTTTGTATTCTCCATACTTTGGTGGGAACACATCTTTCTCATTCGGCTCTTCTATCTGAAGCATGTTGCATTGGAACAACTCATAGTCCTCCATTTGCCAATGGAAGAGTCCACTTAATGAGCACGTCGTCCTCTGAGCAACCCTCGAGTTCCAACACTCCTTCACTATTTGGTTCCATCGGCTCCTTCCCTTCATCCACACCCATCGTCTCTTCCTCTGATTTTGACTCCGAGGAAGATGCCAACTCCTTGCTTACCATTTGTGTGCGTAGATCAATGACATACTTTCGCCCACCTTTCTCCATGGATAGGGTGTTCCTCTTCCAATTGTGATTTACTTTGGCTGTCACCAACCACCCTCTCCCCAAGATGGTGTCATAGCCCTTCTTTTTAAGGGGGATTACCACAAAATCCAGTAAGAAGGGTTGTGTGCCAATGGTCACCTGTTGGGCCATCAGGGTGCCGAGTGGCTTAATACCATGCTGGTGGCCATAGTGTTGGTTTTCCCAGCTTCTTCCATGTTTCCTCCAGCAACACGTTTACTCCGGATCCTCCGTCCACGATGGTATCCGTAAGGATGGTCCCAAGGATGCCCATCTCTACTATCGCGGGGTGCCGACCACTATTGACGGCCAACAGCATTGGGTCAGTTGAAGGGTTGACTGGGACTTCCAGTTGGTTTGAAGATGTGTAGGAAAATGTGTGGGCCGTGTTTTGCACAGAGCTCAGGATGGCAGTCCTCAGTTGTGGTATTGTTTCGAGAAGGTCGTGCACCTTTACTGGTACCTCCATCTGCAAGACTTGCCTCATAATATTTTTCTTCGCGTCCGTACAGGATGAGGTGCTCGCCGCCTCCGTCGTTGCCTGTCGTTCTGTCATCATGCCTTGTTCAATCTCACCCTTTGCTTCCAGTGCTCTTTCTTTTTCTATACGAGGGTTCGGGTAGGTGGCCTTGTTTGCTTGTGCCCAGGTGACTGCCAACACCTCCTTTTCCTCACTAGGTTTTTGAATATTTGATAGATTCACTTCGGGCTTGAGGCAATTTGTGTCGTCGTGGTCGCCAAGACCACACCATCTGCACAAGTTCTGAGGGGTTTCAAGCTTCTGGCAATCCCTGGCAAAATGCCCCCACTGGTTGCAGGCCCGACATTGAATCATTGGCCGTCCTTTAGCATCGTACTACATCCGGCTCCGATTATTTTTGTTGTTATTGTTGCCTCTTCCTCCCCTTCGGTTACCTTTGTAACCGTCGGATGATGCCGTGGTGTTGGCTTGGGGTTGGGATGTGCCTGCGGTAGCGGATGGTGACAACTGCTCTTGGGTGAAGAGCACCTGATTCCCTCGTGTCTTCATATTGTAGGGACACTCTTTGGTGGAGTGTCCCAACACTTGGCAAATTTCACAGAAGGCCTTTTTAGAACAGGTGCCTTTTGTATGACCTTCTTCCTTACACTCGGTGCACCACACTTCCTCATTCTTGCTCGTGCTTCCCTTCATACTTTCAAATTCTTTCATCATGCGGTGCATATCCTTCTGGAGGGCTTGCACCTTCTTGTTGGATCCCTCATCGCTGCTACTTCCATTCGAGGATTCCTCGTCATCAGAGGACTTGTCTTTCTTCTTACTAGACGGCTTGCCTTCACTTTCTAGGTCCATGGCGCGGTTATAGGCATCTTCATAGGACGTGGGTGGTACAATTTTCATTTTCTTCTTGAGGGATGATTTCAAACCCTCCACGAACCACCTTTTCTTTAATCCATCCCCCGACTGGTTGTCCATCTTTCCCAGCAGTTCCTTCAGTCGCCGGCTATATGCTCTAACTGTCTCGTGTTTTCCTTGCTTCGTACTTAGGATTTCCGCCACGATTTCATTGTCGTCCCTGAGGAGTCGAAACTCCGTCTCGAAGGCTTTATGTAATTTGTCCCAAGTTCCTATCTTCGTTTTATCGGTATCGGAGTACTGGTCGATGGCTACCCCTCGTAGGGTGGTGGGGAACTGCACCACCCATTCAGCTTTGTCGGTCACTCCATTGGCCGACTAGATCGTTTCACATGTACGACAATGCCATACATGGTCTTCCTTCCCATCTCCAGTGAATTTAGGCAACTTTTGCCTATTCGCCATTACGCTTCTTAGCTGCGGCCCAGTCTGCCCTCCAGAACTCAACCCTCTAGGAACTGGTCCTCCAAACACTGGTCCTCTAGAAGGTACTCCGTTGAGATTTGGTACATTGGGTCCCGCCAGGCCTGAACCGAATAGATTGCTTCTACTACCGTGCCCTTGTGTCCTCTTGACACCTTCGGTCGTACCAGTATCCTCCGCCTCTCTGTTCTCGGTCTCAGTCTCCTCTTCTCTCTTGGTCTTGACACCTCTAAATGGCATGTACGGCTCTACTGTACTCCCCTCGCCAATCTCTTCCAACGTGAGGAAAAGGTCCCCCAACCGCTTTCTAGTGGTTTCTATTAACGCAAAAACTTGGCCTTAGCCACTCGAGCCATCATTGCCATTCCTGCTTCCTTCTTGAGCAAGTTTCTTTAGCTGTCTTCGACGTTCGGCTTGTTGTTCCAACCTTAGTGCCCTTGCTGCTGCCTTGTGCCTGTCTTCTTCTTGTCCCTTTGGCACATGATTTATGTCCTTATTCAGCGTCACGGGCATCAATTCCTTCATTCCGTGGGATTGAAGGTTCGCCGACGGCTTTCGTCACGTTCTTCCTCCTCGCGTCGACTCCTCTCTTCAAACTGCTATAAGATTTGTTGCCGCCAGTTCTCACGGTATGTTTCCTCTCGACGGTTTTGAAGGGCAAGGAAAGCTTGTGCCAATAGGTTGAGCAGGTTATTCATCAACTGGTTTATTGCCGAACTTATGCCAAGGGCACTCCACACAGTGCTCTCAGGGACGTCTTTTCGTGCTTCTTCCCTTCGTACGTGAGTTTCAATGGACGCTTGCAGTATGCACCTAAAGTCTACCGTCAATGCCCTTTCCCCTTCAAACAATTCTTCGGGTCGTCTTCCTCAAGGCTGCTCCTCCCTTCATTCAATGGTTGGCCCATTATCGTTGTGCCATGTAGTATACTCCTGTCATTCCCAGATTTAACTCGGCATTGGTGCCAGATGTTTGCCCTTTGGGTGAACAGTTTAATGCATGCAGACAAAATACATAAAATAGTAATGCCATAGATTTCAGATAAACACAGTCATAATATATTAAGTCACAATGTATATCAATTGCTAGCCCACAAAAAAGATACCATTCCATTCATAATCGTAATAATGGCAAGTTACATCACATGGTATATAAAGGTATCGAGGGGGTGCGAGGGACAACCGTCGCACCCGTAACTACCTACCCTCGGTTACATCTTTAGACAAAGTACTTCCTAATTGCTTAATTACTTATTATTCCCGTACGTACAATATGCCGCCAACAAACTTTATAACTGTGAGTCCAGATTAGGACAGTAGATCCTAGTGGCATTTCTCACCGTGGTTTTTCCACATTGGGTTTCCACGTAAAATCTTGTGCCTTGTGGTTTTGCTGTTGTTCCTTTTCTAGTTTCAGTTGTTACATGTTTTCCATCTTTCAATTTCAGATTAAAAGTTTGATTAAAGTTTGAAATTACTAGAAAGGATTAAAGTTAATGTACTACTGATTCAATATCTTATGTTTGAGGGAGTCACAACTCTTCTTGTCATGCCTCTTGACCTTTCGTTAAAATCAATTAACTTGTAATTATATTATATTATTATTATTTTATATTTTAATTTTATTATTATTATTATGTATTATTAAATCTTATTTCAAGAAAGGGAGATTACAGTTCATGCTCTAGTTAGATGGAGACATTTTCTCCTTGTCCATCATTTTGAGCTTCACAAAGATCATTACAGCCTTTAGTATATCTTTAGGCAACCAAACTTAAATTCTTGACAGAGGTGTTGGATGGAGTTCCTTTGTGAGTACGACTTTGATGTACGTTACACCAAAGGCAAGGAGGATATGGTGGCAGATGCATTGAGTGGGAGACAACATGAGTTTATATTCATGACTTCGGGTATAGATTTGAGAATTCACATTCTTTGGCAACTGCATTAGGGATATACTTTAGAGGTAGATAAGTTGTTGCAACACAAAGGATGTATTTATGTGCCACTTGTAGTAGACCTTCACATCACATAGTGATTATATTAGAGGCTCATAGGCCACAATATGCAACCCATTTAGGGGTGAAGAAGATGCATGCCGATTTGCAATGGTTATATCACTGGGCAGACATGCGTCCTGACATTGCAAAATTTGTTGCTCGATGCCTTGAGCGCTAGAGAGTCAAGGCAAAGCAACAACATCTAGTAGGATTGCTTTACCCTCATGATATTTTGAGTTGAAGTGGGACACCATCAACATGGATTTATCATTGGCCTACTTTTGTCTTCATGAGGCCATGATACCATCATGCTGATGGTTGACAAGTTTACCAAAGGTAGCACGCTTCTCCCTAGTTCAAACTACCTATACAACTTTAGTAGTGGTGAGGGTCTTTTTGGATGATATTGTTAGATTGCATGAGATTCCTCATCGGATTATATTACATAGATATCCAATTTGCACTTCCACATTTTGGTTAGTATTGCAGCAGGCATTTGGCACACAACTCAATTTCAGCACAAGATATCATTGTAAGGCAAATGGTCAGATAAAGAGGGTGAACTAGGTATTAGAGGACATGTTGCAGATGTATGTTATTGTTCATCAGTCTAGATGGGAGGAGTACCTATATCTAGTTGAGTTTTCTTACAACAACAATCATATTTCATTGGGTATGGCACCTTATCAGGCGTTGTATGGCAGACCTTGTAGGACTTCCTTGAATGGGGATAGAATTGAGGATAGAGTTGCTATAAGGCTAGAGCTGGTGTAGGATATGGAGGGACAAATGGTGTTGATTAGACAACATCTTCAAGAGGCTCATGATCGTCAATAGAAATATGCAGATGTGAAGAGGAAAAATTGTAAGGTCACTAGTAAAATCATCCCTAATCAAATTTCATCACATTGTAATTGATTTTTAGAGCAGGGATAATAGTGGGTTTAAGAATTTTAATTTTGAGGCCAATTTGTTTGCTTTTTCATTATTTTTGGTTTGAAGTTCTGCTTCACAAGCTGATGTAGCTTCAACTTCAACTTATCTTGATGAAGTGAATATCATGTTGATAAAAAGGGAGGCATTCAAGGGGGTGGCTCTACATAAAGGTAGTGCCTCTTTTGTTACTTGAATTTCTGGGTTTCGTGTACAAGAGCGAATGCTCATATTTTGCATTGAAGGTGGAAATGGAGCAAGTTATTACAAAAAACCTACTAGCCATTGTAAGTTCTTGTTGGTGTACGTTTTATCATATACCGAACATTAGAATAAAATACCTCAAGGATATTCTATCCTCTTCTGAACAAAATCACTACTTGTGTCAAGATTGCGAGAAAGACCACAAGGCGACTCCAAGGTCCTATATGTGTGAACGAGCGACTTTATGTGGATAGCTACCTTGGTTATGTATGCTGAAATACAAGGGGGACTTACGCTTGGCCTGCTCAATTCACATTGAAGATCTATCGTTTGGGTTTGGATCATGGACTTCAAGAAAACTGAAAAGGAGATAAGGTTTTGAAATTCTAATCTATTCCTAAGAATTCAAGAGACGGTAAAGACTGGGTGAAACTAATAACAACACTTTGTTTCGCCACACTTAGGACAACTACGCAAAGCATGTGCAATCTTCTAAGGTTGTGCTCAAGATTTTCACACTTATGAATAATACCAACAATTGAACAATATTACTCAAAGTAGAAGTTAAGCATCCACATCAAAAGCTCAGGCTAACTTTACACATTGAATGAAAATCATCCATCCAACAAAAGTATGAGCAAAAAGTTTCACCAATCTAAACTATCAAATCCTTCATTCATCTAACATACATGAAATAAAATCTAAACTATGATGAGGGATAAGAACCATGCAAACTCCAAAATAAGGGAAATAATCACCATCAATTTGAACAATGTATTACTTATTATTTTGGCAATCCTAAGCAACAATTGCTTATCTCAACATGTTTTGCAACATGCTCCCATAATTTACAAATGAGGGGTTGAGCTCATTTTATAGGCTCCCCAATTACAATTCAATGGCTAGGATTGATTTTCAATCAACGGTCTAGATTACAAAATAAAACCCTAATTAGGGTTTGCTACAACTAACTACCTCTCGACCAATGAGAAAATTACATTTGAGGACACTTGTCCTTCTTGCTAAATATAAACCAATAATAAAATAGAAGGTTGTTGCATTGTGAAGTGCGCCTTCTAGAAGCTTCTGGATAAGTCAGGTTCGTTGAACCTGGACATGTTGACTTGGAACAATCTAATTGTTGAGTGTCCTCCTTGAATTCTCCAATTTGTGCCGAAAAATTGCCTAAGTATGGAAATTTGTTTGGAATAGTCTTCTTGCCGTCATCTGATTCTGATTGGGTGTTTGTCTTTGACTCTTCAGGAGATGAAATTCTTCAAGAAGTCTGGAATTTTCTTTCTATATTTTGCCAAGTCTGAAGACTTGCTTTCTTGATTCTTGGAAACCTTTGTGCCTATGCCACAATGGAGGAAATTGGAACTTTTTTGTGAAGTATCTCCCATACTTTAGCCAAATTTTGGCTAGTCAATTTTACTTTGTAGTACCTTCATGTGGATCCTTCAACACCTAACCAAGATTTTGACCATTTCTATGCTTGGACACACTTTGCTTGTGGATTTGCTTTCAATATTGAAGCTGGCTTGTGCTAAATAGAACAAACTCCACCTTTGGACAAGAATTTTATTCATTTCTTTTTATTTTCCTTTTTATTCTTCTTCTTTCTTCCTGTTTCTCTTCCAACACTTAGTCAAAATTTAATTCTTTTGGTTGTGGAAAATTCCATACTTAGCCATTTTTTATGTGTCAAACTTTTATTTTTCAACCTGTTCGTTTGTTTGACCCTTGATTTCATGTGCTACTTTGTCAAATCTGTTTTTCCTTGCCATTTTTTGTGTCTTCGGCATGACAAGTCGATTGTCTTCATGTCTTATCCTTGAGCCATAGGCAAATTTTCATGTCTTGCTTAGGCATCTTCACATATTCCACTTATGCCTAGTCAACTTGGAATGTTTATGTCTATCCTTCTTGGCAAACTTCTTGGCAAACTTCTTGGCCAACTTCAACTTGCCTAAGTTGGACTTTGACATCTTATAATTCTTTCTTGCCAAAACCTTTTTCTTTTCTTCTTGGGCGGACTTGGAGGAAGCCTTGCCATATCTCTTTCTCCTAACCATGTCTTTTTCTTTGGCAGACTTGGAAGATGTTTGGTCATGTGCTCATGCTTTATTTGTTTTTCCAATGATTGCTTTCTTTTGTGCCGAACTTTGAAGTGGTTTATCCATCCTAACCCATGGGTGGAGTTTACTTGACCTTAGGATTTTCCCCTTGACTGTAGATCCGAGTTTGATGTTCATTTGCCAACCTTTTTGTGCATGGGCGGGGTTTGAAGAAGCTTAGACATTGTCTTCTTCTGCTTGGCGGACTTTGAAAGTCTCTTGCCAACTTTGTTTGCTTTATCCTTTGCCACTTTGGCGAACTTGGACAATCTCCTTCCAAACTTGCCTTGCTTTTGGAGGGCGGACTTGAACAACCTTATGCCAAGTTTGGGCGGGGTTCAAGATTCTCATGCCAACCTTGATGTGTTTGATCATGGGCGGACTTCATTTGTTTGATGGCAAGGCGGACTTGGCTTAGCATTGGACAATTATTTCCTTGGCAGACTTCACATGTGCCTTGACATGGTTGTTCTGCTTAACCTCAAGTAGGAGTCTGTTTTACTCTTGCCATGAGTTTCTTAACTGAAGGTAGGAGTTTAGCAAGTGTCAGACACTTGTTTGTGCATGAGGCCGACTTTGAAGAGTCTTAGCCATCTTAGACAAGGCTATCCTTGGTGTGTCTTGGACATGCTTCCTCTTCATGCTGCCTTTGCCATCCTTCTTGACCTTGGCGGACTTGGAAGTCTGTGTGCCATTCTTGAATGCGCTTAGGCTTTGACATGATTCCAAGCTGATCAAACCTTGTTCCCTTATCATGGGCGAATTTTAACTTGGACAGCCATGTGCCATCTTCCATGCTTCGAGACAAGGCAAACTTCAACTTTTGTCTGCCATTCCTCTCCTTGGGCGAATTTGTCCTTTATACCATGACTTTTGATCTTCCATGCTTCTAAACAAGGCGAACTTCAACCTTTGTCTGCCTTAAGCTGCAAAAACACATGAAAATTCCATATTATTTTCAGATTTTAATTTTGATTTTTAGTCCTCTTTTTGGAAAATTTCACTTTCAGCTTGTTAAAGGTTAAGTTTCTGTGAAAAAGTGGACTGAAAGTGAAGGATTTGGTCAAGAAATTGATAAAATTGAGAGAAATAAGACAAAAAGGTAAGAAAATTCAGTCAGATTGAATCTTTGAATGACTGAAATTTACCTTCAATTCTGAAATTCTGTCTTAAAATCTTAAAAAAACACCGAATTTCTTGATATCAACACTTAGAAGAATTTTATTCTGGAAAATTTCTCTTTAAAAATTCAAAATTCACAAATTTTGAGAGAAAAATTCTTCTCAATTGCTCTCCAAATTCTCAACTTGAATAATGAATTGTGAAAGTGAATGGTTGAAAATATATAGAATTTAGGATTTTTAAACTTAAAAAGTTTTATTTTTTTTAATTATTTAATTATTTTTTTGTTTCCAAAATGAAAAGTTAATTTTCCTCTCAAAATTTCATCCTTTGCCAAAAAAGCAAAGGATCTTCTAGAATTTTCCAAAATTCTTGATTTTTTTTTTGACAATTTTATAAGTGTGGAATTTTCTCTTGAAAATAATTTTTTTAGTTTTTGGAAAATAATTAAAATTTTTTATGTGACAAATTTATTTTCCAACTTGCTTTACACTTCTATGTGTTAGTTTATTTATTTATTTATTTTTCTTCCAACTTGGTCTAACCTCAAGTAGGAATTAACCATTGGTAGGAGTTTACCGAGTATTAGACATTTTTGCTTGATCATGAGGTGAACCTTGAAGACTGTCAGACATCCTTGTGTGTGAATGAGCTTAACCTCTGGCAGGAGTTTGATTCACCACTGCCATGGGTTCGTTAACCCTTGGTAGGAGTTTACCAAGTGTCAGACATTTTCACTTGGACAACTTCCTTATGCCTTGGTGGAACTTGGTCATGCTTGGACATCTTCCATGCTTGACATTCTTGGGCGGGCTTGATTGATCATCTGCCATTTTCATTTCTTCAACGTAGGCGAAATTTTTAATGTGTGATCTCCCACTGTTACCTCCATACTTGATCAATAGTTCATCTGGAACGAAACCCTAATCAGGGTTTCCAGTTTGCTTTTTGCACTTGGAGACCTAATTTTCGAAATCTGAGAACATGGGCCCTGATCATATGGCTGATATTCTGGAACAAAACCCTAATTAGGGTTTGCATTTTGCTTTTTTACCCTTAAAGACCAAATATTCAAATTTTGAGAACATGGGTAGTAATAATATGGCCTAAAGATCAAAACCCTAATCTAAGAAAAAAGCAAAAAAAAAAAAAAACCCTTGCTTTTTATACTCAGAGGCAAAATTTCTCGAATTTGAAGACATGGGCAGGAATGAAATGACCTAAAGAACAAAACCGTAATCTCAGAAAAAAGCAAAAATTTCGAAGCCCTGCTTTTTATACCTAGAGACAAGATTTTCAAATTCTGAGAACATGGGCAGAAATGAAATGACCTGAGGAACAAAACCCATATGCCACTTTCAAAAAAAGCAAAAAAGCAGAAATTTCTAAAAATAGCAAGTTGTCAGAAATAACCCATAGCAATTGCGATCCCCGTCCTTCAGACCTTCTAAGCACTTTGACAACATTCATACATGACTCTGAGCATGATTTCTCAATTTGGCTTGGGATGAATTCTCAAAAACTCTAACTCATTGTAAAAAGACTGGTTATTAGCAGTTGCGACGCCAAAACAAAACCCTAAAAAGCAAAAACAGGGGGTCCCCATTTGCAATGGGGCGATGTGTGAAATAGGTCACAACAATTCTCCATATGAAAAGGAACACCTATATGATGATTGGATCAAGGAAAGGAGAGGGCATCTTACAAACAATCCCTCCACAATTATTGTGGAACCTAAGATTGTTTGAGATGATAGGAAGTATTAGAATAATATCTTTCTCATTGTGTTATTAATGGTCATTTAAGTTGTTTCTAATTTCGCCTCTAGTTAACGATTGTTTCTTTTAGAAACATCGTCTTTGTAGCTCTATTTAAAGGAGCTTTGTCTCCTTGATTAATTGAACAACATCGAATATTTTAATAATATGGTATATTAGAGCAGAGATAATTTTTGAGATTTTTAGCTATTCTAAAAAAATTTCGAAAGGAATTTTTAAGGAAAAATTTCAAAAGTTTTTCAAGTGGTTTGCTTCCAGTTCGTGGATTTTTTGCTGCAAATCGCATTGCGTGTCTTTGCCCTCGATCCGCGTCTATTCTCCATGTGTTTTTGCTCGATCTAGTTCATTCATGGCCGCCTAGGGTTTCTGCAATTTTTGACTAGGGTTTTGACCCTTTAGTTCAAGTCAAAATTTTATTCTAGTTGCAGGTTCTTTGCTCGGTTTTTCGAGACCTCAACTGGGTCGTCGTCAGATTTTTCTGGATGCATCGTTTTCCATGCCTCAATTTTGGAGCCGTCGGATCTGCATTTTGGTTTCAGATTCTTGGTGGGTTTTTTGAGAGCTTTTCTGGGCTGGTCTCATATTTTTCTAGGTGCCTCGTTTTTCATGCCTCAAATTTTGTGCCAGCGAATTTGCCTTGGATTTTGTGCCTGTACTTGTCTCACTGCATTGAACTTCATACCTCGGGTTTCGTGCATTCAACATCTTCTCAGTATCTCATTTTTCGTGCCTCGAAAAGTGTGAAGATGGCTTGTGGGCATCGATGTTTGTTTCGGTTTTTAATATTTTTTTTCTCTTAAAAAAATCTCTGGGTTTTAATAATTTTGCCCTCAAATTATTTGTGGGTTTTTAAATATTTTTTGTCCCTGAAAAAAAATCATGGGAGGGTTTATGATTTTTTTCTCAAAAACTATACTTTGTTGCAGTTTGTTTTTAGTCGCACCTGGAGTTGTTGTGCGAATATCTGCACCGGTCTCTTGTTTGCAGTCTATTTTCGGGCATCTTGCTCATCTGCAATAGTTTGGAGGGTTTGCCGATTTTTTCCTCAAAATCGTGACAACTGTTCTTGGTGTGTCTTTGGTTATAGGGAGGGACAGTTCTCCTACATCAGGTTGGACGGTTGGTGTTGTTTTGGGTATCTCCAGAAGTTCTGCAGTTTCTGGGAGGGTCGTTGGCAGACTCATCTCAAGTGGTAGAGTTAGTGGCAGGCTCTTGTCTTCTGTTGCAGCATGTTCTGAGAAGAAGGGGGCAACCTTCTCTGTCATTTCTCTTGGTTGTTAGAACGATGACCATTAAGGGAGGGTATTATAATAATATCTTTCTCTTTGTGTTATTAATGGTCATTTAAGTTGTTTCTAATTTCGCCTCTAGTTAATGATTGTTTCTTTTAGAAACATCATCTTTGTAACTCTATTTAAAGGAGCTTTGTCTCCTTGATTAATTGAACAACATCAAATATTTTAATAATAGGAAGAAGAGAGAAGTACAAAGACAACCTTGAAGTTACTCATTAGGACAACCTTTCAATGCTGATGGAAGTGAAAATGTCGAGAGTCTAGTGGCACAAGCCATTTATTCTTGTGTTATCCAATAGAATATTGTTTGGTCTCTCTAGTGGTAACATCCAATGGAGGCAATTAACACTGCCACTCAAGGCTCCAAGGACACAATTTATGAAATATATAACAACTTTGCTTTCAAAGAAGAGTGCACTAGGTGAGGACTTATTAGTTCTGATATGAGCATCTTGGAATGGCACACAGATTTTTGTTATGCTAGATTGGTGGACATATCAAAGACATGAATGGGGATTTGGTAAATATCTTCGCTTCGTTTCTGAAATTCCATTTAGATTTTGATGTTTTAGTTTCTTGGAATTTCGGCATTATCTAACCATAATTTCAAGTCTTACTATTACTGATAATGTAATAATAAAATATTTGTTCAGTTAAGGTGAAAGATAATGCTGAAATTCCAAGAAACTAAAACATCTAAATCTAAATGGAATTTCAGAAACGAAGCGAAGATATTTACCAAAGCCCCTTTCATGTCTTTGATATGTCCACCAATCTGGCATAACAAAAATCTGTGTGCCATTCCAATTTGCTCATATCAAAACTAATAAGTCCTCACACCACAACTTGAGCCCAATTTTGAAGCAATCTGATGTCTTGGTTTGTTGGATTAAGGAGGAGAGATCATTAAATTCATCGCCAACAACCACCAGTCTCAAGTGATATTTTTACAATTCTCCAAGTTGGAGTTGTTGAAAGTCACGTATATTAAATATGCTTTAAACCTCATCATGTTGAGGTACATAAAGAAATCTTCATTTTTGGATATTGTGGTGAATATTTGAAAGCTGTCAGATTCAAATTGTGGTATGATGACTTGTAGATTGGTTAGCTTCTAATAAAAAATTGGCTACACTCCAGGCTGCACAAAACTAAATTCAAATTGGGTGTTAATAAGATTTTGACTTTTTGTCTTAACTTTCCTCTTTTTTCTTGTAAAAGTTATCTCTTTGAAACATCAACAGTGGAATTTCCATAAAGCTTGTGGTTCCACTACTACATATTTATAGATTATTGGTGTAATAAGAACCCCTTTATTTTTCTTGGATAGTATCATACTTGTAGGGTTGTTATGAATATCTCATCAAATGCATTCCAGCTATGCTTTGAGCTTGAGCACATAATGAACTCAGTCTGGTGTTTTAAGTTTGAGCCATGTCTGACCATTGTAGAATCAAAATCATGTATGTCTTGTATATTTTGGAGCACATCCTCATTTAATAATATTTGCTCACAGGATTTCTTAGCTTAAGTCAATGCAAGTTACGTTGTATCATTGATTTCCCTAGATACAATTTTTCAGGATAACATGGCATGAAGTCTCATTTGACAGTAAGCTTATAATGACAGCAAAATATAGTTCTCAAATTTGAATTGAAATGGTGAATAGTATTGAGTAGAGAATGCATGGTATTGAATATCTTGTAAATTTTAATTTTTTAATTCTTTTCAATTTTTTATTGCAAGGCGATAGGTGTTGAATCTTTGAAACAAAAATGGCAAGCTAGACGCTATTTTCTAATTATAATTTTTCTTTGATGTATTATTTATTCTTTCAGACGACAGTCGCGTTTGTAAGCTTGATTGTTACAACCATCCCATTATTGAATGTAAGTATACTTGATTTCCTATTGGTGAGCTCTATTCATAATTTGATTCCCAAAAGCATTCACATTCGCATTCTACATTATACTTTGATAACTTATAAAAAGTGCAAGACTTCCTAGATCAAAACATTTTATACACAAAATTAATAAGATCTAATTTATTTAAAAGAGGTTGGACTATATTTTTGTTAACTGACATTTATTGTTGCAATGCATGAAATCTATTCGATTCTTGTTATAATGTATCTCTTCTTTTTATGGGATATTTGCTTGGTTTGGCTAATATGGCACTGGCAATTACAGCATTTTGCTTGAAGTACTAATAAAATGTTTGAGAATTAATGAGATACTTTTTAGTTGTTGCATCATGTATTATTGTGTTGTGATAAATGGGAATGTGAAATAACAACTAAATGAAAAACGAAGGTCGTTGGTTTTCAGATATATGACACATGGTGCAGGCCAGGTGCCTGACAATATTCCATGAACAGTTACAGAAGTTTTGATACTGAATGTGAATTAACACAAAATTTATAGTAAGTGAGCAATTTTAATATCAAAGACTTTAAACTAATATTTTTCCTTATCCTAATGATTTCATTACACATCTTAAAGTACATAGCATAAATTTACAAAATCGAAATGTGCTCGAGTAGATTAGTAATCTACAAGATTTTTTGTAGTTTCTGGATTAGATTGTGTGATCCGAAACGTTGATGGTTAAAAAATTGCTTACACAATCTAATCCAGAAACTACAAACAATTTTTATATGGATTGTGAAAATCTAATAGCTTTAATCTACATGATCTTCTTTTGTGTTGCTTTTTGCTTTATTTGCTTCTAAAGTTGGAGTGCTATTAATCTGTCTGTAGCCAATAAGGTCCATGGATAAGGTCTTCCAGCAAGCCTTCAACATCAATGTGCAAAACCCTCAAAGGAGGCTCATAATTGCTATCATTTTGTGAATTGTTAAGAACCAAATATCATATGAGGAAATAATGCCAAAATATACCACTATGTGTAACACAAGATGTATGATGGCCCAATGCAACCTAATCTTCAATATACTCAGAAATGGAAATACCCTTGAGGCAGGGTTATGCCACACAATAACTGCTTATCTAATAATAGTTGGGGAAGGTAAACCTGCAATCCACAAGATACACATTTGGCTGACAAATAAAATTTAATTCCCTCAAATCATAAGAACTACAACTAAATTGGATCTTGTTTTGCATGATCTTTAGATCTTTATTTGATTTGTTATGATTCTAGTTCCAATTGAGTAGATTTGTCATGGAATAAATTGGGGCATAAAGCATCTTACCCCTATGGACTAATATATGGCACCACATTCCCTTTTTGATTAGTTAATCCTCAAATGCCCATCGAGCAATGTTTCCTATAGTTCAGGTGTTGGTGGAAATGGAAATGGTTCCTTTTATAGTCAACAATATTAGGTGATCTGTTTTTGGGTCTATAGATGGCTTACAATATATGGGACTGCCCTATACTCCATGCAGGAAGAACCTATCTGTGCTACAAACGAGGTGTACATACCTTACCTCCTGCAGGATTTGAACTTGTGACCTCTCTTTCAAGAGTACAAGTTCTCCACCATTAGGCCAACTCAGGTGTACACTATTAGGCAAACTCAGGTGGATTGGCAAGTTTGAGTTATCTACTAAGCTTGTTCGTGAGGTCAAAGACCAGGATGACAAAATTTGAGCAACATATATGGTAAATGGAAAACAATCCTCTTGTGGGTGGGAGGGGTGGTGGGTGGGGTTCATACACTGAATTGGCTTTTCACTTGGCACTGACTAAAAACACTACCTTTACCTGTATAGTAAATCTCTCTAAGAGTTCCCAAACTCGCCGCGAGTCAGGCGAGTCGAGCCAAGCTCGGCAAGTTTTGCTGACTCGGGACTCGGAGTCGGCAAGTTTTGACCATAACTCGCCTGACTCGCGAGTTAGGCGAGTTATGGCAAAACTCGCCGAGTCCAAGCTCCAAGACTCAGCCACGACAGGTCAATGTTTTGACTTGTTTGACAAGTTAGTCTCTCCACCAGGATTTATATATGGAATATAACATTTAAGTATAAGTGACTTTAAGTTATATTCCATATATATTTTCAGGATGTTTGAGAGTGGTTTCGAACCTCCATTAGTTATAAGCAAAATCTAGTTTTTGGAGGATCCTTCAAATTTCCAGACTTAGTCAAATTTCAGGCCATTTCAGGATCAGGATGACATTCCAGACTTTTAAGGCAAGTTCACTTTGACCTTGATGTAAGGGACGGGACCTTGGAGGACACTAGGGTAAATCTAAATCTATGGATGCATTCTAGTCAAAGAGAAGAAATCTAACAATTCGTGTTTTTATGTGTATACTCCGTGTCTGCATATGTTCATGTGTATACTTCATGTTTTTATGTGTATGCTCTGTGTTTGGTTCGTACTTGATATGTTCTAGATATGAGAATAACTAGAGTAAACCCAAAAATATATGAATTGCATTTGAGGTCATAGATGTGTGTCATGCTTCTAATCCTCATCTTAATATATGTTAATATCACCATGCTTTAATGCAAAGAGATATCCATAGTATGGTGCAAATGTTGGGTCAACCTAATTAATTAAGCAATACCAATCTTCAAGGGTTGATTTTTCAGTTCATAGAAACTACATTGCTTGAGGACAAGCAATCTTGGGAAGGGCAGACTGTCATGCCTCATCCTAAGCCCTAGGGCAGCCTTCATAATTCCTGGCTGCAGCATTTAGAAACCCTAGCCAAACCCTAGTCGTCCCTTGATATAGGCAAATAAATGCATGGGCTGACCCTAGGCAGGAGAAATCAGAATATGGGCCGACCCTATCTTGAGCAAGCAAATAAAAATTAATTGCCACTGAGGCCGACCCCACCTAGTTTTGGGGATGGTATTTAGTAAATAAAAATAAGTTTTGTTGTGCTGGGGCTGACCTGAGTTATAGTGCCCATTTTGGGAGAAATAAGTTTAAATTAAATATCTTTCAAATGCTTGTTTGGTGATCTAGCTGAGGGGATACATGTTTTGGTTGAAGAGGCACATTGGGTGTATAAATAAAGGTTGATTGGAGTTCATTTGGGGAACCATTCCTGTAATATCTTTCCAATCAAGAGCAGGGTATAAGAGCAGAAAGTCAGACCTTTAAGATCAGATTATAAGGGCAGAAAATGGGGAATATAGGAGAAAATAAGAACTGAATATTAAATAAGGGAACTATACCTATGAAAGGCATGAAAGATATTAGAATTCTATTGAGGATCAATTTGGCAAGAATAATATATGAATTATTAAATGCATGTTACAGTGGCAATTTAATAAATTGTAATGTCCCCTTTTCTCCGAGTGATCACCTAGAGGAGATTATTAGCCTTTTTTTTTTTTTCCCGTAGGCTAATTGGATTCATTTAAGGGAATAAATTAATTAATTAAATGATAAATAGTCCTAAGTCGTATGGGATTATTTAAATTTAATTAATTAGCAGTTGGACATACTTTTTTATAAAGTGACTTTATAATAATGTCAATGACAAATTATAAAGTAAAGTCACTTTTGAGGGGAAAAGTAATTTAAAAGAAATAAAATGAAGTACTACTTTCGAAAAGGAAAAGTATTATAAAAGGAGGAAAAACTGCAATGAGGATTCATTCTTGAGTTGTTATTTTCATAGAAACTTTTCCTTGAGAGCTTGAGAGCTTTAGCTTGTAGGTTTAGTAAACCCTAGGACAAAAACCTAGAGGTTTTGGCTATTTGGATGGAAACCCAGATCGGCCCACTTGGTAAATTCATCTCAGGATCCACAATTGCACAACATTGATCTGTTTTCATGGAGTTTCGATGATCTATCTTGCAGATTTTTAGAAAGTTTGTTATTTTACGCGAGGAGGAATTCCAGGGTATGTCTTACCTAATGGCATTAGGCATTTTCTGATTTGTAACAGCAACATGTGTTTGTAAACAGCAATACATTTCTATATCAGAAGAATTCCATTAGCTTATTTAGATTCATTGATTACTTTCCTTGAAAATCTATATTGTTCATCTTGCATGTTCAATCTGCATGTTTGCAAAAACCCAACTCAGATTTGAAGCATTATCCGAGATCGGGATATTTCAATGTTATCAGAGATGGTGATCTTGCCAGTTTGTTAGGGTTTCAACAGTGCATGTCAGATTTTGTAGTTACATGTGTCAAATGTTATTGCATGGCATGTTATTGTAGTTTAGGAGCAGTTTATGAAGAGGGTTACCATTGCATGTTATTTCTGAGCAGTCCTGATTAATGGATTTGCATTGCATCTCAGTTTGGTGGATACCCAGATGGTTGCATGTTACTGAAGATTAGTTCCACGGCTAGAATTAAGGATGGAAGATTGTTAACCACATTCTTTCCTGCTCCACCAAAGAAGGAAAAGGCACCTAGCTTGGAGAAAATAACGGACCTTGCTCAAACACAGTGGAAGATAGTTTAGAATTTGCAACATTTTGAAGATTCGCTTTCAAGGAGTTCTAGGCACTCTAAGGTTTCATCTCCATCTACATGTACAAGAGACCTCATGCCATGACAACAAATGATGCATTTATGAGCAGCTACCATAAGTATTGCACTCTTCCTAAGGAGATATGCGACCTCCTTTCCTTCACACAATTTATGGGTATACCAAATGAGGATGATGATGATTTGAGTTAATATTAGCAGCAAAGAAAAAAAGAAGAATCAAGAGATATCAAAGGAAATATTGGGAAAGAAGAGCTAAAGGTGTAAGAACAAGGAATGAAAGAAGAATCACTTGTTTGTGAATTGCAGCCTACAAGTAATCATATGGAAGGCAAAGATTAGTCCTCATGTGGAATTCTTCAAGTAGTTGAGACCTTGTTCACAAGCTCACTTCCACCGTATGAGACTTTGGATCAAGAGGAGGGCACCTAAAGAGGATGACAAATTGTACACAAATTGTACAAGGAAACAATGATCTTCAATGGAGAAGAATCGCTTGGTTCATCCATAAGTGAGGTTTGTAAAAATCTCTTTGAGAAATTTAATAAGCATGCTACAAGAGATGAAGAGGTGCTTGTGAATGTTGAAAACATGACACAAAGGTATGACATCCATTCAGATTTTTGCAACAGCAGTTCTAAATCCTTGCTTCATCATGAGGTAGCATTCATTTCACATAAAGATGATGGTATTGTTGAGTCTTCCAATGTTGGAACTCAAGTTGAAGGTGTCAAACATGAAGTATATATTGTGAATTCAAGCCACAAAGGTTCTAACTTTGTACATCATGTTGTCCTCATTTCTGTAAACCAAAAATGTGGGCAACCCTATTGAATTTTTGGTTAAAATTCATCTTTTTGAGTCTTTGTACACGCTTTCCAAGGTTGAAATTTGTTCCAAATTTTACCTATCTTGGGTGTGTGCTTTTTCTTTGGTTTTCTTTGCTAGTTTTTATTTGTTTTAAGCTTTTATTTTGCACTCTTAGTGCAATTTCGGGTTTTAAAGCTCTAATTACAAGTTATAGGTACTTTTTGAGCTCATTACAGGTGACTTTTAAATCACTTGTAATGAGTTTCTTGAAACCCGATTTTAAGTTAAAGGGTCTTGGGGGTTTTAAACTTGCAAGTGCAAGTGAACATATTCACTTGCAGTCGGGTCCTAAAGACACAACTACAAGTAAATATGTTAATTTAAAAAAAAATTCTTATTTTAACTTGTATTTCTGCTCTTCAAACCCGACCCCTTTCTCTTGTTAGGTTCTCTTTCAAAGTACTTAACTTGCAGTCGGGCCTTTAAGACCCGACTACAAGTAAAAGCACTTTGAAAGAGTTTTGAGCTTTCTTAGTTTTCTTGTTTCGGCTCTCTTCTAACCCGATCACAAGAGTGTTGAAGGGTTTCTCTCCTTTATGATGGAATCCGTTTTTCTTGGAGAATCCGTTTTGCATTGATGAACAGTGAGATTGTTTCCTAAAGGGATTCTTTCTCTCTAATCGGTTATAAGATCTTTGGGAGTGGCACTTCAAGATTTTTCTCTCTTTCAAGATTTCGTGACTTTCGGTTTTGTGCCTTTTCCCTTCAGGTGTGAGTTTTTTCTTTCTTTTCTTTCATGCTTTGTGTTTAGTTTGCTTTCTTTTTCAAGCAATGGGATTGATGTGTTCATAGCCATCCTAACGTTTCACGTTTTTTCTTCTCTCTTGCCATGAGTTTTTGCGTTCTTGCGATCTTCCCTTGTGCTTCTAAGTGTTCTTTGCATCCTCTATATCGGGTTTTTTCGCACGAGTTTACAAGTTCGGGTTTTTGCACATTCTTTGCAAAACTTAAAGTAACTTGTAGTCGGGGTTTTTAAAACCGACTACAAGTTAATCTTTCTTTGCAAACTGCGTGTTCAATTCAGTAAGTTGCAAGTTTTTGTTCTCACATCCACTTGCAGTCGGGTCTTATGAACCCAACTACAAGTGGATTGTCAGCGATTTTTTCCCATTAATCTTAAAACCTTTTCACTTATATGCCATCGGGTCATTTTTCATCAAGTGCAAGTTTTAATGATATATGATAACTTGCAGTTGGTCCTTGAAGACTAGACTACAATTAATCATATGTATTCTCTTTGTAATCGGGTCATTTTTCATATGTCTCTGCAAGTTTTCAAACTACAAGTATAGCTTTATCTAAGAGATAAAGCTTCACAAAATGATCCTTTGTGTTCATATGTTTTTCATGTGCCAAGTTCATTTGCAGTCAAAGTTCCTAAACCCGACTACAAGTAAATGTTGCTGTCAAAATCGGGTTTTAAGTGTGATATCACAAATTTTATGACTGCAAGTAAATCACTTATTTTCCCTTGTTGCTCACTTGTAATCGGTTTCCCAAGATCCGATTACAAGTGCCAAAATGGTCACTTCCTCTTTGTTTGGTGAGTTCACGCCAGTTGCAATTGTTTCCTTTCACTTCACAATGCTTTCCATACGCCTTGCATTCGTCATCCTTTTGCAATTAGGTTTCAAACCTTCCATTTCAAAGTTTTCCCTAGTCCAAGTCTTCACATTTACACTTGCAGTTGGGTTTTGGGGACCCGATTACAAGTACAAAAGTGAGAAGTTCCCCACTTGCAATCACCTTCATGAGATCCGATTTTCCTCCCATCACTGTCCAAGCTTATCTATAAAGCATTGTCGAGTCGGTTCAAGCAATTTTATGTTAAAATATTTCCCAAGTTCTTGTGTGAGCATTGGTTTTCAAGGCTTGAAGACTATGGAATCACCTGTTGCAGTTGAAGATGTTCTTACCCTCTTAAGTTTTCATCACAGTGTTGCAGATTCTTGTTCAATGTCAGGAGAGCCATCTTCACTTCTGAACAAGAAAATGAAATACAAATATGATAAGTATTAGAATGAGGTTGTTCCCACACAGGTGATCTCTCTTATTGATGAGATCCAGGATACAAAGATCAGACACGTTGACATGTTTGCAATTTTAGGCTCTATATCTGCAAATTGCATTCATTTACAAATTTCTAGAGCCTTTTCAACAATTCCATTTTCTGCATATCTTGCGATTGTTGCTTTTCATGAGACCACCTTTCTTCTTGAAAGATTTCTATGAAACGTTTCACGAACCTTGTCTATATTCAAATATCATCTTAATATTCTGTCAAACATTTATTGTGTCTCTTTCGAAATACCCTACACCAATATTTGCATAGAGCTATACCAGATTACACTTCTTCGAGTCCATTACGTATATATCCTTGCAATCATTGCATTCCATTATATTCATTTGAAGCATTTTGGCAAACAATTTGCGTGTCTTTGTATTACACATTTTTCATGCATGTCTGCCTATAATATTTGACAAGAATCTCCCTACTATTATGCTTATATGCATGTTCACTCCCTATTCCAAAGCTGATTCAATGAATCTAATCTATGCAAATCTTGTCATCATTGCATTCACATATGACATCTCGTTGAAGCTGTCTTTCAAGAATTTTACAAGTCTTGTCTTTGCTTGTAATGGATGTCCATAACCTATTTTGAAATTCCCATATATGTGCAATGCCTTAGGAAGATGAGAGCAAAGATTGTAGAACTTGACTTTGCGCTTGCCAATTGCATTTGTCTTAGAGTTTCTAAAGCTTTTTCAATGTTTTCATTTCATGCATAATTTGCAACTGTTAAATTCCATTGAGGAGCCAAGTCTTTTTGAGGTCCTTTGTCCAATAGTTTACATTCTTTTGAATGGCTCGACGGATGATCATACCTTGCTCCAAAGGCTTCGTTTGGTAGAGAAGGAAGATATAAATAAAGGTTGTTGAATTTAGCTCTACGCTTGACAATTGCACTAGCCTGAAATTTTCTAAAACCATTTCAACAAATTCATTTCATGCCTATCTTGCCATCATTGCATGTTGTTCCTTGAGATGAAATCTCTTTGTGGCAATCCGGCAAAGGTTCACGTGCTTTGTATATGCTTTGACATTTTGTTTGCATCTGAATGTCAGTAGTATTTCCAACTTTAATATCCAACAAAAATCTCTGGCTAAGCATTCAGATTTACACCTGCTTATTGCATTTGCTTGAAAGTTTTTAAATCTGTTTTACCAAGTGCTTAGTAATGAGCAGATACATCTTAAAAATATTTCTAAGTTAGTTATAGTAACTAACTTATAAATGCATCTGCATCTTAAACAACTTGACTAAATTGCCAAAAAAATGTGAATTATGATAGTTGATTCTTCCATTCGGTGATTTTCACAAATAAACGAACTTGCCAATGAGGCCTAAATCTATTAGTCCTGGTGTTTTGGGTTACTTCTAAAAGCCCCCATTGATGTTTGAATGCCAACTTGTCTTTGCTCGATTAATTCCATAGTTTCGGTCGTTTTTTTGTTTCGGTGTTCAAGCAAACTTAACCAACTTATTAAAATGGTTGATGTAAAGTATTTCAATCGATAACATTGAGATGCCCACACATAAGGAAGCTAGTGACTTGTCCGATTCAACTCCACTTCACTTTGACTATCGACATTTTACAAAGCTTACCTAAACATCCAAAGTTGCCCATAGAAGGTTCGATGAAGGTTGCATTTTCTTGAAAGTTTTAAAGTAGTTTCAACAAATTATAAGCCTTCCCTAAGTTAGTTTTGATAGCTAACTTGTTCCATTGGATTCTTTGATGCCGATACTAAAATTGCCAGTTTTAAATCAATATTTCCAATTCTTTATTTTGTCATGTTCCACTGGATCGATAACTTCTTAAAACATTCAAACCTCCCAATAAGACCTTAACTGTTGATGTTTTAATCTAACAACTCTTCCTCATTTGGCGGATTTCATAAGTTCGATTGCTTTTCAACACATAGTAACTTAATGATCACACATGTGTTTTGTGAACACTTGTAGAATGCTAAAACCCATGCTTGAGTTTAAATACCACGTGAGGTGATATTAATTGGTTGAAACTTTTATTTTCTCCTCAATGATGATATGGATCTTCAAAATATCTTTCTTATCAATTCCACTGATTTGTCGATGACTTTGTATCTAGTAGAACACGTGTAAACACAACATTTGACAAAAATGTCCCTTTTGCTATTATTTAATGTATGTCTCTTCATTGATATGGTGCACATCCTTTCAATGCAAGCCTTTTATTCTATGTAGCATCACTAATAACCTACATGTGGACATAGTCCATATTTAAAATAATAGAAACGATTCACATTTCTAAGAACAACTCTTCCGGTCACAATGTTGAAGATGAAGTAAGATGCATCGTAGAAATCCGATTGCATTTGAAGGTTAAAAATTAGACTACTGTTATGACGGGTTCGACAATATAGAGGATTGATCCTAGGGTTTTGACTGAGATCATAAATGTTTCTGTTGAGACATGGACCAGCTAGGACTCGAACCTAGGACCTTCCATATGCTGTTGGAGTGCTCTACCACTGAGCTACTGGCCCCTCTTGGACCAGTCCATCATCGGTCCGGGTGTGGCTTATTTCCAACACCAACACTCCCCCTTAAGCCACACCTCTCGTGTGCTTGGGGCTCCTAGCCTGGACCTAGCTCTGATACCATGTTGAGACATGGACCAGCTAGGACTTGAACCTAGAACCTTCCATATGCTGCTGGAGTGTTCTACCATTGAGCTACTGGCCCCTCTTGGACCAGTCCATCGTCGGTCCGGGTGTGGCTTATTTCCAACACCAATAGTTTTTGCTTTGACATGACAAAAGACTCAACATTTGAGGATTCTCAGGGACTTCTTCAACCGGGCATAACTCAATGCAATGATTTTGACGTGAAAGTTCAAAATTTTGCAAGTTTAAAAATAGGGCTAACATGCTTCTATTTTGACTTAGCTTCAATTTTAATTCCTACTTCGGCTTTGAATTGCTGAATTTTCTTTGATTGTTTCTTGCGGTCTTCATTTACTTTGCTCCACCAGTCTCAAAGACTATTTAATTTCTTGGTTCGTTCCCTAACCATGTTGTAGTATTCTCTCGCCTTAATTTAGGCTCAGTGGCATTAATTTTTGGGAATGTGGTGTTGGTCTTCACTTTGTTCTTCTTATTCACAACTCCTTTCTTTGTACCATTGTAGTACTTGTTGCCTATGTGCTTCATGGCCACATTCAACCTAAAGATCCTATAGTATAGTGTAATGCCTTGCAAGGAAGTTGTATTAGATTCTTCAATCGAACTTGATGCACAAGATCAACACACCCTTCTTTAGGAAGTGAAAGTTGTTTAGAAGCCTAAACCCACACATCTTACATATGTTGTAGGTTGTTCTTTATGTTTGGTTGGATGTTTTAATGTATTCATTTCTTACTTTGGCTTAACTTTTGCTTTGACGTTGACTTTTGTTTCAATTCTAGCTCCCACTTTGGCTTTGAATTGATGGATTTACTTTGACCATTCTTATAGTCATCTTATTCCTTCCCTTTGCTTCACTAGTCTCAAAGATTTTCTAGACTCTTGGTTCATTCCTTGACCATGTTGTGGTCTTCCCTCACCTTTATTTAGGCTTAATAGCATTAAAGTTTGGGAGTGCAACATTGATCTTCACTTCATTCTTCCTCTTTACGACTCCTTTCTTTGTACCATTGTAGTATTTGTTGCCTGTGCACTTCATGGTCGCGTTCAAGCCAAAGATTCTATAGTATAATTGAATGCCTTGCAAGGAGTTGAGGTAGGTAGTTTAGTAGAGTAATTGGGTCTTCGGTTATTGCAAAAGTGTTCTAGAATGTATTGAATAATACTTGATTTATGTTCACTTCTACATGAATGTGTTCTATTACTAAGAGATCCCAGATATATTGAAAATCTCCCATGGGATTTGTTGATGTGTGTTTTAGGCACAATCGAACACAAAATAAAATACCAAAGTATTTTACCCTCTTGAACAAAATCACCTCAGATGCTAAATATTTGATCAACTAAGACGATTCCAAGGTTTCTACAGCCAGTTCTTGACATGTGGGTAACTCAATGGCTGATGCGATTTGTTGTTTTCACTTGGGGACTTACATAAATGTTCTAAATTATTTGAAGTTGTGGACAGGGGTTGCCGATGACTTCAAATGATTTTGCAATTTGAGCTCAATCTATTCTAACAAAAGATTTTCAAATAAAATGCAGAAGGGATGAGGGTTTAGAAATTCTATTCCAACTCTATCTAACCTAGAATGCAAGACGTTATGAATGATTCATTGAAATTGAACTAGGCAAAGTTTCACCATCAAAGAACAATTCAACACATGCTTAGTGCAATCATCTAAGGTAAAGTTATAAATGTTCAAATTATCACCTTCAACATCAATACCATCAAGGCAATGCATACCAATGGACGTGCAATAATTGAAGTTGAGTTCAATTTAGTTCCAGTTGACCACACAAGGCGAACTTACAATCAACAAGAAGCTAGTGGTATGGATTATACAAATCTCATTCAAATGCATTCAACACTTCTTTCATCCAATCTAAAATACTTGAAAGCAAATTCTAATATAAATTTGGAGGCAATGAGAACCACAAATGCATACAAAATCTAAACAAAACCACCAAACTTCAATGATTTGTATTCAAATTTGCAGCATACAAACGACAATTCTCAAAAATCTCTCTTACAAATGAGAGGCAAATGGGTTTATATAGAGTCTCAAATGAAATGAATGGCCAAGATTCATTTAGAATCAAGGGCCAAGATCATGCCAACATCACCCTAAGATAACCCTAATTAGGGTTTGCATCAAAAAAGAAGAGGTCCAATAGGATGACGCCTAGTCATCAAGTTGGAAATCTTCTAGAAGATTCCGGCTTGCATCCCTCTCTCTAGCTGCATACTCCACGAATTTGGCCAAGACTGAGTTGAGTTCATCATAACACTAGGTAAAGCTTCCTGTTGTGCATTAATCACATCCAAGGCATCTGAGCAAGTATCAAGGACACTTTGCCAATTTGGCATAAGCTTCTGCAAATTGTTGATGTGAATCACAAGAGAAACCAAATCATTTAGCTGATTCTTCTTTAAATATTCTCACCGACTGAAGTAGATAGACTTCATCTTTATTTTCAATTCTTCCAAGATCAAACTGTTGGAAGCATGGACATCCAGTCCCAATAATTCTTCAATGGTAGTAAGGATTTTTTATTGTTCTCTTGGATTGATCCTTCCATCACTGTGCACTCCTATCTTGCATGATCATAAGAAGACCTTTGCATAGCCAAAGAATAATACCATCCCTAAAAGTCATAAACATCCCCTGCCTGAATAACTCCCTCCTGGATCAATGTAGGCGTAGGGATTCGCTTCAACACCTTGAGGTGAGGTATAGCCTTCTCCTTTACTGGTTGGAAATCATCCCAAACTCCTTCCAAATGTTGCATCTTGAATATAAGCATCGATGTCTTATCCAATGCTTGGAAAAATTGAGCTAGGAAATCTTCTGCTTGTTTTGAAATATCCTCAATCCACTTTCCAACCTCCTGATGTGTATTCCTCGCTGCCTTATAGTCAAAGGGGAATCCGCGATCAATAGCAATGGGTGAGACAAAAGAAAGATCCTTACACCTTTGGGATTTCATCCCTTCAATATATTGTTTGAGTCTCCTATTCTCACACTCAAGCATATCTTTCTTTTCAATAGTCCTATTCAACCGCGCCTCAATTGCCTTGATCATATCATCTAACTCCTGGAATTCTTGCTTTTGTGTAGTAGGTCCAAAGTCAATTGTGTTGACTTGATAATGCATAGGAGTGACCACATCTCTGGTCTTATTACCCATCAGGACAGCCACTTGTGCAATACGCACACCTGTATCATCTCTAGTAATCTTCAAGAACACCTTAGCCTTCTTTTGTTCCTTTTCCTTGCCAAACCTGACTAGGAAGTCATCAATATCTTTTGTAGGTTGTGCCTCTATCATCTTCTTCTTCTCCATGCTCTGCAACAACCAATCGAGAAAAGTAGAAATTTCCATCCCATCCTTGAGGCCCAAGTCCTGATCAAGTTCTCTCAAGGCTGAAATAACATCATCATCCATATCCTTGTCCTTAGGTAAATCTACCACATTGTTGCCCAAGTTGACCTCCAACTGAATTGTAGGAGATCCCGACTGTTTTTCATCATCATCATGTGGTGCGGACTGTGTTGTAGCATGTAACTCCTAATTGTTTTCTGGTAGGATTTCCGTATTGGAATCCTGTATGGACTCATCGTCCTTCTCTCTCATATCATTCTCCTTCACAGATGAGGAGCTCATGGTCGATGGAGGAGTGTTTGTGTTTCTTTTGCCTTGAATTATGGCTAACAGTCTCCTTGCTTCTTGCTTGTGATTCTCCAGTCATACCTTTGCTTCTCTTGGGAGCCTGACTCTCCTCATCATTATGTGTTCTTGCATTGTTGTTTGTCCTTTCCTCACCTTCATTTTTCTTAACTCATTGACATACTTGTCCACCCATTCCTTGGAGTGATCATTTACTTCTCTCATTAAAACTTTAAAATCTACCAATTCAAGTTGCGTCCAACTAGGCAACATGAGAGCAACATGATGGGTTTGTCTTTCTCATTTACATATTGCAGATGGACATGTTCACAGTCATCCTGACCCTAATCTGGAATGGAGAAAAGATTGCACTTTCTCATGAAGTCCACTGACATACAAGAACACATCTTTCTTCTAACCGCGAGGTCATCCATGAGATTAGCCCAATAGTCCTCGATGTCGATTCTGTGTATAAATCTTCCTCCTTTGATCATTACAATTCTCTGAAATAGATCAAATCGATCTGTGCTCTTATAGGTTCCAAGACGATAGAACTCCAATTCTTCAATAACTGGATTCCTCCATCATCTTTCCAAGTGCAATTGGAAGAGATATCCCTGTTCAGTGCTTCTCCTTTTGGAGGAAATCATACTCCAAAAGTTGTTTCACTACCTCAAGTAAAACCATTTTGTTTGTCGGATACCTAGGAAGCTTGTATGGTTCAGATTGAAACCCCTGAATCCTTAGGTATGTGAAGGTAGGAAATTGGATATACCATGATCCATATTTCTCAATAAGTGTAGTTGCCTCCTTGGACAACCGTTTGTGGATCCTGCCTTGCAGCAGTCTTGTGACCTTCTTCCATCTGGATGATATCAGTGACTCCAGATAGAAGTCCTCTTGGACAACCTTCAGTTGATTTTTCCTCGCTGATATTCCTGCCTTAGACATGGCACTCGTACGATGCTCAAAGTTAATATCATGGTAAGATAATTATGATAACTTTGAATTTCCTAAGTTCTGATTTTCATGATTTTGCGACATTCGAAGGCTCAAAATCAGAAATTTCAATGATAACATAAATTCTGAGAACAACATGAATCTTGATCAGAATAGGGCACAAAACCCCTCTATAAACCTGATTTTCAGACTTAAATGAGGTCTGATCACAAAATTTAAGTCTGAAGACACCTTGGTATACTCAGAAAATGGAGAATTTGAAGCTCAAAAGTGTATATCTAGGTCTGAAATCTGAATTTGGAGGTCTGAAAAAACTCAGAAAATGATTGATTTTAGATGACAAAGTTATATCAGGTCTGATTTTCTGAAGACAAAGTCTGAATATGCCCTCCAAAGGTCTGAAAATGTCCTTACAATAGCTTGAGAATGCAAGAATAAGCTTCACATAAATAGCTGGAAGTGGTCACAGCCATGGTGCACCTCCACACTTAGGTTGTTTTGTCCCCTTAAGACCCCAAAATGGCCATGCCTGGGCACAAGCTAGCAGCTGGGAATGATATCTCAGTCTGAGAACAATGCTGGAAAGTGATGTTTCAGACTGGGCCAGCAATGGTGCCCAACACTGTCTCCGATCTCCTCAATAATGGCGCCTAAAACCAACTTAGGCAAAATCGCCCTTTCACCAACAATGGCGCCACATACAAATCACTTCAAATCACCCCCAAATGTGGTGCAATCAGCCACTCATAAAATCGCTGCCCAAATCTGCAACAAAGCTTGGAAATCCTTTCACTGCCACACTTGGACAAATTCGAACCATCAAACCAGCAATGGCTCCACAATCAGCTGGCAAACTGTCAAATCAATGGCATTATAATATTGTTTTAATGCTGGTTGGGTCTTTTTATTCTTGTTTTTATCTTCCAAGTTCACCACACAAGCAATGTGGGATAAATAATTTGCCTTATATCGGCCTGGTGGAAAATCGACTTACATTGGGATTCCACACTTGACATTAAATGTAATCCATTTGATCATTAAATAATTGTAGCAAGGCAAAATAATATTATTTGGGGGCACACTTGTCATTTAAAACTTCACGGCATTTAATTCCAGTCACCTGGGGGAAAATCGAACCCCATTGGGACAAATAATTTTCATTTAAATTCACCCAATTTACACATTATAAACTTGAGGGGAAAATCGACCCTCATTTGGACAAATTAATTCCATCACTTAATTCATTTGCATCCCCAAATTCACTCCAGGGGAGAAACAATGGCCATTTGGATACTAAAAATTCATCATTTCATTCACTTTGTCCACAAATTCAGCTTTGGGGGAGAAACGTCCTTCATCTAGACTCCAAAACTTGTCAAAATTCATCAAAATACCCTCCAGGTGAAATTTGAACTCCATCTGGACCATAAAAGTTCATTAAAATTCATCAATTCATCCTTGTGGAAATACACACCTCATCGGGACAACATAGTCTTGTTCACACTTAACTCTGTCTCGCTCATTTTCTTCCTCTGGCGGAGATTCGAACTTCATCTGGACAACATTATTGCACTTAACTTAGTCATTTACCTCCTGGTGGAAAAACGTGGGTCATCTAGACTCACTTTCCATGTTCATTTTCGCTCACAATAGCTTGGTGGAAAAACAACCTCCATCAGGACAACTGCAATGGAGAATCCAGATGCATCAGGATTTTCCCAAAAAACAAATGAAACTCAATGGAAAAACGCCCTCCATCGAAATAAAGTCCAATTTTGCCTTAAAAACTTAGTGGAAAAACGTCTCCCATTTGGACAACTTGATTCTATGCTTCAATTTCATGGGGGAGAAACATTTTCCATCAGGACTATGGTGATTTTCACACTATAAAAGCCCATACTTATCAAATTTTATCACTTCGCATCGGGAATTTCATCATTTTAACTGGATTTGAGTGGGGGGAAAATAGGGATCCATTGGGATTATGTGCCGTTTTGACTTAATAAACCTTCTAGGAGTGGAAGAACAACTCCTATAGGGACCTTTAATGCTCTAGCACAAAATCACAACAATTTGCAACCTCTAGACACATTTTACGCTCAAATTTAAAACTTGTTGCAACCTCAGACTGAGACAAATTTAAGGATCATCTTGACATTTTAGACATTTTAAAACATTTGTTCCTATTGACTTCAAAATTCAAAACTTAAACCCCAATTAAGACCTTGGTTATGATCATTTAAAAAATGAGGCTCGGGCATTGAAAGCTCAAAATTACTACCTAACTACCAAAAACCCTAAACTAACAAATTGCGGAAAGCAAGAAAGAGGGGGTCTTGTTTGCAATGGGGTGATGTGTGAAAAGGTCACAACAGGATTGTTCTTCCATTGTTGATTTATTTTATTGCTTCATTGATAGGCATAGCCATTTTGTAATAATCCCTCTTGTTCAGAATACCATTTGCCCTTGTTACCTTTTGATGATATATAATCATTAATTTTGTTCTACAAACATGATCATCTTCTAAAGTTATCATTGCTAATGAATGATACATCCACTTATGGAAATACCATATGCGTACACAATTTTTGTGATATAAATTTTTATGATACATGCATTGTTAAATAGGATATCTAAACTTTTCTCAATTTGCATTATTTGGATAATTATGATTTAAATATAATCCCTTATTTTGTTTATCCAATATAACCTGTGGGGTACAAGGTGTACAAGACGACAGAGATTCCTAGCTACAATGACCAGACATGATCATCACTACTAGACAAAGTACATGTGAGGTACTTATAGTGGTCGAACCTCCAATAGGGACTTGACATCCACTAACATGGAAGCAAGATTAGTTTGGCATTGGAAACCTTTCTTATTGATGGAATTGCATAGTTTGTGAGAAACACTGCATTGACTTTCATTGTTCGTTGGCCTTCTATTTTGGTTTACATTATATTCCTAAAAATTTACAAGCCTTCTACTTCAGAGATCTGAAAATGTCAAAATGACTTGTAGTGGACTGTGTTGCCTGTGATGATGGCTCACAATTATTCTTCCCATCCCCACTCTCAAACAAATCTACAGAGATCAAGGATTGTGATTATTCTAACATGGGTGTGGAGCATTTGTCCCACACATAATTATTCAGAAGAGAAGAATGACAATGAAGCGCTAGAGAAGATTGGAGATTTACTGAAATGCAAAGGATGTATGCCAACAACTGGTGATGGATGTCCTCCTTTGTTGTATATGTATCTCAGCAGTTTAGGGGCACTAAAGAGGCTCTAGAGAAATATTTCTCAACATGTATACATGTGAATCATTTGAGAGGGCAGAAGCAAAGATGTAGTAGGGCCTATACACATTGATCGAAGGCAAAAAGTGAGGTGAAAACTTATGCTTCAGTCAACAATAATTTCAATATCATCCTTAAAGATAAGTTTATTCCTCTATATTTTCTTTCACAAAATATGTTTACTGCTGAATTAGCTATGTAGTAGAAGGTAAACAAGTTAGGTCGATGCCTTCTCATTATTACCAATATAAGTAATGTTGATGATATTTTGGATGTGTTTGTGAAATGGATGCATGGTTGATTACACTATGATGCCTTGTTAGTAAAATTCATTATTTAAATAAGCAACGATGTCAAGATTAAATTTATAATTGAGTTGTGGAATTATGCTTAGACCTACAACTGTGTAAACAAAATCTAGTGGATTAGAGTACAGGTTTGTTAGTCATGAGGAAAAGAGTTGATTGCAAAATATTGTTGTTATATTTAAATCACCTATTATTGACAATTAAGGATAAATTAGTAGGAATAGAGGGGGGAAATTTTATTAGCTTGCATGTAAACTAAACTATTCCACAAATATGAAGTCATGCCGTAAAATAAACGAAATAAAAGAGGTTAAGAATATTATTATTTATATTATTGGAGGTATTTTTCCCTACAGTGTTATAGAGGATATAGGATTGCCCATTGGTCTCAACTATGATTTGAATGTTGATTATGATTAGAGAAAGTTAGCAAATAATACAAATATAGTGATACGAATAATTGACCATTTGAATAATTTTAGTAACATCTTGATACACTATGGAGCAAAAATAGTGCCAAAGTTTTAATACTTTATTGGAAATTAATCTATGCTTGCTAGCCAATTGGACTAGTTGAGAGGTAGCAATTCATTTCTTTTGTATTTGAATCTCCAATAGGAGGAAAGGCTCCTTGGTTTCATCACCAACCTTAAAGATTAACAAGGATGAATCCGAACAGAATTATCTAGTCAACAATATAGTAACATGACGTGAATCTGTTGTGGGTTGTAATTTCCTATCTAAGTGAATGGGCTAGTGAACTCTACCTACTAGTGTTTGTGAAAAAGTAATATATATCATTTGTGCTTATTGTAGCCATTAACCCAATTATATTTTTGGGGCTCTGTATAATAATTGCATTATGAATAATAAAGGTGGTGAGGTCTAATGGGAGATCTCAATGCCCTTAGATGGAAGTGTTAAAGTTTAGGTTTGCTAAATTAGGAATGGTGTCAAAATTCCTTGTATATTGCAAAAGTAAGCTATACGAGCAAGAACGTATTATTACCTGATGTAGGGTGAGACATGGGAATTTATACCTTACATGGCTTGCATTAGGATATAGCTTTTGGATGTGGAAAATTGTGACTACAATAATGTAACTTCATGTTATGTATTCACTATTACATGGGGTCTTGGTGCAGTGACAAAGTATTGTTTGTGCAACAAAGAGAATTTATTGTTAAGTGATCAGCCTAACCCTTGTACCATGGAGTTGAACCTATAGGATATTTTGGGGAAAAAATTATTAACTAAGAACCTATTATATGAAGGGTTAATTATTTGAATAACTTTATGTTTGAACTTTAAGAGAAATAAAATGGCAAAGAGATCTGGATCAAATCGTTATCTATAAGATAACCTTAGAACATGAACCAAGAATAAGATATAATTAATATGAGCTCTGGCTCTTGATTGCGTAATATAATAAGTTTGACTTTGTTTAGTGGCGCTACAACTATACTTTACTAAACATATCTTTAATTATAATAATCTGTTGATACCTTGATAAATACTTTACGTGACTACATGATGTCTATAAACATTTTTAAATATGAGAACCTTGATACTGGAACTATCATTGGAACAAAGGAAGGCGTATTATGGCTGCATTGGTTGATGGCATATTGGGTAGGAATAATGGCCAAGGCAAGGCTACACCTATGTTGTAAGACCCATGAGTTTTTAGTTACTTGTTATGCTGGAAATGTTAGATGTAGTGTTATATTGAAAAGATACCAAGATGCATGTAATTATCGAATATTTGGGAAATCCTATTGTAGTGGCAATAGGTGAATTAAGTTCTTTTAATGTCATATTATCCCCCTTGATTAGCATATTAATAATATATGCTATATAACCTTAGAATGGTATATGGGAATTGGGGTAATGACTCTTATATGACTATAAGATATCTATTGACCCTTGGGATAGAAGAACCTTCATATTTAATCTATTCTGTAAATTATGAAGGGAAGTACTTTCCTATGGGTTTCTGTGAACTAGGGTAATTTCAGGGTGAGTAGTAAGTTTAGCCCCTAGGTAGATAAATTCAACTTGGGAATGTCAATTGGTTTATGAATGATAACGAAAGTACTTTCAGTCAAAACCTTGATATTCTAAAAGGGAAGTGTTACAATATGGGTTGGTAAAGTATGAACTAGTTATGATTCCCCAACTATTGTTTTGTGTTACTGATTAACGAATCCTTGGTTATGGGATCTTGTGGATAGGCAACCTTTGAGAGAAACCTTTTAAGGAGAACTATGTGTGACTTTGACCCGTTTGGAAGCGGGACTGTAGGCAGTCCTTGGGTGAAGGATGCCCATGTGACCACAATTGCATAGGGGGAGGGTCTATGGGGGGCAACTTCTAAGTTATGGGGTTGTTCCTAATTGGTTTGACCTTCTCTCTCTTCGCTAGGCTTCAAATGATGCTGAAGTGGGTATTATATGGTTATGAAAGGGATATGAAAACCTAATCACTTGTATTTAATACATAATGTGTTTTGAATAACGAGTTGAATGAAGTGAAGGGCTCTACTATCTTATAGTCAGTTTGTTTATCTATTGAATAGAAGTCATCTTATGTTGGATCCAAGTGATCTTATGTGCTTGTGAAATTTAATCCCCGACCTTTAAGACTTTGTGTATATACACCTAGATCAATCAATTGTGATCTACTTAGTCGGAATTAAGAATCTCTCTTCGAGTTGTAGTGCTAAGCCAAGTATAGGTGATGACTTTTACGACAACGGATGGAGTTCGAACTCAAGAAGGGCATAGGTAGAGGATCATATTCCTCTAACACATAGACTAGTCCTCTCTATCCGAGGTGATCACCGAAGGATAAATCCTATGACCTGCTTAAGATAAGTGTATTCGTTCGAGATTGATTGTAGTCAAGGAGCATAATATGTCAGTAGATTGTCAGCCGTACCACCTAGTTAGTGGATGGATACCGCAGTTGCATGTAGGCAAGGGATACCCTGCGTTGATCTAGGGTATTGGACAAATTTCGCTAGGAGCATGTGGGCTGGGGGCTAATTGCATGCCGACAATGGATGTCCTTGTTGTTTAGTCATTCGATGGACCGTAGGAAAGAGAAATTTCTAATAAAGAATGGGTAGATAATAATTGGACCAACCATTGTATAATTTTGGTCATATCTTAATGTGGAAATGGTATACTTGACTTTGTTGGGATGAGGGTGGACATTCGGTGTAGTATGGGATACATCAAATCCTATTCCCACTTGCTCGTTGGTGCAAAAGATTGGGGAAAAGAATGTGACCCATGGTGTAGTGCACAATGCACTGGCATTCCTTTTACCTAGGATGCACTAAGGGCAAGTGATAGTTAGAAAATGTGGATGTGTCAGTTTCTCACTGTGTATATGTGAAACGTGATGGAATTAGTCACTGTGTATATGTGATGTATGCAAGAGCTAATCACTATGTATATGTGATGTATGTTGGAGCTAATCATTGTGTATAAGTGATGTGTATGAGACAGCCATCTTGAGTCGCTCTTTATGGAATTGGCAAATTATGAAAGAATATGACCCTTGTGTAAATGTGTATGTTTGTACACTATTTGATGGCAATTAGTTATTGAACTAAGTTTAATAAACCGTATTGATTTAAAGAGATATCAAAGATCTCATACAAGAGGAGAGAATGACCTCCCTCCATTCAGGGGCAAACTACAAAGCCTCTAATTTTGCACGAAGGGATACATAGGCAGGGTTATCAAGAATGAACCCTTGAGGCAATAGGTCTAGGTCCAAGGTGGATTCTGACCTCAAGAGCAAACCACCTTTGAGTATAAGCATAAGTTGTAGCAAAGAGTTGTTGACACCATGGTGATGAATAAATTATGAAGTTGGCACTTCTAAGTTCTAAGGCAAAACCAGATGCTTGATTGATTAAGTTGAAAATTGATATAAAAAAAAATTTATTAGCAACCAAGGGGCAGTTGTTACAGAAGCAAATTCTGGTACTTACTTTTGGTCAGATAGGTTTAATCGAAATTATTTGTTTTCTAACACCTAAAGTGTAGGTAATTGGTCCCCAGAAAGGGATAGTACTGAA